>NC_134400.1:122366049-122966049 GCF_050003625.1 Haematobia irritans
ACATTTTTGTGATCAAAGTATAGGTCGCTAACCATTGCACCACGGGGAGCCACCGTGGTGCAATGGTTAGCATGCCCGCCTTGCATACACAAGGTCGTGGGTTCGATTCCTGCTACGACCGAACACCAAAAAGTTTTTCAGCGGTGGATTATCCCACCTCAGTAATGCTGGTGACATTTCTGAGGGTTACAAAGCTTCTCTAAGTGGTTTCACTGCAATGTGTAACGCCGTTCGGACTCGGCTATAAAAAGGAGGTCCCTTGTCATTGAGCTTAACATGGAATCGGGCAGCACTCAGTGATAAGAGAGAAGTTCACCACTGTGGTATCACAATGGACTGAATAGTCTAAGTGAGCCTGATACATCGGGCTGCCACATAACCTAACCTAACCTAGGTCGCAGTTTTTAGTCCAATCGACTTCAGTTTTGGCACAAGTTTCTGTTTTGGGTCAGAATAGAACCCTATTGATTTTAGAAGAAATCGGTTCAAATTAAGATACAGCTCCCATTTATAACATTCGACCGATATGCACTTATATGGCCCCAGAAGCCAGAGTTTTAGCCAAATTTGGTTGAAATTTTTTGCACAAGGAGAATAATTAGTACTGTAGTCAAGTATGCCAAATTTTACTGAAATCGGTTCAGATTTAGATATAGCTCTCATATATATATATATATTATATATATATATATATATATATATATATATATATATATATATATATATATATATATATATATATATATATATATATATATATATATATATATATATATATATATATATATATATATATATATATATATATATATATATATATATATATATTATATATATATATATATAATATATATATATATATATATATATATATATATATAATATATATATATATATATATATATATTATATATATATATATATATATATATATATATATATATATATATATATATATATATATATATATATATATATATATATATATTATATATATATATATATATATATATATAATATATATATATATATATATATATATATATATATATATATATTATATATATATATATATATATATATATATATATATATATATATATATATATATATATATATATATATATATATATATATATATATATATATATATATATATATATATATATATATATATATATATATATATATATATATATATATATATAAATATTTCGCTCGATTTACACTCATATGGTCACGGAGACCAAAGTTATACTCCTTTTTACGTGAAATTTCGCAGAGATAGCAGAATTATTATTCTAACTATGCATATCAACTTTAGTCGAAATCGGTTCAGATTTAGATATAGCTTCCAAATATATGTACGCCAGAGTTTGGGGAAATATGGTAGAATATTTTATATTTTAAAACCATTTTCAATGGGATTTTCCTCCAATTGACTTCATAGTTTCAACATAGAATATATTTAATATGCTATTTAAGAGTGTCAAGTGTGATCTAATTTGGTTCAGATTTAAATAAATCCTCAATATATTTGTTCTTCCGGTTTATACAACTATGATCAAAATACCTAAATTTTACACAAAATACTGTGATGATTTCCCCATATCGTAGTCATATCCTACACACTGTAAAGCCAGTCTTTCCACATAATGGTTGGGTTTTAAATAAGGCTCCGACTTGTGGAAATATCGCCCGACTTGGCCAAATAATATATCAGGCATGGCCAAATAATATGAGGGAGTTGAGACGGTAACACATATGTTTACATAGTGGTGAAAGGTACTTGTAGTCGGCTCCGCCCGACTTTAGACTTTACTTACTTGTTTTTTTACTCACATTGTATTCCATTCCATGTCATTAGCCGACTTAAATTTTGAGTCTATACATTTTGTACAAGTATAAAAAATGTTTGTCCAAATCGGGTCAGATTTAAATATATGTATATGGGAACATAAAACTTTATATATAGAGCATTTAAGACGTTTGACGGATTTGATATAGTATCGAATATGTGGATCTAGAAAATGGTGCCGTGTATAATATAATCGGCACCGACCGACTTTAGACTTTCCTTACTTGTTTTGTGCTAGTAAAGGGACTTTCCCATGTCCTATTCTTTAAAATAATTCTTCGGTCTATTCAATCACGAAATTAATTGATCCAATTAATTTTTTAATTGAAATGTCTTCAATCACAGAAATGATAGTATAAATGAAAAAAAATTAATTGAAGGTCAATTAAAAATTAATTGATCCAATTAAATAATTAATTGATAATTTTTGATTGTTTGCAATTAAAAAAATTGTTGAATCATTTAAATTTTTAAAATTTTTAATTTAATATTTTTCAAAACTCAATAAAAATTTTAGTTGAATAATTTTCGTGAAATTTTTTCTGTGTTAATAATTCTGCAAATGTTTTAATGCTAATCTTTAGAATAATTAACGTGAAATATGACCAAATGCCTTTTGTTTTAGAACCGAACAACCCAGTACTACTGCTCTGCTCTTGAAATAAAGCCTTTACCTCAAGGGCACAAAAACGGTAAGGCTCTACAATTTGTTACTGAAAAATTCAGACGATCCCATTAATATTCATTAAAGCAAACTCTATTGTTGTCACTTGTTTTCCTTTCCTTTGTGGAAAAACTTACTGAGCATCCTTTGAAAATCTTGTGTGAAAGTCCTTTGTGTTGGTGTTATCCTTTGCTCTGAAAATCTCTCTTGTGCACGCAAAGAAAAAATATTAATCTGATTGATTCAGAATGCTAATATTTACTTTCACCTCTCCAGTATACAAATCCAAACACACACACATATACACCCACAAAAGTAAAATAGGAAACGGATATTGCACAACAGCATGATGTATCCGTTTTATAGGCACCGTAAACGAACATTACGTCCACTCAAAGGACGAATTCATATTTGAAGTAAAAAAAAAACATTCTAGAAAAACTACGTAGCTACATAATACTATGCCAGACGAATAAAGACCATGAGAACCATGGCAGATATATAGGTCGGCTTAAAAAAGATGTATACAAAGGACACATGGGGTTTTGTTCTCCGAATGAGCTGTCTCAGATAGTATAATGATAAGTGTAAAATTTTAAATTTGTATTCAACCCTACAATTACCTACAGGAAGGGTATATTAAATATTAACAAAATTATTAAATTAAAATAAATTATTTGTCCATATTTTTGAGTTGATTGCAATTATATTATCAGTTCTGGAAAACAGGAATTTCCACAGAACCTAAATGAAGATCCACTATGGCTTTTAAAGGCCTTTCATTTACTAAGCCAACAAAAAAAGCATCGCCAAAAAAGTAGTGAAAATGTTCTTTTTGGGTCCGGAAAAATTGACGCAGAAGCAATGAATTTGACATGGGACGGATGTCCACCATTTCAACAGACGTTGCACTGACTATGCATCACTCCTTTAGGTGTGATCCGAATTCTGTGTTTTGAATGTGGAGTAATACATTTTGTGATATTTTGATAAATAAATAATTTTTAATTTTTTATGATTTTTAATGCATTCTAACCCTTGTCTGAGATACTTGACCTCAAGTAGTCGCAATTTTTCTAGAATGGATTTAGCATTTTTTCGACAAAATGTTTATAACTTGTACCATTTAAAAATATTTCTACCCTTTAAAAATATGAAAACGCGAGTAATACAAAATTGAATTAAACGAACTTCCTGAGTAGTTAAAATAAAGAACATCTTTGGGAAGACTTTCTGGAAGTGCTTTTAAAATTATGCCTTCAGAAGTACTTCCAAAATTAGCTGCAAAATCAAATATTGTTATATTGAGCACATGTACACACTGAGAAAAAAATATGCTTGGTTCCAAAGATTTTATCTTTACACTTATGATTTTGGTATTGATTCTGAGCCAAAAAAGCGAAGAATTGAAGTAAGGACACATTTAAGACACAATCCCTATTTAAATTTAAGCGTTTCGTACTTTATTCTAGTAAACAAATTTGAATTAATTCGTTTTTTATACCCTCCACCATAGGATGGAGGTATATTAACTTTGTCATTCCGTTTGTAACACATCGAAATATTGTTCTAAGACCCCATATAGTATATACTCGTATATTCAGGGTCGTGGTGAAATTCTGAGTCTATCTAAGCATGTCCGTCCGTACGTCTGTCTGTAGAAATCAACTAACTTCCGAACGAAACACGCTATCGACTTGAAGCTTGGCATAAGTAGTTGTTATTGATGTAGGTCGGATGGTATTGCAAATGGGCCATATTGAACCACTTTTACGTATAGCCCCCATATAAACCGATCTCCAGATTTGACTTACGGAGCCTCAAAGAGATGCAAATTTCATCCGATCTGGTTGAAATTTGGTACGTGGTGTTAGTATATTGTCTCTAACAATCATGAAAAAAAATTGGTCCTTATCGGTCCATAATTATATATAGCCCCCATATATACCGATCCCAAATTTGACTGGCGGAGCCTCTGAGAGAAGCAAATTTCATCCGATCCGGTTGAAATTTGGTACGCGGTGTTAGTATATGGTCTCTAACAACCATGCAAAACTTGATCCATATCGGTCCATAATTATATATAGCCTCCATCAGGGATGGAAAATGCAGTACTATAGTACTTTTTTCAATACTTTTTCACCCTGGTCAGTACCGTAGTACCCCCGCGAATGATTTAGTACCTTTTGTGTATACAGTTTTGATCAGTTTTGAGAAAGACTTTAACAAACTTACTTGCTAATAGTCTTTTACAAATTTGACAAAACAGACAAGTTCATGCGGGAGATCTCGATTTTGTAAAAGTCAATGTCAAAAACACGATTTTATTGAATTTCCATACTGTTTTTGTCGAAAAAAGCATGTGGTTCTACATTACGCTTCCTAGAAAGAAGTTATCGCTCGCGTACTGAAATAATGGAAACCATTACAGTCACGGTCGAAACATGAGAAAAAAATAATCTACCAACATTTGGAGAAAGTCTTACCAAAAACTACAAAAAAAATATATATATTATTTTGTAAAAATGTTGTCAAAATTTTATTTCTACAGAAAATTTTGTCCATTTTTTATACCCTGTGCCACACTGTGGAACAGGGTATTATAAGTTAGTGCATATGTTTGCAACACCCAGATGCTCAGGGTGGGCTCCTGAGTCGATATAGCCATGTCCGTCTGTCCGTCAACGCATTTTTGTAATCAAAGTCTAGGTCGCAGTTTTAGTCCAATCGACTTCAAATTTGGCACAAGTATGTGTTTTGGCTCAGAATAGATCCCTATTGCTTTTGGAAGAAATCTGTTCAGATTTAGATATAGCTCCCATATATATACTTCGCCCGATATGGACTTATATGGCCCCAGAAGCCAGAATTTCAGGCTGATTTACTTTAAATTTTGCACAAGAAGAACAATTAATACTATAGTCAAGTGTGCCAAATTTTATTGAAATCGGTTCAGATTTAGATATAGCTCCCATATATATCTTTCGCCCGATATGTACTAATACGGTCCCAGAAGCCAGAGTTTTACCCCAATTTGGTTGAAATTTTGCACTAGGAGTACAATTAGTGGTGTAGTCAAGTGTGCCAAATTTTATTGAAATCGGTTCAGATTTAGATATAGCTCCCATATATATCGTTCGCCCGATTTACACTCGTATGACCACAGTGGCTAATTTTTTACTCCGATTTAATTGAAATTTTGCACAGGGAGTAGAATTAGCATTGTAGCTATGCGTGTCAAATTTGGTTGAAATCGGTTCAGATTCAGATATAGCTCCCATATATAGCTTTCGCCCGATTTACACTCATATGACCACAGAGGCTAATTTTGTGCTCCGATTTAGTTGAAATTTTGCACAGGGAGTAAAATTAGCATTGTAGCTTTGCGTGGCATATTTGGTTGAAATCGGTTCAGATTTAGATATAGCTCCCATATATATGTTTTTCCGATTTCGACAAAAATGGTCAAAATACCAACATTTTCCTTATAAAATCGCTACTGCTTAATCGAAAAGTTGTAAAAATGACTCTAATTTTCCTAAACTTCTAAAACATATATATCGAGCGATAAATCATAAATAAACTTTTGCGAAGTTTCCTTAAAATTGCTTCATTGTGTTCCACCCTAGTGCATTAGCCGACTTAAATTTTGAGTCTATAGATTTTGTAGAAGTCTATCAAATTCTGTCCATATCGAGTGGTATTTAAATGTATGTATTTGGGACAAACCTTTATATATAGCCCCCAACACATTTGACGGATGTGATATGGTATCGAAAATTTAAATCTTCAAAGTGGTGCAGGGTATAATATAGTCGGCCCCGCCAGACTTTAGACTTTCCTTACTTGTTTTCTTTTGGAAAATTTTATTTTATTTTTTGTTAAAATTTTATATCTATAGAAAATTTTGACAAAATGTTTTTTCTATAGAAAATTTTGTCAAAAAATTTTTCAAAAGAAAAAAATGGGCAAAATTTTCTGTAGAAATAAAATTTTGACAACTTCTTATCTTGAAAGTATTCTTGTGGAAGCGTAATAGAGAATCACATGTTTTTTTTTTTACTAAAACTGTATTGAAATTCAATATAATGATGTTTTTGACTATGACTTTTACTATAGAGAATGTCGTCAATATATTATTTCTATAGAAAAATTTTGTCAAAATTTTATTCCTATGGAAAGATTTTATCAAAATTGTATTTCTATAGAAAATTTTGTCAAAACTTTATTTCTATAGAAAATTTTGCAAAATTTTATTTTTTGATCTCAGCTTAAAGCCATGCATTGACTAAACTACAAGTGTAGCTTAACCAACAGAGGAAAAGTATGCTTGTCAAATTTATTTGGGCAAAGCCCTATAGACTGCAAGATGGTTGGATGTACAGCTGTTTCGGAATTACCACATTCCTCATCAGCATCCTCTACTTGCAGCAAAACTATCAACCAATTATCAGAATAAATTCGGGTAATTCACTCAACCCAACGTGAACTACACTTGAACCTCCCGAAAAAGGGTTTGATAGTCGGCTACTGCCTAAACAAATTTGCCAGCATATCTCTTTTCCTTTGCCAAACTCAAATCATCGATTTGTATGTATTTGGCTGGGTTTGTTTTTGAGCGCAAATAAATTTGACAAGCATACTTTTCCTCTGTTGGTTAAGCTACACTTGTAGTTTAGTCAATGCATGGCTTTAAGCTGAGATCAAAAAACAAAAAAACAACAATAACGATTGAAGAGAAGCCAACAATAACAAACAAAACGAATGGAAAAATTTTATTTTTATAGAAAATTTTGTCAAAATTGTATTTCTATTGAAAATTTTGTCAAAATTGTATTTCTTTAGAAAATTTTGTTAAAATCGTATTTCTAAAGAAACTTTTTGTGAAAATTGTATTTCTATAGAAAATTTTGTCAAAATTTTATTTCTATAGAAAATTTTGTCAAACTGATTTATATACGTATTGAATCGGCCTGTTTTGTTTAATATATACCCCGTATGGACTAACTTACAATTTAGAAGACGGCGTTAAGAAGTTTTAAGATACCTTGCAAGTGTTACCGCAACCCAAGTAATTCGATTGTGGATGACAGTCTGTAGTAGAAATTTCTACGCAATCCATGGTGGAGGGTACATAAGATTAGGCCTGGCCGAACTTACGGCCGTATATACTTGTTTTCAGTTTTTTTCTTCTTAACCGCAACTTAAGTTTCCAAATTCGGGCTTGAAGTTAAAAAGTCTTTTTAAACGCTTTTTGGCTTTGTAGTCCAGATGAAAAAAGTCAAAAATATTAAAAACGATTTCATTTAATTTTGAAGAATTTTTCAGAATTATTAAGAGTCAAGTTGAATTTAGTAAAACATTTTTTTTTTTCATTGTGGGATACCCAATTTTAAGTCGAATCACTTAACAATACGAGTAAAATCAAAACAACTTCATTGAAATATTTATCGACTTTTAAACAAGGAAAACACTTAATATCAGTGAAATGCGTCTACTTTGCTACGTAAAATTTGTATTCGTATTTTAAGGACCTAGATTAAAGTGGCAGGCCCACTTATTTTCAGGCTTTTAAAGACATGAAATCTTTGGCCTCACGACAATATTTTTGTCAGTGCGGATATATAATTTTTGTTTATCGTCCTATTCCCGCCGAAGCGTCGTCTTGAGGGAATTTTTGGTTTTAGTTTGTTTGTAAATTTTTATAAGAAACTTTCCCCAGCCCACTGAATTTTTCTTTATGCCAAGTATGGCTCAAAAAATTTTATGAACTAAATTCCATTAAAATTTGAATGACATACAAAGAAGTTCAATGCTAACTAAAGCTGATGAATTTCTCGGTATACTTCTCAAAATGGTAAGAATTAACTACAGGGTGGTTAAAATGATAATGATCTAGAGCTTAAGATTTTTTCTTTATTTTTAGTTGATTTTTGTTTTTTCGAGAAGGATGCATTTCCTATATTCGGCGTTTATTTTGACACAACGGTCAATGGATAAATACCAGTGGTCGTTGCAGCCACCCGCACCATTACCATCAGTGGCGCTTGAGTTCTAGTGATCAATCGAAGGGCATACAATTTCAGCTGAGCTCTTTGGCAAGCAATCCCGACCTTGTGGTTTGTTCATAAATTTGACCAAAATGAGTGTCAAACTTTTTACCAGGTCAGTTTTCGAAATATTTGAATACCGTTTTTGGAAGACATTCCTATCGAGATATTAGATACCCAATATGAGGTAAAAATGACGAATTCTTTTTTGATTTCTATCAAATATTTCCCCAGTATGGCCGTATCATAATTGGTTTCACCGCAATGTGGAACGCCGCACATTGGTTCCAAATCACTTTTTTTGAAATTATTCTGCAATTTTTGAACGAATACAGATATCAACTAAATTTTTTTCTCTGTGTGAAAGTCGAGGTGTTTCTCAAAGTTTGCATGTTTTGTGGTCACCTATAGACATTAAAAGTTGGTCACCTCAGAGGTATGAAGTTTTGCTTTAGCTGTCAAATCCGCTTTCCAAAAAGTTTGGGTGCGTATGCGAATATATTTTATAGTTTGCTACACTGAAAAAAATATTGTCGTGAGGTCAAAGATTTTATGTCTTTAAAATACGAATGCATAATTTCTACTGCAAGTTGAGTCTGAATTTCGAAAATAAAGTTGTCGTAAACTCGGTTTTAAAGGACTTTGATAGCATATGAAAAAAATAGCTGAAAAACGAAAAATTAAAATTTGCTTCCTAAAAGCAAGTACACAAAACCCAAATTTAAAAGTATCCTTACTTGTATTCTCCGCTTCTTTGGCTCGGAATCAATACCATATTTTTTAAAGTAAAGACAAAATCTTTGGAACCGAGTATGCTTTTTTTTCAGTGTAGGCATGGTTGTTAACGACCATATACTAGCACAATGTACCAAATTTCAACTCACTCGGATGATATTTGCTCCTCCAAGAGGCTCCAAAACCAAATCTCGGGATCGGTATATATGGGGCTATATATGATTATGGACTGATATGGACCACTTTAGGCATGGTTGTTAAATATCATATACGATCACCAAGTACCAAATTTCAAGCAGATCGGATGAATTTTGCTTCTCCAAAAGGCACCGGAGGTCAAATGTGGGGATCGGTTTATATGGGAGCTATATATAATTATGGGCTGATAGGAACCAATTCCTGCGTGGTTGTTGGATACCATATACTAACACCACGTACCAAATTTCAACTGAATCAGGTGAATTTTGGTCTTCCAAGAGGCTCTGGAGGTCAAATCTGGTGATCGGTTTATATAGGGGCTATATATAATTATGGACCGATGTGGACCAATTTTTGCATGGTTGTTAGAGGCCATGTACTAACACCATGTACCAAATTTAAGCCGGATCGGATGAAATTTGCTTCTCTTAGAGGCTTCGCAAGCCAAATCGGGGGACCGGTTTATATGGGGGCTATATATAATTATGGACCGATGTGGACCAATTTTTGCATGGTTGTTAGAGACCGTATACTAACAACATGTAACAAATTTCAACTGAATCAGGTGAATTTTGGTCTTCCAAGAGGCTCTGGAGGTCAAATCTGGTGATCGGTTTATATAGGGGCTATATATAATTATGGACCGATGTGGACCAATTTTTGCATGGTTGTTAGAGGCCATGTACTAACACCATGTACCAAATTTCAGTCGGGTCGGATGAAATTTGCTTCTCTTAGAGGCCTCGCAAGCCAAATCGGGGGATCGGTTTATATGGGGGCTATATATAATTATGGACCGATGTGGACCAATTTTTGCATGGTTGTTAGAGACCATATACTAACACCATGTACCAAATTTCAGCCGGATCGGATGAAATTTGCTTCTCTTAGAGGCCTCGCAAGCCAAATCGGGGGATCGGTTTATATGGGGGCTATATATAATTATGGACCGATGTGGACCAATGTTTGCATGGTTGTTAGAGACCATATACTAACACCATGTACCAAATTTCAGCCGGATCGGATGAAATTTGCTTCTCTTAGAGGCCTCGCAAGCCAAATCGGGGGACCGGTTTATATGGGGGCTATATATAATTATGGACCGATGTGGACCAATTTTTGCATGGTTGTTAGAGACCGTATACTAACACCACGTACCAAATTTCAACTGAATCAGGTGAATTTTGGTCTTCCAAGAGGCTCTGGAGGTCAAATCTGGTGATCGGTTTATATAGGGGCTATATATAATTATGGACCGATGTGGACCAATTTTTGCATGGTTGTTAGAGACCATATACTAACACCATGTACCAAATTTCAGCCGGATCGGATGAAATTTGCTTCTCTTAGAGGCCTCGCAAGCCAAATCGGGGATCGGTTTATATGGGGGCTATATATAATTATGGACCGATGTGGACCAATTTTTGCATGGTTGTTAGAGACCATATACTAACACCATGTACCAAATTTCAGCCGGATCGGATGAAATTTGCTTCTCTTAGAGGCCTCGCAAGCCAAATTTGGGGGTCCGTAAAAGTGGGGGCTATACGTAAAAGTGGACCGATATGGCCCATTTGCAATACCATCCGACCTACATCAATAACAACTACTTGTGCCAAGTTTCAAGTCGATAGCTTGTTTCGTGCGTAAGTTAGCGTGATTTCAACAGACGGACGGACATGCTCAGATCGACTCAGAATTTCACCACGACCCAGAATATATATTCTTTATGGGGTCTTAGAGCAATATTTCGATGTGTTATAAACGGAATGACAAAGTTAATATACCACCCATCCTATGGTGGAGGGTATAAAAATGTGTACCTATGAGCTTTAGATTAAAAGTTGTGGACTCCTCAACTTGGAATTAAAAAATACCAAATTTTGACCATTTTGTTTTTTGAGAAAAGGGAATGCAGCTAAGAAAAGAAAACAAGGATCCACCCGGATTTGCGAAATACTGACCCCACATTATTAAAATTTTACAAATATAAATCAAACACACGAATAACATTACTTCTGAATCCAAAAACTTTGGTAAAACATGTTAATCTATACATGCTTTTGTAAGATTGTTAACAATAAAATGAATTGTCACTGGAATAAATCTTTCAACTGTCAGACTAGCTGTATATCAGTCAGTATCAGTATATCAGTCACACTGTACATTCCGGTGTCCATTAAGCCTAATGTTCCAAATGTTTGACGTTTTATCGCAACTGTGTTTCGGAAAGTTGTAAGTGTGACAGCGGGAATTTTGATTGTAAGGTATTTGAAGGACCTTCAAATTTTGCTTCGTTTTCCCGGGACAGGTGAGCTTTAGTTATATTTAGTTTATAGAAAACCCAGAACATTATCTTCAAACGAATGGCTATATCATCTTCCTTTTTGATCGCTTAGCAAAAAAATAAGTATTTCCATATTCTCTGGTTGTTTAGAGGTTTGACTGCATCATAAATTGCAGGTACAATGATAAGAAATAAATTTGGTTCTGTTTTTCGTCCGAAAAATATGTAAAGCTTTATTATCTTCGTTATCATTTGTATAAGAAGCAGATGCATTCACTGAGCTGAAGTTTAATCTGCGATATAATTTTTTTCTATATTTTTCCCATTTGGTCTTAGATGTTTTATTATGATTTCTTCCAGCTCCGTGGCCTTCTATTGAAGAGCTATTGAAGATAAATGTCTATTATTGGATAGCATGTCCTTTTTACTGATATTGATGCATTCTTTTTTTGAGTAGGTAACAATGTGTAGGATTAAGAAAAAATGTTCATAGCAGTTTCAGTTATAATTTATTTACGAGGGCGGTTCGGAAACTTCTTAGCATATTAATGAAAGAGAATAGCTAGTTTTTCAAAAATATTTTTATTTTTCAATATAATCTCCTGAAACTTCAATACACTTAGTCCAACGCTTTTCTAGCAATTCTATCCCTTGATTAAAATAGTTTTCCTCAATGTTTTCAAAATAGTGATTTACAACTGTAATTGCATCTTCATTTGAGGTAAAACGCTTGCCAGCAAGGATTTTTTTAGATTTGGGAACAAGAAATTTCACTGGGAGCTAAATCAGGAGAATAAGGTGGGTGTTCAAGCGACTCGTACTTTAATTCGTTGATTTTAGCCATTGTTAAAACACTCTTGTGCGCTGATGCGTTGTCTTGATGAAAAATTATTTTTTTGTGTTGTAAGCCAGGACGTTTTTCTCGAATTTGTACATTTAATTGATCCAAAAGGTTGCAATAGTACTCTGAATTTATTGTTTTACCCTTTTGCAGATAGTCAATCAATAAAATACCTTTGAAGTCCCAAAAAACCGTTGCCATAACCTTACCAGCCGATTGATTTTTTTTGCCTTCTTTGGGGCACTTCCTCCAGCTTCAGTCCATAGTTTGGATTGGTCTTTTGTCTCTGGAGTATAGTGGTGGATCCATGTCTCATCAACAGTTATGAAACGACGCTTAAAATCCATTTTATTTCGCTTAAAACGGTCCAAACAAGCTTCAGAAATGTTCATTCTTATGCGTTTTTGATCGACTGTTAACAAATGCGGCACCCATCTTGCAGAAAGCTTTTTCATATGTAGTTCTTCATGCAAAATTAAATGGACTCGATCATTTGAGATGTCCATGATATTAGCAATTTCACGCACTTTTATTCGTCGATCATTTAATACCTATCATGCACTTTGGCTACAATTTCTGTTGTTGTTGCTGTTTTTGGACGTCCACTACGTGGTTCATCTTCAATGCTTGTACGACCACGTTTAAATTGTGCAACCCAATTTTTTACTGTTGCATATGAAGGAGCACTTTCACCTAACACATTCACCATATCATTATGAATACCTTGTCCCGATAAACATTTTTTATGTAAATATTTAATGACAGCACTCATTTCTAATTTTTCCATTGTAAAAAAATTGCGGAGTTGCCAGATCGAAACAAAATTGAACTTGTGTTCATAACAGAGATGGAAGTTTCCAAAACACTTAACTTTTTCATTCACCTTTTTCATTCACCATATCATTATGAATTGCTTGTCCCGATAAACATTTTTTATGTAAATATTTAATGACAGCATTCATTTCTAATTTTTCCATTGTAAAAAAATTGCGGAGTTGCCAGATCGAAACAAAATGTAACTTGTGTTCATAACAGAGATGGAAGTTTCCAAAACACTTAACTTTTTTCTGTTTATACCGCGCTTTTTGTGCTAGGCTAAAAAGTTTCCGAACTGCCCTCGTATACTGCATAACATTATTTATATATCGCAAAAGGGAATGGAAATTCGATAAATGAGATCTGGATCCTAATTTTAATTTTATATAGGCTATATAGACTTCTACAAATGCATTTAATTTAAAGAAGCTGCATCTTTAGTTTGTAATCAATGTCATCCTTGGGGTATTTCAAAACTACTCTAAGAGGTTTCACTGCAATATGAAACGCCGTTCGGACTCGGCTATACACTCATGCACGACGTGCTCATTTCAAAACGATCCGTTCATGAAAGTAAATCAACACACATGTGGTGTCAAACGGAGAACAGACGGTGTCAATTACACCAATAGAAAAAATTACGTTCCAAAATCGTGAACGGACGGTAACAAAATGTAGTGAAAACGTACACGAAAAATCAAAACGAAATGTTAACGGTTTCCTCCACGGGCGATCACGATTTCATGAACAGTTTTCGTTTTTCTTTGGCCAAAAAAAAGTCTTAAAATATTCGTTAAACGTTCCTATGGCAACTCTGTCCTACACACACAAAAAAATTCTGATTCAATCACGAAATTAATTGATCCAATTAAATTTTAATTGAAATGTCTTCAATCACAGAAATGATAGTATCAATTAAAAAATTAATTGAAGGTCAATTAAAAAGTTAATTGATCCAATTAAAAAATTAATTGATATTATTATTTTTGTGATTGATTTTTGTTTCAATTAAAAAATTTGTTGAATCAATTAAAATTTTAATTGAATATTTTTTAAAACTCAATTAAAATTTTAATTGGAAAAATTTTCGTGAAATTTTTTTGTGTGTATGTTCCCAAGTGGAATGAATAAAGGAAACAAATGGCAACTCCGTCGACGGAACCAAATGCTAAGGCGACTGTTAGCGCGTATGGTGCAGGCAATCCAGGTTCGATTCACGGTAGCGGATTTTTTATTTTATAAAATTGTAACCATTACGTTTTTAGATCGTGGACGCTTGTTGATGTTTTGACAACGCATGATGTCTTTTATCGTCAGATTGAAACCGTATGTTCTCTGTTTGACACCACATATTTGTTTATTCACTTTCATGATTTGATCGTTTTGAAACGTGCACGCAGTTCATGACATTTTATGGGTGTCTCAAGTTTAGAATTTTTTATTGTCTTATATCTGCTCGAATTGTGGTGACGGTTGCCACAGTGGGTAGAATTCTTTCAAGGTGGTAGATTTATTTCTGTTTGGTAGATTGATAGAATTCTTGACGTTTTGGTAGATTTTGCGAAACATTCCTCTCCAATTAAGAGGTTCTTCAAATCTCTATAAAAATAAAATTTTGAGAAAATTTTCTATAGAAATAAACATTTTGACAACATTTTCTATAGATATAAAATTTGACAAAACCTTCTATAGAAATAAAATTTCACAAAATTTTCTATAAAAATAAAATGTTGACAAAATTTTCTATAGAAATAACATTTTGACAAAATTTTCTATAGAAATAATATTTTGACAAAATTTTCTTTAGAAATAAAATTTTGATAAAATTGTCTATAGGAATAAGATTTTGAAAAAATTTGCTATAGAAATACAATTTTGAAAAATTTTTCTATAAATATAAAATTTTAACAAAATTTTCTATTGAAATAAAATTTTGATAAAATTTTCTATAGAAATACAATTTTGACAAATTTTTCTATAGATATAAAATTTTGACAAAATTTTCTATTGAAATAAAATTTTGACAAAATTTTCTATAGAAATAAAATTTTGACAAAATTTTCTTTAGAAATAAGATTTTGACAAATTTTTCTATAGATATAAAATTTTGAAAAATTTTTCTATAAATATAAAATTTTGACAAAATATTCTATTGAAATAAAATTTTGAAAAAAATTGCTATAGAAATACAATTTTGACAAATTTTTCTATATATATATATAAAATCTTGACAAAATTTTCTATTGAAGTAAAATTTTGACAAAATTTTCTATAGAAATAAAATTTTGACAAAATTTTCTTTAGAAATGAGATTTTGAAAAAAATTGCTTTGGAAAAACAAATTTGACAAAATTTTCTATTGAAATAAAATTTTTACAAAATTTTCTATAGAAATAAAATTTTGACACCATTTTCTATAGAAATAAAAATTTTGACAAAATTTTCTATATAAATAAGATTTTGAAACAATTTTCTATAGAACTACAATTTTGAAAAATGTTTCTATAGATATAAAATTTTGACAAAATTTTCTATTGAAATAAAATTTTTACAAAATTTTCTATAGAAATAAAATTTTGACAACATTTTTTTTATTGAAATAAAATTTTGACAAAATTTTCTTAGAAATAAAATTTTGACAAAATTTTCTTAGAAATAAAATTTTGACAAAATTTGCTATAGAAATAAGATTTAGAAAAAAAGTTGCTATAGAAATACAATTCTGACGAAACTTTCTATAGAAATAAAATTTTGACAAAATTTTCTATAGATATAAAATTTTGACAAAGTGTTCTATAGAAATAAAATTTTTACAAAACTTTTGATTGAAATAATTTGACAAAATTGTCTATAGAAGTAATATTTTATATAGAAATAAAATTTTTACAAAACTTTTCATAGAAATAAAATTTTGACAAAATTGTCTATAGAAATAAAATTTAGACAAAATTGTCTATAGAAATAAAATTTTGACTAAATTTTCTATAGAACTAAAATTGTGATAAAATTTTCTATAGAATTAAAATTTTTACAAAATTTTCTATAGGAATAAAGTTTCTACAGAATTTTCTTTAGAATTATGTTTTTAAAAATTTTCTATAGAAACAGGCGGACTGACGGACAGACAGACAGACGGACATCGCTAAATCGACTCAGAATTTAATTCTTAGCCAATCGGTATACTAAAAGATGGGTCTATAACTACTCCTTCTCAGCGTTACATACAAATGCACAAACTTATTATACCCTGTAACACAGTAGTGGTGAAGGGTATAAAAATTATAGCGGATATCTCAAAGTAAAAATGTTTTCTTAATTCCGAAAAAAAAACTTGAAACCACAGGTGATAAATCCTCTAAATAAGTCTTATATGAAGGTTTCTTTATCTTAAATCTAAAGATTCAATATTTCAGTTAATTTAAAGACGACTTATTTTAATAAAAAATGTGTTTCTTTATTTTAAGGAAAATTTCCCTTAGTTCAAAGGCATGCGACTTTAACGGAGGGACGCAAATTTACAATAATTGTGTCCTAAATTTAATGAAAAAAAATTTTGAAATAAAGATTATATACTTTGTTTTAATTAAAATCTCATTATTTTAATGAAATTTGTCCTTCATATTTTGTAAATTGCGCATCCTAAAATTTAGGTTGCATAATCTTTAAAATTACGTAAATATCTTTTTTCAGTATATATAGTCTGCAACGTTTTGCAACGAAAAAAGTGTCTTCTTTGGTGGACAATGAATACATACAAAACAAATCGGACTGTTTTAGGTATTACGAATTGACCGACTCATTGTATAATTATGGCAAATACTGTCCAGCTTGTTAATATTCCATCGAATCCTCCTTGCATTGTCATTGTCTGTCCATAGTTTCTCATTGTTTTGTATTTGGAAAAATCACCAAGCTGTATTGTTGTTCATGCGATTGTTTTGAAAGCTGAACAATGAATGATATACATTTAACCACATGCACCAATGCAGAAAACTGCTCGCATCCATCTATACACCCCATTTCTCCCTATCAATTTCCTCCTCTTGCTCTCTCTCTCTCTGTCATACTTAAACGTATACATTTCCACAAATACCTTAAAGAACCAGAATTTGTATTCTTGTACAGACAACACAAGAGATTATTGTAATCCTTAACAATTTTATTATGTTTGCGCGTTGCATCATGCAATTTGCCATTGTGTATGAAGCTTATTGGCTCCTCCCGTTCCCTTATCATCATTGTTAGCATCCTTCGCATCACCACTCAACCAGCCAACAAAGCAATTTGCCATTATGATATACATGGGGGATAAGCAACACCATCGTTGCATCTCTGTCGGTATAAACAATGCCAGTACCTATTTGTATTGATGTGTTGGTGTTTGTTGGCGCATTTGCATGGGGTTTCATCTCACAATGGAGAAAAAAGTATAGATTTCTCGTTTTGGATCAATAAGAGAAGGACTTTATTCGCATTTTCTCATTAATATAGAATTATACGTATGCAATGTGTGTGTGTGTGTGTGAGAGTTAGGTTGGGTTTATGTGAAGTGGTCTGTTCTATAGAGCCCCAGCGGGAAATGGAAGCGACTTGGAATCGATGATGGAAGTACTGTTCGGGCAGTTATAAGGCCTGGACGCTGCATTACGTGTTCATTTCAAAATAACATAGGATTGGAGACCAAGGCCTTGCCTCTCGCTTCTATTCGTATGCTTTATAGAAGTAGTGACGTCGATGGCATGATATCAGATCTGCGATCGTATGGCTTACAAGTACAAAAATCACGCCTTCCAAAGAAGGCCTGGACAGGTAGGCATAAAAGAAAGCGTGTAAAAGTAATGATTTTGAAGGCAAGGTTGACAATGAACTGAACATTTGCCCTAACACCTTTTAAGTTAGAATTTAATTTGACTTACTTTTCCTTTACAGTAGGTTAGGTTAGGTTAGGTTAAAGTGGCAGCCCGATTAAGATTCAGGCTCACTTAGACTATTCAGTCCATTGTGATACCACATTAACTAAAAGTACCTATTACATATGGGCACTTCTAGTTTTAACCGCTGAACCTTCTTGATTATTTTTCTTTGTTGAACCAACCAGATTGTTCCAAAAACATTAGCAGACTGCTTAAGTTAACGTTTTCCAGATCCGCCAGTAATCTGAAGCTATATGCTCCTAAAAGTTGGTTGCGCTTTACACAAAATGCAGGACACTCACACAAGAGGTGTTTAATTGATTCTTTTTCCTCCGCATCATGACAGCTCATACAATAGTCATTATACTTCGCGCCAATAGTTTTTGCAAAATCTCCTATCAGGCAGCGACCCGTTATAGCAGATATCAGGAGTGATATCTGACGTCTCGAGAACATTAGCATATCTAGTGTGCGGTTTAAGTTGAAATGGGGCCATATTTGCTTGGTGTCGTTACAACCCTTGCAATTCTCCCATCGAACATTTGCCATCAAAACAGCCTTCTCACGCAGCATGAGCTTGCAGGTAGCTAGGGGCATACCAACAAATTCTAGTTCCCCTGGAATATGTAAGGTAGTCCCTAGCCTTGCCAACTCATCGGCTTCGCAGTTCCCCGGTATGTTCCTATGGCCAGGCACCCATATTAGGTGAATATTGTACTGCTCAGCCATCTCATTGAGATATTTGCGGCAGTCGATGGCCGTTTTCGAGTTGAGGAACACAGAGTCCAAGGATTTTATTGCAGGTTGACTGTCTGAGTATATATTAATGCCCACATTTTTTGGAACATTACTTCTCAGCCAATTCGCCACCTCTCTTATTGCTAATATTTCAGCCTGAAAAACACTACAGTGATTAGGTAATCTTTTCGCTATTTGAAGTTCCAAATCATTAGAATATACTCCGAAACCTACTTGTCCATCCAATTTGGAGCCATCAGTGTAGAAATCTATATATTCTTTATTCCCCGGGGTCTGTGTGCACCACGCCTCACTGTTGGGGATTAGAGTCTCAAACTTTTTGTCGAAAAGTGGACTCGCCAAAGTGTAATCCACTACGTTAGGCACATCTGACATTGTTTTGAGGACAGAACTGTGACCGTAACCTTTTTCCGACCACAGCGATAGTTCGCGCAACCGCACAGCCGTTGTTGCAGCTGACTGTTTGGCCAAAATGTCTAAAGGCAATAGATGCAGCATGACATTAAAGGAATTTGTTCCTGTCTTGCTGAATGCGCCTGAAATACACAAACACGCCATACGCTGAACTTTATCTAAACCAGTCGGTTTCTGAAGTGCCGGCCACCAGACTACAACACCATATAGCATTATTGGTCTAACCACTGCCGTGTATAGCCAATGCACAATTTTTGGTTTTAGTCCCCACTTTTTTCCTATTGCCTTTTTGCACGAGTACAAAACTACAGTTGCCTTCCTCGCCCTTTCTTCAATATTAAGCTTAAAGTTCAGCTTCCTGTCCAAAATAACGCCAAGGTATTTTGCACAATCACCAAAGGGAATTTCAATACCCCCTAAGGAAATAGGCCTAACCGTGGGAGTTTTGCGATCTTTGCAGTACATGACTAATTCTGTCTTTGCGGGATTTACCCCAAGACCATTGTCTTTCGCCCATTTTTCAGTCATCCGGAGGGCCCTCTGAATAATATCTCTGATTGTGGATGGGAATTTTCCCCTGACTGCCAGAGCTACATCATCTGCGTATGCCACCACTTTTATCCTTTCTTTTTCTAGAGTAACCAGAAGGCTATTTATAGCAACATTCCAAAGAAGAGGTGATAGAACTCCTCCTTGGGGAGTGCCTCTGTTCACATACTTTTGTATGTTCGCTTGTCCTAGTGTGGCTGAAATACGTCTCTTCATTAGCAGTTCGTCTAACAGCCTGAGTATACATGGATCAACATTCAGAGTTGCCAGTCCATTTAATATCGAGCTCGGATGGACATTATTGAACGCCCCTTCGATGTCTAGAAACGCCACGATTGTGTATTCTTTGACAGATAGTGAGCTTTCAATAAAGCTGACTAGTTCATGTAGTGCGGTCTCAGTAGACCTGCCCTTCGAGTATGCATGCTGTCGTTTCGAGAACAAACTTGAATCGATGCTAGTTCTAAGATAAATATCTATCATCCTCTCCAGAGTCTTAAGTAGGAATGAGGATAAGCTGATTGGTCGGAAATCCTTCGCCCTCGAGTGAGAGGCTTTTCCCGCTTTAGGTATGAAGACGACTTTTGTTTCCCTCCACTTTCCTGGGATATATGATAAGTTGATACATCCTTTATATATCACCGACAACCAGGGGATAATTTTGTCAGTTACAGCTTGTAACTCCGCCGGAGTAATTCCATCAGGTCCAGGGGATTTGAATGGTCCAAAGCTATTTAGCGCCCATCTTATTCTAGTTTCCGATACAATTTCCTCGACAGGAAACGACCGCTGAGCAACTGTGGCATCGCCAGTACATGGTTCAACCGTCTGATTTCCAGGAAAATGTGTGTCCAATAGTACCTCCAGCGTCTCCTCACTGGACGTTGTCCAATTGCCCTCCGATGTTTTAATGAAACCTGGAGCGGAGTTGGTGGATGCTAGAACCTTCCGTAGTCTGGAAGCCTCGGACGTATTCTCAATACTGCTGCAGTAAGCATTCCAAGAGGTATGCTGAGCCTTTCTCAGTTCTCGCTTGTATCCTCTCAGAATCTTCTTGTAAGCGTCCCAGTCCTCAGAAGCTCTGGTGGACTTTGCCTTGTTAAAGAGCTTCCTGCAGGATTTCCTCATATTCCTTAATTCCGTAGACCACCATGGTGGTCGATGTTTCCCCCTTGGCTTTCCTCTAGGGCATGCAGCTTTCAGTGAGATGTTGAAGGCCTTAGTAATCCGCTCCACTGCGTATTCGATATCTTGCACATTTCTCATATTTGTCTCTGGTATTTCCGGTATCATCATATTGAACGATGGGAGCCACCGTGGTGCAATGGTTAGCATGCCCGCCTTGCATACACAAGGTCGTGGGTTCGATTCCTGCTACGACCGAACACCAAAAAGTTTTTCAGCGGTGGATTATCCCACCTCAGTAATGCTGGTGACATTTCTGAGGGTTTCAAAGCTTCTCTAAGTGGTTTCACTAGAATGTGGAACGCCGTTCGGACTCGGCTATAAAAAGGAGGTCCCTTGTCATTGAGTTTAACATGGAATCGGGCAGCACTCAGTGATAAGGGAGAAGTTCACCACTGTGGTATCACAATGGACTGAATAGTCTAAGTGAGCCTGATACATCGGGCTGCCACATAACCTAACCTAACCTAACCTATTGAACGATTCCCTATACCTATTCCAGTCAGCTTTCCTTGCATTTGGCGGAAATATGGTCTTGGTGGTATGAACATCAAATTTGAAACTGATGTAGCGATGATCTGAGAAGCTGTGTTCACTTAAAACATGCCACTCAGATATCATTTCATTCAGTTCTTGCGAGGCCAAGGTGATGTCCAAAACCTCTTGCCTGTTTTTAGTGACAAAGGTTGGAACATCTCCCTTGTTGCAAACTACCAGATTAGTACGCAAAATAAACTCTATTAGCGACTCTCCCCTTGCATTAGTATCACTACTTCCCCATATACTATGATGTGCATTCGCATCGCATCCCATAATGAGTTTCGTCTTTGTTTTCCGTGACTCCTCTACTAAGGTCTTAACGGCATATGGAGGCATCTCCCTGTCATGTCCCATGTAGACCGAAGATACCCAATATTTGCATTTGGCTATTTCTTAACTGGCAACGACAGTGTCTGTATTGCACATTGAAGGAAGCAGAAACAAGTTGAGCTCGTTTTTAGCAATTATACAGGCTCGATTTACATCATTACCACTATACTGCAATAGTTTGAACCCCGGAGTACTTAATTCACATATTTTGTTTTTATAAACATATGGTTCTTGAATAAGAACTATATCTATGTCCCCTTTCATCAGGAGAACTTTTAAGGCAGCACATGCAGCCTTACAATGATGAAGATTTATCTGGAGGATCCGTAGGACCATCGAGATTTTCAACAACCGTCACATCAGCCGCTTCAATCGAGTCATAAAGAATGTCCTCTTCAGAGATATCGGTGACTCTCGCAATAACCATAGGTTCAACTTTGGTGAGTTCTGAGGCAGTAGAAGCCTCCTCACGCATACGGTATCTATCCATGTCTTCAAATGTCTTGGTATCCCCCTCGACTTCGCAAGAGGATCCGCTTACTTCTGATTCAGACAGAGGCTTGTCCAGTTCTGAATCCTTTAGCTGATCGTTTTTATACACCTTCATTTGGATATAATGAAAGCCATAACATACACGGCCCTGGGACTTTGCTAGATGTGGCAAAGACTGAGTGTTCAATATAAACACTACATGCCGTCTTGGCCCATCCACTTCATCCAAACGGCCAACCTTCCAATCAGCTGTTGGAAGATCTGGATTGCATTGTTTCAGTCTATTTAAAATAGATTCAGGGTCAGGAGGGTTTGCAGGTATCCACGCATGTGCTCTTGGTCTAGCCGGTATGTCTTTCTTCTCGACTAACTCTAGAGCAGCTCCTTCCCAAACTTCACCAATTAGTATCAGAGCAGCTTTAAAACATTCTATAGACCTCTGGTCCTCAAATGCGACTAGCTTAAATCGTCCTTGATACCAACCAGCCTCTTGGTGTCGAGGATCTGGGCCGGGAAACTTTTCCAGCACCTGTGAGTAGACGCCAGACAAAGCATTCTCAATTTCCCCCCATTTTTGCTTTGGAACCATACCGTCCATTGCTCCTTTATTAATGATAGCCATCACAAGGCTGTCTTTAGCAACTGAGGCAAACGATCGTTGATCCCTTTTGGAGGATGGCAGCTCATCCGGTGATCGTTCCCTTTTTCCAGCCTCAAGAATTCCTTGAGCCCATTTTAAGGAATCGCTTTGTTTAGCCGACAACGTGCTTGGGTCGACTGATCCTAATTTCTTTAGGATAAACAAAGCATTTCTGCGTTCTTTGAATCTCTTTCGTGAGGGATTACCTCCTTTTGATGCCGTTACCTTGGAAAAGGTCCGACTTGTCAAATTGTCGCCACCTGTCGACCCGTCTACAGGTCGACTAATTGGGCCTAACTCTTGGTCATTGCCCAAATCTATAACTCCAGTCGATACTCGTCCACTGGGCCCTGAAGTTAGCAACCCAGTGGATGTCTTTGAATTTCTCTGCATGGTGGCCTAATATCCCACCACACTTGAAATTCGTAGTAGGTACTTATTACGATGATTTTATCCGCTATTAAAAAAACACGTCCGTTCCGTTCGACGGTTGAAATAAGACTTTACAGTAACCTTATTGTTGTGATTTTAATATATACCTCAAGTGCATTTTTATACCCTCCACCATAGGATGGGGGTATATTAACTTTGTCATTCCGTTTGTAACACATCGAAATATTGCTCTAAGACCCCATAAAGTATATATATTCTGGGTCGTGGTGAAATTCTGAGTCGATCTAAGCATGTCCGTCCGTCCGTCCGTCTATCCGTCTGTCCGTCCGTCTGTGGAAATCACGCTAACTTCCGAACGAAACTAGCTATCGTCTTGAAACTTGGCACAAGTAGTTGTTATTGATGTTGGTCGGATGGTATTGAAAATGGGCCATATCGGCCCACGTTTACGTATAGCCCCCATATAAACCGATCCCCAAATTTGGCTTGCGGAGCCTTCCGGAGCAGCAAAATTCATCCGATCCGGTTGAAATTTGGTACGTGGTCTAAGTATACGGTCTCTAACAACCATGCAAAAATTGGTTCATATCGGTCCATAATTATATATAGCCCCCATATAAACCGATCCCCAGATTTGACCTCCGGAGCCTCTTGGAGGGGCAAAATTCATCCGATCCGTTTGAAATTGGGTACCTGATGTTAGTATACGGTCTCTAACAAGCATGCAAAAATTGGTCCATATCGGTCCATAATTATATATAGCTCCCATATAAACCGATCCCCAGATTTGAACTCTGGATCCTCTTGGATGAGCAAAATTCATCCGATCCAATTGAAATTTAGTACGTGGTGTTAGTATATGGTCTCTAACAACCATGCAAAAATTGGTCCATATCGGTCCATAATTATATATAGCTCCCATATAAACCGATCCCCAGATTTGACCTCCGGAGCCTCTTGGAGGAGCAAAAGTCATCCGATGCGGTTGAAATTTGGTACATTTCGTTAGTATATGGCCTCTAACAGCCATGTAAAAATTGTCAAATTTTATTACTATAGAAAGTTTTGTCAAAATTTCATTTCTATAGAAAGTTTTGTAAAAAGTTTATTTCTATAGCAATGTTTGTCAACATTTTATTTCCATAGAAAATTTTGTCAAAATTTTATTTCTATAGAAAATTTTGTAAAAAAATTATTTCTGTAGAAAATTTTGTCAACATTTTATTTCTATAGACAATTTTGTCAACATTTTATTTCTATAGAAAATTTTGTCAAAATTTTATTGCTATAGAAAATTTTGTCAACATTTTACTTCCATAGAACATTTTGTCAACATTTTATTTCTATAGAAAATTTTGTCAAGTTTTTATTTCTATAGAAAATTTTGTCAAAATTTTATTTCTATAGAAAATTTTGTCAAATTGAATTATATATCTATAGAACATTTTGTCAACATTTTATTTCTATAGAAAATTTTGTCAACATTTTATTTCTATAGAAAATTTTGTCAAAATTTTATTGCTATAGAAAATTTTGTCAACATTTTACTTCCATAGAAAATTTTGTCAACATTTTATTTCTATAGAAAATTTTGTCAAGTTTTTATTTCTATAGAAAATTTTGTCAAAATTTTATTTCTATAGAAAATTTTGTCAAATTGAATTATATATCTATAGAACATTTTGTCAACATTTTATTTCTATAGAAAATTTTGTCAACATTTTATTTCTATAGAAAATTTTGTCAAAATTTTATTGATATAGAAAATTTTGTCAACATTTTACTTCCATAGAAAATTTTGTCAACATTTTATTTCTATAGAAAATTTTGTCAAGTTTTTATTTCTATAGAAAATTTTGTCAAAATTTTATTTCTATAGAAAATTTTGTCAAACTGAATTATATAGGTATTTAATCGGCCTTTTTTTTTGTTTAATATATACCCCTTATGGACTAACTTACAATTTAGAAGACAGTGTTAAGAAGTTTTACGATACCTTGCCATCGGCAAGTGTTATTGCAACCCAAGTAATTCGATTGTTGATGACAGCCTTTAGTAGAAGTTCCTACGCAATCCATGGTGGAGGGTACATAAGATTCGGCCTGGCCGAACTTACGGCCGTATATACTTGTTATTTTTCTGCTACGTCGGGATTTGAACCGGGGTCCTTGTGGTTGGACTCATCCACTGGCCTACGGCATATTTATATGATGTGGGCGCCAAAACGTAAACTTTAGCTACACATGAGGTCATTTTCTGTTCCCTTCTTTGCGAAGTGAACGTATAATGGAAATTGGATCTTTTATACGTTACGGAGAATGTCTTTTATAAGACCTAAGTTAGGAGTAACTAGACACAAGCAAATTATTAGCTAAGAATGAATATGGGATCGTTTCTTAATTTACTGTGGTATTCCGACAGATTCCACCATGGGGAAAGTTATAAACTTTTATTATTATACCTCACCATAAGACGGGGCATCTTGGAGGCTAATGAATAATCAATTTGTTACGGATTTCTTTTGAAATAGTTCAGTTTAGTTTGCGACATATTTGGTGCTGCAAAGATCGCAAACCTCCCACGGTTTGGGAGCCACCGTGGTGCAATGGTTAGCATGCCCGCCTTGCATACACAAGGTCGTGGGTTCGATTCCTGCTTTGACCGAACACCAAAAAGTTTTTCAGCGGTGGATTATCCCACCTCAGTAATGCTGGTGACATTTCTGAGGGTTTCAAAGCTTCTCTAAGTGGTTTCACTGCAATGTGGAACGCCGTCCGGACTCGGCTATAAAAAGGAGGTCCCTTGTCATTGAGCTTAACATGGAATCGGGCAGCACTCAGTGATAAGAGAGGAGTTCACCAATGTGGTATCACAATGGACTGAATAGTCTAAGTGAGCCTGATACATCAGGCTACCACCTAACCTAACCTAGGCCCATTTCCTTAGAGGGTATTGAAATCCCCTTTGGTGAGTGTGCAAAATACCTTGGCGTTATTTTGGACAGGAAACTGAACTTTAAGCTTAATATTGAAGAAAGGGCGAGAAAAGCAACGGTAGCTTTGTACTCGTGCAAAAAGGCAATAGGAAAAAGGTGGGGACTAAAACCAAAAATTGTGCATTGGCTATACACGGCAGTGGTTAGATCTAAAATGCTATATGGTGCTGTAGTCTGGTGGCCGGCACTTCACCAGCCAACAAGGTTAGACAAAGTTCAGCGCGTTTGTGTATCTCAGGTGCATTCAGCAAGACAGGAACAAATTCCCTTAATGTCATGCTGCATCTATTGCCTTTAGACATTTTGGCCAAACAATCAGCTGCAACAACTGCTGTGCGGTTGCGCGAGCTATCGCTGTGATCGGAAAAAAGTTACGGTCACAGTTCGATCCTCAAAATAATGCCAGATATGCCTAATGTAGTGGATTACACTTTGGTGAGACCACTTATTGACAAAAGGTTTGAGAATCTAATCCCCAACAGTGAGGCGTGGTGCTCACAGACCCCAGGGAATAAAAGATAGATAGATTTCTACACTGACGGCTCCAAATTGGATGGACAATTAGGTTTCGGAGTATATTCTAATGATCTGGAACTTCGAATTGCGAAAAGATTACCTAATCACTGTAGTGTTTTTCAGGCTGAAATATTAGCAATAAGAGAAGTTGTGAATTGGATGAGAAGTAATGCTCCAAGCAATATTGGCATTAATATATACTCTATAGAAATAAAATTTTGACAAAAATTTCTTCAGAAACAAAATGTGGACAAAATTTTCTACAGAAATAAAATTTTGACAACATTCTCTATTGAAACAAAATTTCGAAAAAAATTTTCTATAGAAATAAAAATTTGACAAAATTTTCCATACAAAAAAATTTTGACAAAATTGTCCATACAAATAAAATGTTGACAAAATTTTCGCCAAAAATAAAATTTGGACAAAAATTTTTATACGAATAAAATTTTGACAAAATTTTCTACAAAAAGTTTGAAACTCTAATTCCCAATAGTGAGGCGTGGTGTACACAGACCCCGGGGAATAAAAGATATATAGATTTCTACACTGATGGTTCCAAATTGGATGGACAGGTCGGTTTCGGAGTATATTCTAAAGATCAGGAACTTGGAATAGCGAAAAGATTACGTAATCACTGTAGAGTTTTTCAGGCTGAAATATTAGCAATAAGAGAGGTGGCGAATTGGGTGAGAAGTAATGTTCAAAAAAATGTTGGCATTAATATATACTCAGACAGTCAACCTGCAATAAAATCCTTGGACTCTGTGTTCCTTAACTCGAAAACGGCCATCGACTGCCGCAAATATCTCAATGAGATGGCTGAGCAGTACAATATTCACCTAATATGGGTGCCTGGCCATAGGAACATACCGGGGAACTGCGACGCGGATGAGTTGGCAAGGCTAGGGACTACCTTCCATATTCCAGGGGAACTAGAATCTGTTGGTATGCTCCTGGCTACCTGTAAGCTCATGCTGCGTGAGAAGGCTGTTATGATGGCAAACGTTCGATGGGAGAATTGCCAGGGCTGTAACGACACCAAGCACATATGACCCATTTAAACTTAAACCGCACACTAGATATGCTAGTGTTCTCGAGACGCCAGATATCACTCCTGATATCTGCTATAACGGGTCGCTACCTGATAGGCGATTTTGCAAAAACTATAGGAGCGAAGTATAATGACTATTGTATGAGCTGTCATGATGCGGAGGAAAAGGAATCAATTAAACACCTCTTGTGTGAGTGTCCTGCATTTTGTGTAAAGCGCAAGCAACGTTTAGGAGCATATAAGCGGATCTGGAAAACGTTAACTTAAGCAGTCTGCTAATGTTTTTGGAACAATCTGGTTGGTTCAACAAAGAAAAATAATCAAGAAGGTTCAGCGGTTAAAACTAGAAGTGCCCATATGTAATAGGTACTTTTAGTTAATGTTGTATCACAATGGACACAATGGGCGTTTTCGATTCGCAAAAAATATGTTGGCTTGGTGTTACACTACTTTTTCCCTCATTGTTTTTTCGCCCAAATGATATTGTCATTCCAAGGTTATTGTTAATTCATAATATTGTGAGGGATACCGGATCCAAAATCTAAGATAGTGTCCTTGATATTTTGCAATCAATTTCGAGAATGTTGCACCTTTTTTCCCAATCGAAATCGCCATAAGTGAGCCTGAATCTTAATCGGGCTGCCACTTTAACCTTGGGCTGTGGAAAATATCGCAAGAAATAATAAAATTAATCTAGAAACAAATATTTTGATGCCCGTACACTTAAAAAAAATTGTCGTGAGGCCAAATATTTCATGTCCTTGATATACGAATGCGAATTTCGTTTAGCATAGAAGATGATTTCTCTGCTACAAAGTTTTACCCTTGTCCAAAAGTCGCTAAACTTTTCACTGAAGTAGTTTTGTCCTTATAGCTTAGTGATTCGTCTTAAAACTAGGTATCTTAACAGGTTGGCCGATAAGTCCCCGGTCTAACAAAGAAAAACTCATTTTTTTGTCAAAATTCTTTTTTATTATTCAACATAGTTCCCTTCAAGAGCGATACAACGATTATAACGACCTTCCAATTTTTTGATACCATTTTGCTAGTACTCCTTCGGTTTTGCCTCAAAATAGGCCTCAGTTTCGGCGATCACCTCTTCATTGCAGCCAAAATTTTTCCTTGCGAGCATCCTTTTGAGGTCTGAGAACAAGAAAAAGTCGTTTGGGGCCAGATCTGGAGAATACGGTGGGTGGGGAAGCACTTCGAAGCCCAATTCATGAATTTTTGCCATCGTTCTCAATGACTTGTGGCACGGTGCGTTATCTTGGTGGAACAACACTTTTTTCTTCTTCATATGGGGCCGTTTTGCCGCGATTTCGACCTTCAAACGCTCTAATAACGCCATATAATAATCACTGTTGATGGTTTTTCCCTTCTCAAGATAATCGATAAAAATTATTCCATACGCATCCCAAAAAACAGAGGCCATTACATTGCCAGCGGACTTTTGAGTCTTTCCACGCTTCGGAGACGGTTCACCGGTCGCTGTCCACTCAGCCGACTGTCGATTGGACTCAGGAGTGTAGTGATGGAGCCATGTTTCATCCATTGTCACATATCGACGGTAAAACTCGGGTGTATTACGAGTTAACAGCTGCAAACACCGCTCAGAATCATCAACACGTTGTTGTGATTGGTCAAATGTGAGCTAGCGCGGCTCCCATTTTGCCCAGAGCTTCCGCATATCCAAATATTGATGAATGATATGACCAACACGTTCCTTTGATATCTTTAAGGCCTCTGCTATCTCGATCAACTTCATGTTACGGTCATTCAAAATCATTTTGTGGATTTTTTTGATGTTTTCGTCGGTAACCACCTCTTTCGGGCGTCCACTGCGTTCACTGTCCTCCGTGCTCATTTCACCACGCTCAAAACACGGAATTCCTTTTTTTCCATTTTTTTACAATATCAAAAGTTGCTTCACAAAAGACGCTCTATCTCACAAACTAATTGACTTACAGACGTCAAATTTTGACACGAATCATTTGAAGGTAGGTACTATATAAAAATAATATGCATCAGCCAACCTGTTACTTGTTGACATTTTGAAAATTTAAAAAATGTAAAAATTTTTAAAATTTTAATATGTCGAATTTTCAATTTAAAACTTAAATTTAAAAATTCGATGTATCGATCTTGCGACTTTTTTTATATTTGAAAACTTGACTTTTTCAAACAGGGAAATATCGACTAATCGACTAATTGGAATACTCAGAATTTGGACTTTCGTCTTAAATTTAAGAAATTTGTCTCTCTGGATATTTGGCATAGTAGACTTTCCGACCATTCTACTTTTTCAAAATTTGGAACATTTATCTGTTCTCATTTCTACCTTTCCACGGTTTAAAGCTTTGCAAAAGTCGCCCATTTGAAATTCGAAATTTATATCTTTCGCGTATACAATGTATACTTTCGTAAATGTGATACACTGTGGCCCACTATTCGTCGTATACTCTTAAGACTAAATCATAGAAAAGTATTTGGCATACTCCAAATGTAATTAATCATAATTTGTTTGAGGTTCTATCCTCCGACGATGAAGTGCAAACAGTGAACAAAGGATAGCAAGAGGGAAAACTGAAAGACAAAAGCAAAAAAAAAAAAAAAAAAAAAAAAAACAGACAAACCATAATTTCCAGCAAAGTAGGGAGACAGACGGAAAAATAAACAGCCAGCCACGAAAGTGTCTGCCATTGGAAAAGTGATTATAAATTATTTGACTTGTAGTATTTCCATTTGGTATTACATTTTGTAATTTTGTTTGTTTTTTGTCATTTGTTATTTGGCAACGTTTTGTTTTTTGCTTTCACTACTTTTTGGCCTCACAGGCCAACTTGGGAAGACCATAAATTTTGACTTAGTGAAAGTAATCATCGTCATTTATTTAATAGAAATTCCATGTAGACACTTTAAGGCAAGACATTTGAATGCAGCCAGTGTTAATGAGTTTCCTTTTGGAAAGTAACTATGTAAAATTAATTTCTTTAAAAAATATATTTTTAAATGAGTTGGGGTTACCAACAAGTGGTGTTATTTTTAATCACTCGATAACGCGGTAACTGTCGCCATTGAAACTTTTTGTTGGACATGTGATAAGGGTCTTAAAAAACAGCTTTCCAAGTTCGAAAGATTTTATCTTTAAATAGGACACACATTATATACCCTTCACCACTAATGTGGTACAGTTTGTGCATTTGTATGTAACGCCAAGAAGGGCCAGTGTTAGAATTAAATTCTGAGTCGATTTAGCGATGTCTGTCTGTCTGTCCGTTCATGTATTAAAAAACAGGGTTTTACTTCGAATCAAAGACAATCGCTATTGATTTTGAACAAATCGGTTCAGACTTAGAATAGCTGCACAAAATATTTTTTGTGTTCAATTACGAAATTAATTGATCCAATTAATTTTTAATTGAAATGTCTTCAATCACAGAAATGATAGCATCAATTAAAAATTTATTGAAAGTCAATTAAAAACTTAATTGACTCTAATAGAAATTAATTGATACTATTATTTTTTTGTTTCAATTAAAACAAAATGTTGAATCAATTAAATTTTTAATTGAAATTTTTTAAACTCAATTAATATTTTAATTGGAAAAATTTTCGTGATTTTATTTGTGTGTTTAACGTGTTTATGAAGCGACCTTCCTCAACTTTCCTACATCCGAATATTTTATAAGTGCTGTAAAACTTGCTAAATATCAGCTAAATCGATTCCGATTTAGATATAGCTTCCATATATATCTTTCGCTCGATTTACACTCATATGACCACAGGGGCCAAAATTTTACTCCGATTTACGTGAAATTTAGCACAAGGAGTTGAACGAACATTCTAGCTATGTATGCTAAACTTGGTTGAAATCGATTCTGATTTAGGTATAGCTCCCACATATAGAAATGAAATTTAGCTTTGAAGTTTTTCAACATTTTATTTCCATTAAAATTCTAAAAATTTTATAACTAAAAATTTTGTAAAAATTTTATTTCTATTGAGAATTGTGTCTTTAGAAACATTTTTGCAAAATTTTATTTCTAGAAACATTTTTGCAACATTTTATTTTTATACAAAATTTTGCCAAAATTTAATTTCTTTAGAAAATTTTGCAAAAAACTTATTTCAATAGAAAATTTTGCCAAAAACTTATTTCAATAGAAAATTTTACCAAAATTTTATTTCTATAGAAAATTTTGCCAAAATTATATTTCCATAGAAAATTTTACCAAAATTTTATTTTTATAGAAAATGTTGTCAAAATGTTATTTCCATAGAAAATTTTGTCAAAATTTTATTTCTATAGAAAATTTTGCCAAAATTTTATTTCTATAGAAGATCTTGCCAAAATTTTATTTCTATAGAAAATTTTGCCAAAATGTTATTTCTACAGAAAATTTTGCCAAAATTTTATTTCAATAGAAAATTTTGTCAATTTTTTTTATATAGACAATTTTGTAAAAATTTTATTTCTATACAAAATTTTGTAATAATTTTATTTCTATAGAAAATTTTGCCAAAATTTTATTTCTTTAGAAAATTTTGCCAAAATTTTATATCTTTAGAAAATTTTGCCAAAAATTTACTTTTATAGAAAATTTTGCCAAAATTTTATTTCTATAGAAAATGTTGCCAAAATGTTATTTCCATAGAAAATTTTGTCAAAATTTTATTTCTATAGAAAATTTTGCCAAAATTTTATTTCTATAGAAGATCTTTCCAAAATTTTATTTCTATAGAAAATTTTGCCAAAATGTTATTTCTACAGAAAATTTTGCCAAAATTTTATTTCAATAGAAAATTTTGTCAATTTTTTTATATAGACAATTTTGTAAAAATTTTATTTCTATACAAAATTTTGTAAAAATTTTATTTCTATAGAAAATTTTGCCAAAATTTTATTTCTTTAGAAAATTTTGCCAAAATTTTATTTCCATAGAAAATTTTACCAAAATTTTATTTTTATAGAAAATTTTGCCAGAATTTTGTTTCTATAGAAGATGTTGTAAAAATTGTATTTCTATTTAGCGAGGAAGATTTTGCAAAATCTACCAAAACCGCAGTAATTGTACCCTTCTACCAAATGGTACAAAATATACCATTTTTGGTAGAATTCTACCAATTGTAGAATTGGTACCACGGGAGCCACCGTGGTGCAAAATTTTTATTTCAAAAATTTATTTCAATAGAAAATTTTGCCAAAATTTTATTTCTATAGAAAATTTTGCCAAAATTTTAATTCCATAGAAAATTTTACCAAAATTTTATTTTTATAAAAAATGTCAAAATGTTATTTCTATCGAAAATTTTGTCAAAATGTTATTTCTATAGAAAAATTTGGCCAAAATGTTATTTCTATAGAAAATGTTGCCAAAATTTTATTTCTTTAGAAAATTTTGCCAAAAACTTATTTCAATAGAAAATTTTGCCAAAAACTTATTTCAATAGAAAATTTTGCCAAAATTTTATTTCTATAGAAAATTTTACCAAAATTATATTTCCATAGAAAATTTTACCAAAATTTTATTTTTATAGAAAATGTTGTCAAAATGTTATTTCCATAGAAAATTTTGTCAAAATTTTATTTCTATAGAATATTTTGCCAAAATTTTATTTCTATAGAAGATCTTGCCAAAATTTTATTTCTATAGAAAATTTTGCCAAAATGTTATTTCTACAGAAAAATTTGCCAAAATTTTATTTCAGTAGAAAATAAAATATTTTGTAAAAATTTTATTTCTATACAAAATTTTGTAAAAATTTTATTTCTATAGAAAATTTTGCCAAAATTTTATTTCTTTAGAAAATTTTGCCAAAATTTTATATCTTTAGAAAATTTTGCCAAAAATTTATTTTTATAGAAAATTTTGCCAAAATTTTATTTCTATAGAAAATGTTGCCAAAATTTTATTTCCATAGAAAATTTTACCAAAATTTTATTTTTATAGAAAATTTTGCCAGAATTTTATTTCTATAGAAGATGTTGTAAAAATTGTATTTCTATTTAGCGAGGAAGATTTTGCAAAATCTACCAAAACCGCAGTAATTGTACCCTTCTACCAAATGGTACAAAATATACCATTTTTGGTAGAATTCTACCAATTGTAGAATTGGTACCACGGGAGCCACCGTGGTGCAATGGTTAGCATGTCCGCCTTGCATACACAAGGTCGTGGGTTCGATTCCTGCTTCGACCGAACACCAAAAAAGTTTTTCAGCTGTGGATTTATCCCACCTCAGGTGACATTTCTGAGGGTTTCAAAGCTTCTCTAAGTGGTTTCACTGCAATGTGGAACGCCGTTTGGACTCGGCTATAAAAAGGAGGGCCCTTGTCATTGAGCTTAACATGGATTCGGGCAGCACTCAGTGATAAGAGAGAAGTTCACCAATGTGTTATCACAATGGACTGAATAGTCTAAGTGAGCCTGATACATCGGGCTGCCACCTAACCTAGCCTAACCTACCAATTGTGGCAATCGTGGATCTATTCCTGTAAAATCGAACTGTTAAGTAGCAATGAGTAGCTTTATATTTCTTTACTATCATTGTGTTTCGTCCCAGGGCGATTTAAATTTTAAGTCTAGAGCCTGTGTAGAAGTATTAAAAAAAATTGTTCAGATCATATATATATATGGGAACATAACCGATTTTATGTTGAGATGGACTTGAGATGGTATCCAAAAGTGTAGTATACAACGTAGTGAAGAGTGTGCTACAGTCGGACCCGTCCGGCTTTAGATTTTTCTTACTTGTTAATTTGGGTTTTTCGTACTTGGCGTTGGGAAATATATTTTTTCAGTTTATATACCCTCCACCATGGGATGAGAGGTACACTAAATTTGTTATTACATGTATAACACATCCGGCGATATCCGTCCGTTCCTCTGTCTGTGGAAATCACTACAACTTCGAAACGAAACACACTATCGACTTGAAAATAAATCGTCCTCACCGAAATATTAAATCTTAAGATTTAAGATAGAAACGCTTCAAATATAGGCTAAGACTTAGTTGGTAAGACTTAGGAATAATAAAACATTTTTTACTTTGAAGTAAGTATCTGTTATAGTTTGGATTTTTAAACTGGCATTTGTTTGGACGTGAATGGCTTTATTAATATACCGGGAAAATAGAATGAAAATTAGATAAATGAGATCTGTATTTTATAGATCCTACACGCTCACAAATAATCGCTTCTGTAACATATACTCCCAAACATATTTTGCTTCAAGCATATACATTTTTGGGTATTACCCAAACATTTATATGTTTGATCTCTTCCAATATATAATATGTTTGAAAGCATATTGGTCTAAACAATATATGTTTGGGTAGTCTAAGTTCCAAACATTTTGTATTTTTGCATCCAAATTCAATAATGTTGTCTTCCAAAAAACAATATGTTATTATGTGAACATATAATATGTTTGGAAGCATTTTGCACCCAAAAATATTATATGCTTAAAAAAAATCTCCCAAACAATATTGTGCTCAAAATTTTATTTATTTATTTATATATTTACAATCATAATGAATTATGAAAATAAACAGGTAATATAGGTGCTAACAACATAGGTTTTCGACCTGAATGCTCAAAATTTTGTTTCTGCCCAATTGTATATTCCCCGACATCTTTCTCACTTCCACGAGATTTTTTAGTTCTTAGCATCTTTTTCTGTAATACAAACATTGTAGAAGAAATTATTCAATTTTATGATTTTTTTTATTTTAATTTTACCTTTTGCCGGACGGGGATTCGAACAGCGGACCGCACAGTTTGTAAGGATCAAAGAAGTAGCTGATCAATTGCCCAAGGAAAAATAAAATGTTAATTTTGTAATAACAAGCAACAACCACCAACTTAATTCAATATCGCTCCCTGTTAAATAGCGCTCCAAGCTACTAAACACATATATGTTTATAGGCTATTTCTAAATTAATATATGTTTGCATCCAAGCATATTATATTTACAAACATTTTATGTCCCAAACATAATATGTTCTAACATATTAACATATATGTCCCAAACATGTTATGCTAGTTTATGAACATTATATGCTTGCACTCAAAAATATTGTGTTTAAAAATTTGTGTTCCAAACATATAATGTTTATAGCCAAACATATGAAAAACAGTCTTTTTCATCCGTGTAGATTTAAAGCCAGATAGGTCGCTAAAAAATTACCTTATTTTAAAGAAGCCGCATCTTTGGCTTCCTTAAAATTAACCTATATTTGAAGAGTTTTTATCTTAAATCTAAAAAATCAATATTTCAGTTAATTTAATGACGATTTCTTTAAATCAAAAATGAATTTCTTTACTTTAAGGAAAGACATGCGACTGTAACGAAGAGACGCAAATTTTCAAAATGTGTGTCCCAAATGTAATGAAACAATTTTTTGATGCAAAGATTGTAAACTTTCTTCTGATTAAAATTTCATTATTCTAAAGAAATTTGTCCTTAATAGTGTGTAAATTGCGTATCCTAAAAGTGAGGTTTAGGTTAGGTTAGGTGGCAGCACGATGTATCAGGCTCACTTAGACTATTCAGTCCATTGTGATACCACATTGATGAACTTCTCTCTTATCACTGAGTGTTGCCCGTGTTATTCCATGTTAAGCTCAATGACAAGGGACCTCCTTTTTATAGTCGAGTCCAAACGGCGTTCCACATTGCAGTGAAACCACTTAGAGAAACTTTGAAACCCTCAGAAATGTCACCAGCATTACTGAGGTGGGATAAATCCACCGCTGAAAAACTTTTTTGGTGTTCGGTCGAAGCAGGAATCGAACCCACGACCTGGTGTATGCAAGGCGGGCATGCTAACCATTGCACCACGATGGCTTTAATACCACGTATATATTTTTCTCAGTCTATTCAAATATGGGAAAATCGGCCGATACATATATATGAGAGCCATATTTAAATGTGAACCAATTTCGATGAAATTTTGTTTACTTAAAGGATACTAGAAAAAATTATTTTGTGTTAACTTTGAAGGAAGTCGGTTAGTAAATAAGAGCAAAATGACCCCATTTGTTAAAATCCGGCGTTACATATATATGAAGTCTATATCCAAATTTGATCCGATTTTTGCCAAATTCAATAGTGTTTGTCCTTGTGCTAAAACAACACACTGTTACAAATTTCATTAAAATCAGTTTATATTTGGGATCGGAATCCTGCGAACAACATATACCCAGCAAACATTGGAAAGTTCTTGAAAAGGCATTACTTCAAAAGCACTTCTAAAAATGTCCTCCCAAAGATGTTCTTTATTTTAACTACACAGGAAGTTCTTTAAATTAAATTGTTTTTATAATTCGTTCTTTTTTCATATTTTTAATGGGTAATTTTAACTGTTTTTGTTTCAAATAGGTTAAAAACAGAGTAAGAATTAATAAAATGGTACAAATTATTTAAATTTTGTCCAAAAATATGCCAAATCCATTCTACACAAATTGCGAATTTTTGAATAGTGTTTTGGCGACGCTTTTTTTTTTTGTTTTGCTGGGTACATGGGCAGACGGAGGGACGGACACCAAGGGCTAGATGGACTCAAGAGGTGATTCTGAGACGATCGGTATATATTTAACGGGATCTTTTTTTTCAAATCAAAGTTATTATATCCTGACCACTATGTTATGTGGTTTAAGGTATAACAAATAATAAATGCATCCAATGTTTTAAATCGCATATATTTCTTTATGCTATATCTTTACGGTTGTCCCAATTATTCATTATTCATTTGTGCTAACATCTATGTGGTCGCTGTTTTTTTACGAAATTTTCATCTTAAATCGCCACTCGCAATTTATTCCACAAGTTTTCTAAAATTTCCCTGTACTTTGTTTTTCTTTCATCTACACTGTGAGCCTTGCATGCATGCAAAAGTTGGGTCCTTTTTGTGTAACGATGCTATTCATATGGGGACATTTGCAATGCAAACATATTCAAGTGAACCACCACCACCGCCACCATCATTGAAGCCATCAGATCTTTGTCATTTCCATTCTTGTGCTTTTTTTTTGGTATTTGAATATGCTCATCCTTTTTCGAATAGTTTCTCCTCTATGTCCTCTAAAAGCGATGATAATAGCAGCAACAGACCAAAGTGGAATGAATACAAAAGAAAAGTCGTCGCCATTGTTTGTCCATATGAGGCATATGAGTCGTTTTTCATTTGTTATCCAAAGTTTCCATTGAATTTCATAGTTCAGTTTGTTTTAGTGGTATTTGTTTTGGAAAAAAATTCTAACAGAATTGTCAAAGTTTGACCTTTTAAACGAACTTATCATAGAGGAATCACAACCGGTAATTATTGGTGAACTAAAACACCTAAAAATGAACAAAGTGTTTGTGTATCGGACCTTAATCGTTATAATATTACTGACAGCCTTGTCAAAATAGGGAATGCATTGGGAATCAAAAATTCGACTTTCCAAATTTTTCAAAATTAGAAAAAGTCGATTTTTTTTTTCGACTTAAAAAAAGTTGAAATAGTTTAAAAAAATGTAATTATTGATAAAACAACTTTTGAGGTAGCGACATTAGTCTACATGGATTTCATAACAAACAAGTAAGGAAAGTCTAAAGTCGGGCGGGGCCGACTATATTATACCCTGCACCACTTTATAGATCTAAATTTTCGATACCATATCACATCTGTCAAATGTGTTGGGTGCTATATATAAAGGTTTGTCCCAAATACATACATTTAAATATCACTCGATTTGGACAGAATTTGATAGACTTTTATAAAATCTATAGACTCAAAATTTAAGTCGGCTAATGGACTAGGGTGGAACACAATGTTAGTAAAAACAAGTAAGGAAAGTCTAAAGTCGGGCGGGGCCGACTATATTATACCCTGCACCACTTTGTAGATCTAAATTTTCGATACCATATCACATCCGTCAAATGTGTTGGGGCTATATATAAAGGTTTGTCCCAATTACATACATTTAAATATCACTCGATCTGGACAGAATTTGATAGACTTCTACAAAATCTATAGACTCAAAATTTAAGTCGGCTAATGCACTAGGGTGGAACACAATGTTAGTAAAAAAATATGGGAAACATTTAAATCTGGAGCAATTTAAAGAAAACTTCGCAAAATTTTATTTATGATTTATCGCTCGATATATATGCATTAGAAGTTTAGGAAAATTAGAGTCATTTTTACAACTTTTCGACTAAGCAGTGGCGATTTTACAAGGAAAATGTTGGTATTTTGACCATTTTTGTCGAAATCAGAAAAACATATATATGGGAGCTATATCTAAATCTGAACCGATTTCAACCAAATTTGGCACGCATAGCTACAATGCTAATTCTACTCCCTGTGTATAATTTCAACTAAATCGGGGTTAAAAATTGGCCTCTACGGTCATATGAGTGTAAATCGGGCGAAAGCTATATATGGGAGATATATCTAAATCTGAACCGATTTCAATCAAATTTGGCACGCATAGCTACAATGCTAATGTTACTCCCTGTGCAAAATTTCAATTAAATCGGAGTAAAAGATTGGCCACTGTGGTCATATGAGTGTAAATCGGGCGAACGATATATATGGGAGCTATATCTAAATCTGAACCGATTTCAATAAAATTTGGCACACTTGACTAGAGGTGTGCGCGTGAGGGATTTTTCACGCACACTCACGCACGCTCACAAATTCAAAATGTTATTCACGCACGATCACGCACGCCTGTTTTAGAATTGCTCACACTCACGCACGCTCACGAATGAATTCGTAACATTCACGCACGATCACGCACGCCCGTTTTTGAATTGCTCACACTCACGCACGCTCACGAATGAATTCGTAACATTCACGCACGATCACGCACGATCACGCACGCCCGTTTTTGAATTGCTTACACTCACGAACGCTCACGAATGAATTCGTAACATTCACGCACGATCACGCACGCCCGTTTTTGGATTGCTCACACTCACGTACGCTCACGAATGAATTCGTAACATTCACGCACGAAGGTTTTTATTGATTCACGCTCACTCACGTTCACGAACCAAAATCCTGCAAAGATAAACACTCACGATTGTAGAATAGTGACTACCGCACGCTCACAACGGGATATATCAACTCACGCACGTTCACGAACAACAAACTTATTCACGCACACTCACGATTCGAAAAAAAAACTACTCACGCACGTTCACGAACAATGAAACGTACATCCACACACTCACGATTCATAAAAAAACTATTCACGCACGCTCACGATGTAAAATGCAACTCACGAAGGTTCATGACTATTATACTTACAAAACAAACGAAAAAATGTAATTCACGAATGAGTGCGAACTTAAAAACTTACTCACTCTCGCTCGTGATACAAATGAGCTACCCAAACAAATTCGCCAAAATATTTCTAATTAAAAATCTGAAGTTGAAAACGTACTCAATTAAAAAATTAACAGATACAATTAACATTTTAATGAAATCAAAATATAAATTCAATTAAAATTTGGATTGATTTTGGCCGAAAAACTTAATTAATTTTTAATTGAGGCAATCAATGATTTATAGTTTTATTGTTTACTTATTTTATTTTTTATTATATTATAATTACATATATTATAATTATACTATATAGAATTATTTTTTTAAATCTAAGCCAAAATTTAATGAACCAATGAAACCAATTATTTCCGAAAATTATTAATTTTTTATTTGGAAGTATGTTTTCAATTTAAAAATGTAAAAATGTTCAATCATTATTATACCCTTCACCACTACTGTGGTACAGGGTATAATAAGTTTGTGCATTGTATGTAACGCCAAGAAGGAAAAGTCTAAGACCCATCGTTTAGTCTACCGATCGTCTTAGAATTAAATTCTGAGTCGATTTAGCGATGTCCGTCTGTCTGTCTGTCTGTCCGTCCGTCTGTCTGTCTGTCTGTCTGTTCATGTATTTTGTGCGCAAAGTACAGGTCGCAGTTTAAGTCCGATCGTCCTCAAATTTGGCATAGGGTCGTTTTTTGGGACAAAGACAATCGCTATTGATTTTGGAAAAAATCGGTTCAGATTTAGATATAGCTGCCATATATATTTATCCCCGATCTGGTCGTAATTGGCGTATTTATCAACCGATGTTCTTCAAATTCAGTACATCCGAATATTTTATGAGTCTCGAAAAACTTGCAAAATATCCGCTAAATCGGTTCAGATTTAGATATAGCTCCCATATATATCTTTCGTCCGATTTGCACTTATATGCCCTCAAAAGCCAGAGTTTTGCCGTGATTTAGTTCAAATTTTGCACAGGGAGTACGTTTAATAGTATCGATAAGTGTACCAAATTTGGTTGAAATCGGTTCAAATTTAGATATAGCTCCCATATATATCTTTCGCCCGATTTATACTCAAATGACTACGGGGGCCAAAGTTAAACACCCATTTACGTGAAATTTTGCAGAGATAACAGAATTATTATTCTAACTACACACAAAAAAAAATTTTCTGATTCAATCACGAAATTAATTGATCCAATTAATTTTTTAATTGAAATGTCTTCAATCACAGAAATGATAGTATCAATTAAAAAATTAATTGACAGTCAATTAAAAAATTAATTGATCCAATTAAATATTTAATTGATACTATTAATTTGTGTGATTGATTTTTATTTCAATTAACAAATTTGTTGACTCAATTAAATTTTTAATTGAAAATTCTTTAAAACTCAATTAAAATTTTAATTGGAAAATTTTTCGTGAAATTTTTTTCTGTGTATGCATGTCAAATTTAGTCGAAATCGGTTCAGATTATATATAGCTCCCATTATATGTACACCAGAGTTGGGGAAATATGGTAGACTGTTTCATATTTTAGACCTATTTTCAATGAGATTTTCCTCTAATTGACTAGATAGTTTCCTCAGAGAATATATTTAATATGATATTTAAGTGTGTCAAGTTTGATCTAATTTGGTTCAGATTTAGATAAAGCCTCCATATATTCGTTTTTCCGGTTTATACCAATATGGCAAAAATTCCCACACTTGACACAAAATTCTGTGATGATTTCCCCATATCTTAGTCCTATCCTAAACACTGTAATGCCAGAATTTCCACAGAACGGTTGAGTTTTAAATAAGGCTCCAAGTCGACCGACTTGACCAAATAATATATCATAACCCATACTTGACTATATATCTTGGCGGGATCTAACCAATATCCCTGTAAAGTCGCCACTGCTAAGTATCAAAAATTGTAAATATTACTACACTGAAAAAACAGTGAACCCACCAGGAAAGATAACTTTCGATTAATTTTAGAAAATTTGGAACTTTTTTAGAAAATTTTAACTAAACGGTATTACAAGCGCTGGCATCACTCCGATATGGCAAAAATAAGTAAATATTTTTCGACAAATTCAAGAAAATTTATTGGACATAACTAAATTTTTTCAGTAGTTAAAGAAAATTTTGTAGTTTTAAGAGAAATCTTGGAGTTCAAAATTGCAAGAATGTCTTTAGTGACATACGAAGTTCATGATGGACACATTTTCGGTAAAATTTACAAATTTAAAGAAATAATGAACTATTTTGTAAGAAATACGAAATTAGGAAATCTTTATGCTTTATTTGTGTATAACTTTTTCCCGTTTTTTAGTTCATTTAACTAACATACGCAAAAAATTATTTGACTAAAATAAACTTTTTCCAAACATAATGATTCTATGAACTAATATAAAGTTAATATGGCTTTAGTGAAATAGAGAGTTCACTTTTTTTTGAGTGTAAAATTGCCCTATATCTCGAATACATATGTATCACCTGATCAATCATAAATGCTCTTTTGTATAATTGCATTAAAATTTCTCTCGCTTCATATTTCTCATATTTTTTTACTATGTTAATATTGTGTTTCATCCCAGGGCGTTAGCCGATTTAAATTGTAATTCTAGAGTTTTTGTAAAAGTACAAAAAATTATCTCCATTAAAAGTATTTGTATCTGGAAATGCAAACCTTTATGTAGCTCCCAGCAAATTTGAAGTTGTTGAGAGTCTACATAGTGGTGAAGGGTATAATATAGTCGGCTCCGCCCGACTTTAGACTTTACTTACTTGTTTATACATAATTTTTATCGTGAGCAAGACGTTTTTGTAAATATAATATTTGTCGTGAGCCTAAATAGGCTCGTGAACGTGTCATTTCTCGTGAGGGTGAATTATTTCGTGAATGTGAATTTTTTCGTGAACGTGAATTTCATCGTGAGCGTGAATTTTTCGTGAATGTGAGTTTCTTCGTGAGCGTGAATTTTCTCGTGAGCGTGAATTTTTCGTGAACGTGAATTTTTTCGTGAACGTGAATGTCATCGTGAGTGTGAAGTTTTCGTGAATGTGAATTTCTTCGTGAACGCGAATTTCTTCGTGAGCGTGAATTTTGTCGTGAGCGTGAATTTTTCGTGAATGTGAATTTTTTCGTGAACGTGAATTTTGTCGTGAGCGTGATTTTGAAAAAAATTTACTCACGCACATTCACGAACAGAATTTGATGTTCACGCACGATCACGCACGACACATTTTTGTTCAGTCCCATTCACGCACATTCACGTGATTTGGTCAAAATTTCATTCACGAATCACGTGACTCACGCGTGAATCACGCGTGTCACGAAAATTTCGTGTCACGCGCACACCTCTACACTTGACTACACTACTAATTGTACTCCTAGTGCAAAATTTCAACCAAATTGTAAAACTCTGGCTTCTGGGACCGTATTAGTCCATATCGGGCGAACGATATATATGGGAGCTATATCTAAATCTGAACCGATTTCAATAAAATTTGTCACCCTTGACTATAGTACTAATTGTTCTTCTTGTGCAAAATTTTAAGCAAATTAGGGTAAAACTCTGGCTTCTGTGGCCATATAAGTCCATATCGGGCGAAATATATATGGGAGCTATATCTAAATCTGAACCGATTTCTTTCAAAATCAATAGGGTTCTATTCTGAGCCAAAACACATACTTGTGCCAAATTTGAAGTCAATTGGACTAAAACTGCGATCTAGACTTTGATTATAAAAATGTGTTCACGGACAGACGGACATCGCTATATCGACTCAGGAGCCCACCCTGAGCATTTTTGCCAAAGACACCATGTGTCTATCTCGTCTCCTTCTGGGTGTTGCAAACATATGCACTAACTTATAATACCATGTTCCACAGTGTAGCGCAGGGTATAAATACAGCTATGAGTTGCTTAAGCCGAGTGAAACGATCACTGGAACTTTGTATCGAACTCAATTGCTGGGTTTGAGCCGGGCATGAACGGCTACAATATGTGCAAAGTGGCGAAATGTGATTTTGCAGCTCAGCTTTGTATCGGCCTGGTCTCAAAAAAAGTGAACTACATGGACGAAAAACACTGTTTTTCATATGTTTCGGTGTAAATATTATATGTTTGGAACTCAAATTTTTAGCAAAATATTTTTAAGTGCAAGCATATAATGTTCATGAACTAGTATTACATGCTTACGATATATATATGTTAATATGTTAGAACATATTATGTTTATAATATACTTGGGTGCAAACATATATTAATTTAGAAATTGCCTATAAACATACATGTGTTTAGAAAGAGAGACCGAGAGAGTATGCTGCAAGTAAAAAAATGGAAGTAACCAATTGGCGTCTTAAAAATATATACACAAAAAAAGCAATAAAAGTTTTTTTTTCTAGCAGTGTATGCCTAAGGTGAAATATAATATGATTGAACAATACAAACAATATTTTGTTTGGACCAATCCTGAAAATATATATGCTTGAAGCAGAATGTGTTTGGTAGTATATGTTACAAAAGCGATTTTTTGGAGGGGATAGTTCATGGAATTATTAGACTGAAAACAATATTTACGTGATATTAAAGATTACGCAACCTAAATTTTAGGATGCGAAATTTACCAAATATTAAGGTCAAATTTCTTTAAAACGATGACATTTTAATTAAAATAAAGTTTATAATCTTTGCTTCAAACATTTTTTCATTAAATTTAGGACAAAAATTATGCAAATTTGGGTCCCTCCGTTAAAGTCGCATGTCTTTGAACTAATGCTAATTTTCCTTAAAGTAAAGAAACAGATTTTTGATTTAAAGAAATTGTCCTTAAATTAACTGAAACATTGAAACTTTAGATTTAAGATAAAAACCCTTCAAAAATATGCTAAGACTTAGTTTGAGGATTTAGCGTGTTTGGTTTAAAGTTAATTTTTTGGAATTAAGAAAACATTGTTTACTTTGAAGTATAATTTGGATTTTTAAACTGGCATTTGTTTGTACATGAATAGCTTTATTAATATACCGGAAAAATAGAATGAAAATTCGACAAATGCGATCTGTAGCCTTATTTTAATTTTATTGGTCGTAGATTTAAAGCCAGATAGGTCGCTAAAAAATATCTTTATTTTAAAGAAGCCGTATCTTTGGCTAGGAATCAATACCAAATCCCTTAGGGGAAGGTCAAAATCTTTGGATCCAAGTAAACTTTTTTTTGAGTGTATGTTTTGAGAAAGTTTTCTTCTTGACTTTAATAGTTTTTTGTGTACGTTAGTCAAATTAGCTAAAAAAAGGGGAACGTTATAGATTTACTAAAATCGTGTCTCCCGAAAAATAGTTCAGAATTTCTTAAAATTGGTAAAATTTATCCATCTTGAACTTTGAAATTTTTGCAATTTTTAACTTAAATTTTTTCGTTCACACAACGATAATTTCTTTTCCAAGTAATACAGTTTAGTTAAGCGAGAGTGTAAAGTCTCTGAGGCTCTTCTTTAGTTACTACACACTACCGCAGCTATTCGCTTTTGGCCCAGAGGTGAAATATGGAAAGTTTTCTACTCGAATCTTGAACATCATAATTGCATATCATGTCCAAGGATTACTTCAGCCCATGACAGCTTCCTGTTCAAAGATGAAAATAAAACTTGCAACATGAAATGGCCTTCAAGTTGAGAATTATTAAAAGAAACGAATGAAGAAGGCTGGTTGTTATAACCTTAAGAAGAAAGAACCGATACACACAAAATTTCTCACACGTTAAATGTGGAGAGCAAACAATCCACAGGGAATGTGGGAAAACTTTCTATTATGGAAACAAGAAATTGATGTAACCCTTCTGCAGTGAAAAAAAATATTGTGGTGAGGCCAAAGATTTCATGCCTTTAAACTACGAATTCGAAATTTCCTTAGCAAAAAAAAAAAGCATTTAGGTTTTTTCCATGTCCACAACTTTTCAAAAAAGTTGTTTTGTCCTTATAGTTAACTTATAACTGGGTATCTTAACAGGAAAAATAATTTTATTTTTGCCTAAGGTCAACTTGGCTTTAATCATTCAAACAAAACAAAAATGTTCATGAAAACGTCTTCAAATTTGTTGTCTTTTGGAATTTTTCCTACAAAGCAAAAAAGCATCCAAAAATAGAAAATGTTTTTCATTACTTTGTTTTTAGTCGAGTCTTAATTTGGAAACCCAGCAAAAAACCGCGTCGCCTAAAAAGTAGTGAAAATGTTCGTTTTGGATCCCGAAGTGGTGCAAAATTGGCGCAGAAACGTTGAATTTAACATGGGCTTGTCATAGGACGGATGTCCACCATTTTAATAACCGTTGCACTGAATTTGCATCACTTCTTAAGGTTTGATCCTAATTCAGTGTTTCATTCAGTGTTGTAGATTTTGATTAATTTTTATACCCTGCGCCACACTGTGGAACAAGGTATTATAAGTTAGTGCATATGTTTGCAACACCCAGAAGGAGACGCGATAGACACATGGAGTCTTTGGCAAAAATGCTCAGGATGGGCTCCTGAGTCGATATAGCCATGTCCGTCTGTCCGTGAACACATTTTTGTAATCAAAGTCTAGGTCGCAGTTTTAGTCCAATCGACTTCAAATTTGCCACAAGTATGTGTTTTGGCTCAGAATAGAACCCTATTGATTTTGGAATAAATCGGTTCAGATTTAGATATAGCTCCCATATATATATTTTGCCCGATATGGACTTATATGGTCCCAGAAGCCAGAGTTTTACCTAATTTGCTTAAAATTTTTCACAAGAAGAACAATTAGTACTATAGTCAAGAGTGGTTTGGCAAGCCATCTGTACCTGTGGCTTGAAAAGCAGCATTTTCATAGCTTCCGGGACTGTCAACCAAGAAATTTACGTGAAAGAGTGTTTGAATAAACGTCTGCTGTCTTTCCTGAAGAAACACGGTTGTTCCGTACTGTTTTGGCCCGATTTGGCATCTTGGCCATGGAGTGGTACGCCGCCAACAACGTGCAGGTGGTTCCCAAGGACAAGAACCCTCCCAACACGCCAGAGCTCCGCCCAATTGAAAAATACTGGGCTATTGTCAAGCGGAACCTAAAGAAGACCGAAAAAACTGCTAAGGACGAGCAGCAGTTCAAGGCAAACTGGCTTTCTGCGGCGAAGAAGGTGGACAAGGTGATTGTACAAAATCTGATGGCAGGTGTCAAGCGTGAAGCCCGCCAATTCGGATTTGGAAAAGCGAAAGCCTAACTGAATATTTTTCCTGAATTTTATACTAATTGAACTTGAAAAAGAAATTTAATTTGATTTTTTAAATAAACGATTTCACCGATTTACACACGTTTTCCCTTGACCAAACTTTGCCGTATCACCCTTTATACCAGTAAATATAAGTTTAGGTTTCCGTTTTGATGTAAAATCATCGCAGCCATCTTGGAAGAAAGTTTCACAGGCTCCAACATATTTAGAAATTTCAAAGTCTGCAGAAAATAGCTCCGTTCGAGAACCCGATAGTTTTTTACTGGAAGTTGTTCGTTTACTCAAAAAGCCAGCAAAAGAGGGCCGTAAATAGGATGCCGTTCGCATACTTTTCAGCAATCTTAAGCAAAGAGAGTAAAATACACGCTTACTCTCTTGCTTGTTTTTACTGGATATTTTTTACAGGAACAGTTCGCGAACAGACCTAATAACGATTATGCCATGGCGTTTATGCAATTTTACCAAGTGATAAAATATGGACAACTATTTTCGAAAAATGTGACTGTTTGTGCTAGTCCCGATAAATCCCGGAATGTACGGCGCAATGTCCCGGATTTCGACAATCATCATCTGGCACCCTAGTCATGATGCGGAGGAAAAGGAATCAATTAAACTCCTGTTGTGTGAGTGTCCTGCATTTTGTGTAAGGCGTAAGCGAATTTTGGAGGCATATAGCTTTAGAATACTGGCGGACCCGGAAAACGTTAACTTCAGCAGTCTGTTAATATTTTTGGAACAATCTGGTTGGTTCAACAGAAGAAAATAATCGAGAAGGTTCAGCGGTTTAAACTAGAAGTACCCATATGTAATAGGCTTACGGGAAATTGGTGCAAATTACCACTGACGGACCTATCACAGGACTAGTACCGGTGATCCAGTTTGTCGCAGTTTTTAAATAGTGATACATTAATGATTTCCATACTCGCTTAATATAAAAATCTTATTGGACCTACACATTTAGATAAGTAGAATTACCCGAATAACCTATTGTTCAAAATTTTTCAAAAATTTTTCATTTCTGGTGCGATTCGGATAACCAAACTGAATCAGATTTCTAAGAGTTTGTCAGAGACTGGTTCATGAGGACCTGTCTATGGAGTGCTACTACTAAAATGCCCCAGGACGTGTCCTTACGAACGACTCCTAAAGTGTAAATTTACCTTGTCAATGACAAACCCGTGTTGAAAGTGGCCGCTCCCTTCCATACGCCTTGATCAGAACTAGGACAGGTCCATGCACACCAGGGACTAGTCCTGTACCAGTTCTGTGTTTGATCCATTTCCCGTTGGGAGGTATCTTTAGTTAATGTGGTATCACAATGGTCGCAATAGTCTAAGTGAGCCTGAAACTTAATCGGGCTGCCACTTTAACCTAACCTAACTTATAATACCCTGTTCCACAGAGTGGTGATTTGGAACCATTGTGCATGCGTGCCTGAACAATGGCCCCCATAGAATGGCCCTTCCTTATGCATTATACCAATATCAACCTATAGTTGCTGCTGGCAAGCCATATATACTGGTCATAACTGTAACTATGAAAGCTTTCTACTGCTGTGTGATATGCATCGGTCGTAAACCCATTTTGAAAACGGAATATTCGTTGTTTGGCATTTGTTTTTGGTCTCTTTCGGGGATTTGGTGTTCTTTGTTGTTTGGCGAAATGTTACTCCTTTCACATGCTCGTTCCCAAGGACCTATTCATGAACAATAACGATGCCGTTCAACAAAATGCCATCAACAATTATGAGTGATTTGTAGCCAAATTATTGTAAATGATGGCATGGAAGAAATTTTTAGAATAAAATACAGCAGCTATTTTTTGTTGTGTGTGTGTGTATGTGTGTGTTGGACATTACAAAGAAAAGAGTTTACTTTAAAAATATTGACGTTAGTTTATATGTAGTTTGCATGAAATTGAATGTGAAAATTATTAACGAATATTTTTCTTTTTTCTTTTTTAGGTAAGTGCCTCTACAAGTTTTATGAATAATGTCACATGTAAGTGTCCTAAGTGTAGAAAGTATTTATGGGAAAATAATAAACAAAAGTTGATTTGCTTTCAAGCACGTGGTTGAAGAAATATTTTTCAATAGACAGAAATTCATAGCCCCCATACACTGAAAAAAAAAGTGAACCCTTTTCCATTGCAAAATGAACTAAACTGTAGTAATATTGATCATGATTTAGCCCTTAAGATTTTTTTCAACTTGTCTAGTTTATAATTCTCTTAAATTTTAGTTCATCTACAACATTGTATTTTAGTTCATTTTTACAACACCATAATACCCCTACCAAGTTAAAAAGTCTGTATTATTTTGGTTTACTTGTTTATTTTTTTGGGAAACCCTATAATAAAAATTGGTTAACAGTCTCTTTTAATATCACTCGAGCTGGACAGAATTTTATAGACTTCTACAAAATCTATAGACACAAAATTTAAGTCGGCTAATCAGTGCTGCCGCTAGTGCAAAATTGAGTGAAGTAGATTTTGGAAAAAAGTGGAGTAGATTGAATAAAATGGAAGTAGCATACATTTTTGAAAACAAAACAATAGAATTCATTTTATTAAACCCTCCACCATAGGATGGGGGTATATTAACTTTGTCATTCCGTTTGTAACACATCGAAATATTGCTCTAAGACCCCATAAAGTATATATAAAGGGTGATACGGTCAAAATTTGGTCAAGGGAAAACGCGTGTAAATCGGTGAAATCGTTTATTTAAAAAATCAAATTAAATTTCTTTTTCAAGTTCAATTAGTATAAAATTCAGGAAAAATATTCAGTTAGGCTTTCGCTTTTCCAAATCCGAATTGCCGGGTGTCACGCTTGACACCTGCCATCAGATTTTGTACAGCCACCTTGTCCACTTTCTTGGCCGCAGAAAGCCAGTTTGCCTTGAACTGCTGCTCGTCCTTAGCAGTTTTTTGGTCTTCTTTAGGTTCCGCTTGACAATAGCCCAGTATTTCTCAATTGGGCGGAGCTCTGGCGTGTTGGGAGGGTTCTTGTCCTTGGGAACCACCTGCACGTTGTTGGCGGCGTACCACTCCACGGCCTTTTTACCGTAATGGCAAGATGCCAAATCCGGCCAAAACAGTACGGAACAACCGTGTTTCTTCAGGAAAGGCAGCAGACGTTTATTCAAACACTCTTTCACGTAAATTTCTTGGTTGACAGTCCCGGAAGCTATGAAAATGCTGCTTTTCAAGCCACAGGTACAGATGGCTTGCCAAACCAGACATTTCTTTGCGAACTTTGACAGTTTTATGTGCTTGAAAATATCTGCTACCTTTCCCCTTCCTTTTGCCGTATAAAACTCCTGTTCCGGAAGCTGCTTGTAGTCGGCTTTGACGTAGGTTTCGTCGTCCATTACCACGCAGTCAAACTTCGTCAGCATCGTCGTGTACAGCCTCCGGGATCGCGCTTTGGCCGTCGTATTTTGTTTATCATCGCGATTTGGAGTCACTACCTTCTTGTAAGTCGATAGTCCGGCTCGTTTTTTGGCTCGATGCACGGTTGTAGACGATACACCCAGCTTATTTGCGGCATCTCGGAGAGAGAGGTTAGGGTTTCGCTTGAAACTACCGGCAACTCTCTTTGTCGTCTCAGCGGCTTCCGGTTATCGATTTCCCCCCCATCCAGACTTCCTGGCTGTCGACAAACGTTCCCCAAACACTTTAATTACATTTGTAACGGTTGATTTGGCAACTTTTAGCGATTTTGCCAGCTTTGCGTGCGAGTAGCTCGGATTTTCGCGATGCTCTTCTTGCTTGGACGGTATTTTGACAACTGAAGAGTGAATTCCAAAATCAAAATAGCAGCAACATTCTACACACACACCTTCAAAATGAGGGGTGTTCAGGTTTTTTAAATGCAAAATTGAAAGAAGTACGTCAAGTTTATATTGACCAAATTTTGCTCGTATCACCCTTTAGTATATATTATGTAAAAAAACATATTTTTTAATGTCGAAAATTATGTATACTTCATTTATAATATTAAAAATTTCATTAATATTATTTAAACATTCGTAGTCAATGAAAACCTGTATTTTGTTTAATTTATGAACTTTTTTCATACAGTTTATGTATTTCGTGTTTGGAAAATTGTTGGGAACTCTATTCATAAAACCAGTGAGTTATTTTTTGTGTGTATATGAATGTGAACCAAAGGATATCAGTGATCACTAAATTCTGTAAATGCCCAGAAAATGCACAGAAGTATTCAAGAGGCATCGCTATAACAGGTTGGCTGATAAGTCCCCGGTCTGACACATAGATGGCGTCGCTAGTATTAAATCCATATTAGTTTTATATAGTACCAACCATCAAATGATTCGTGTCAAAATTTGACGTCTGTAAGTCAATTAGTTTGTGAGATAGAGCGTCTTTTGTGAAGCAACTTTTGTTATTGTAAAAAAAAAGAATTTCGTGTTTTGATAAAATACTGTTTTCTGAAGGGAAAAAATATGGTGGAAGCAAAAACTTGGTTTGATAATGAGGTTCCGGACTCTGCCCCATGGAAATTAACAATAATTGATTGGTATGAAAAATTCAAGCGTGGTGAAATGAGCACGGAGGACGGTGAACGCAGTGGACGCCCGAAAGAGGTGGTTACCGAGGAAAACATCAAAAAAATCCACAAAATGATTTTGAATGACCGTAAAATGAACTTGATCGAGATAGCAGAGGCCTTAGAGATATCAAAGGAACGTGTTGGTCATATCATTCATCAATATTTGGATATGCGGAAGCTCTGTGCAAAATGGGTGCCGCGCGAGCTCACATTTGACCAAAAACAACAATGTGTTGATGATTTTGAGCGGTGTTTGCAGCTGTTAACTCGTAATACACCCGAATTTTTTCGTCGACATGTGACAATGGATGAAACATGGCTCCATCACTACACTCCTGAGTCCAATCGACAGTCGGCTGAGTGGACAGCGACCGGTGAACCGTCTCCGAAGCGTGGAAAGACTCAAAAGTCCGCTGGCAAATTAATGGCCTCTGTTTTTTTGGGATGCTCATGGAATAATTTTTATCGATTATCTTGAGAAGGCAAAACCATCAACAGTGACTATTATATGGCGTTATTGAAGCGTTGGAAGGTTGAAATCGCGCCAAAACGGTCCCATAGGTTAGGTTAGGTGGCAGCCCGATGTATCAGGCTCACTTAGACTATTCAGTCCATTGTGATACCACATTGGTGAACTTCTCTCTTATCACTGAGTGCTGCCCGATTCCATGTTAAGCTCAATGACAAGGGACCTCCTTTATATAACCGAGTCCGAACGGCGTTCCACATTGTAGTGAAACCACTTAGAGAAGCTTTAAAACCTTCAGAAATGTCACCAGCATTACTGAGGTGGGATAATCCACCGCTGAAAACCTTTTTGGTGTTCGGTCGAAGCAGGAATCGAACCCACGATCTTGTTTATGCAAGGCAGGCATGCTAACCATTGCACCACGGTGGCTTCCCATATGAAGAAGAAAAAAAAGTGTTGTTCCACCAAGACAACGCACCGTGCCACAAGTCATTGAGAACGATGGCAAAAATTCATGAATTGGGCTTCGAATTGCTTCCCCACCCACCGTATTCTCCAGATCTGGCCCCAACGACTTTTTCTTGTTCTCTGATGCCCGCAGGGAAAAAATTGGGCTGCAATGAAGAGGTGATCGCCGAAACTGAGGCCTATTTTGAGCACAACCGAAGGAGTACTACCAAAATGGTATCAAAAAATTGGAAGGTCGTTATAATCGTTGTATCGCTCTTGAAGGGAACTATGTTGAATAATAAAAACGAATTTTGACAAAAAAAAAAATGTGTTTTTCTTTGTTAGACCGGGGACTTATCAGCCAACCTGTTAGCATCAACTATTAAAGTTTACTGTCAGTAAATTTTAACATCAACATGATTTTTTTTTTTGTTTTTTGATTTACGGGAATTTTACGGTAAATTATCAAAACGTTTCTGTCGTTAGTTTCCTAAAATCTTTAAAGTTGATATAATAAGCAACAACATTGCATTAAAAGTTTGGTTTTAATATTTTTAATTTCATTAGAATTAGGGTTTATTTTCAACAGGGAGTGTGGTTGCAAATATTTTGAACAGCACTGTGCGTATCGTAAATGTATGTTGCAAAAGTCACAGTTTGTGACAGGTCAACCCTGATGTGTAATCAAACCTCCTGAAATTCCATATGTTTTCATATAACTCGCTACGACGAAGGGTTTTAAAGGACGTTATTATCATTCATTCATGGTGGTGGGTATTTAAGATTCGGCACGGCCGAACTTATGCTTACTTAGACTTTTCAGTCCATTGTGGTACAAAGATGATAATCTTCTCTCTTGCCAGCGTTTAATGGCTCGATTCTATGTTTATCTCTTTATCTTTTTGGAGAACCACTGAGCAGAGCTTTGAAATATCCGAATTTTTGAAAAGAAAAGAGATATTTTGAAAATGAACCTTAGAGCCTTTACACGAAATTCATGCTCTCGCCATCTGATCTGATGATGAATTGCCTTCAATTAAGGATGCATGGTGGAATTTACAGAAAACCCAGTTCTTTTGATCTTACAATTCTCATTTTATTCGCACCATTCTTTATAAACTTTGTCTTTCGAATGGAAATGAAAAATATTAAGGTGGCATATTTTAGCAGGATTAAATCTTTGTCGCCCTTGATAATGTCTTAGTTCCCATCTACAATCCTTAGAGAAAGCAAACGATTTAAGATGTCCTTTGAATACAGAATGACACATGAATACAAAGAGGTTTCACAAACTTTCAGCTAAAAGCGAACTTTTGTTTTTGTTCCAAACTAAATCTTCTCTCCCTCAAATCCCAGCCAAAAATCATAAACATTTGTACGATATGATGGAGGCTTTGTTTTTGTATTGTATCACAAATGTAATGGCTGGAGAGAACTTGTTGGCCATTGGATACAAAATGAAAAGGGGAGGGAAAAGAAAAAAAAGAAAACTCTTAGATTTTCATTTCTCGTTGTTGTTTCCTTGTTGTGGCTCATACCTGGTGAGAGATGTGGTACTACTCAAGAATAAATGTCAAGTGTTGCCTTAAGAAATGGAAATATGAAAAGCACTTAAACAAAAACGCAAAAAACTACCATGGACCAGAAAGTAGAATTAAAATACGCATAAACTGAAGGATTTCTAAGTGTTTTATGGGAGTCTTCTATACACTAAAAAAATCATGCACGGTTCCAAAGATTTTGTCTTTACTTAAAAAATTTTGGTATTGATTCCGAGGCAAAGAAGCGAAGAACTTTTAAGACACAATTCTCTTTTAAATTTGTGTTTTATGTACTTGCTTCTAACGGGGTTGGCTGATAAGTCCCCGGTCTAACAAAGAAAAACACATTTTTTTGTCAAAATTCGTTTTTATTATCCAACATAGTTCCCTTCAAGAGCGATACAACGATTATAACGACCTTCCAATTTTTTGATACCATTTTGGTAGTACTCCTACGGTTTTGCCTCAAAATAGGCCTCAGTTTCGGCGATCACCTCTTCATTGCAGCCAAATTTTTTCCCAGCGAGCATCCTTTTGAGGTCTGAGAACAAGAAAAAGTCGCTGGGGGCCAGATCTGAAGAATACGGTGGGTGGGGAAGCAATTCGAAGCCCAAGTCATGAATTTTTGCCATCGTTCTCAATGACTTGTGGCACGGTGCGTTGTCTTGGCGGAACAACACTTTTTTTTCCTCATATGGGCCGTTTTGCCGCGATTTCGACCTTCAAACGCTCCAATAACGCCATATAATAGTCACTGTTGATGGTTTTTCCCTTCTCAAGATAATCGATAAAAATTATTCCATTCGCATCCCAAAAAACAGAGGCCATTACTTTGCCAGCGGACTTTTGAGTCTTTCCACGCTTCGGAGACGGTTCACCGGCCGCTGTCCACTCAGCCGACTGTCGATTGGACTCAGGAGTGTAGTGATGGAGCCATGTTTCATCCATTGTCACATATCGACGGAAAAACTCGGGTGTATTACAAGTTAACAGCTGCAAACACCGCTCAGAATCATCAACACGTTGTTGTTTTTGGTCAAATGTGAGCTCGCGCGGCACCCATTTTGCACAGAGCTTCCGCATATCCAAATATTGATGAATGATATGACCAACACGTTCCTTTGATATCTTTAAGGCCTCTGCTATCTCGATCAACTTCATTTTACGGTCATTCAAAACCATTTTGTGGATTTGTTTGATGTTTTCGTCGGTAACCACCTCTTTCGGGCGTCCACTGCGTTCACCGTCCTCCGTGCTCATTTCACCACGCTTGAATTTTGCATACCAATCAATTATTGTTGATTTCCCTGGGGCAGAGTCCGGAAACTCATTATCAAGCCAAGTTTTTGCTTCCACCGTATTTTTCCCCTTCAGAAAACAGTATTTTATCAAAACACGAAATTCCTTTTTTTCCATTTTTTTTTTCACAATAACAAAAGTTGCTTCACAAAAGACGCTCTATCTCACAAACTAATTGACTTACAGGAGTCAAATTTTGACACGAATCATTTGAAGGTTGGTACTATATAAAAATAATATGCATTTAATACTAGCGACGCCATCTATGTGTCAGACCGGGGACTTATCAGCCAAAAAGTAATCAAATTTTAATTTGTCGCTTTTTTAGCTTTTTTTCTTTACATGCTATCGAAGTCCTTTAGAAACGAGTTAACGACAACTTTATTTTCCAAATTAAGACTCGACTTCCAGTAGAAATTATGTTTCAAGTAAAAACGTCTTTAAAATAAAGTGTTGAAAACATATCCTATATTTGAACGATTTTTTTTTCTTTGTAGTCAAGATGCAAAAAGACAACAAATTTAAAGACAATTTCATTAAATTTAAAGAATTTTCCTGAATTATTAAAGTCAAGTTGACCTTTGCCCAAACATTTTTTCTTTCATGTTATGATACGTATTTTTAAGTCAAATCACTTAATTATAAGGATAATACGACTTGATTGAAAAGTTTATCGACTTTTGGACAAAGAAAAAAAAACTTTCTATTAGAGAAATGCGTCTTCTATGCTAAGCTAAATTTGCATTCGTATTTTAAAGAAATGAAATCTTTGATCTCACGACAATATTTTTTTCAATGTACTAGGAGGAGAAATGTCCTTACAAATGCAATGGGAAGAAATTTCCTTATGAGCAGCATTTGCACCAATCCATAAGTAAATGGATAAATAATGGTAACATGCCGCTGTGGCCAAATTTTGTAGCCATTGTAACGCAGAAAGCTTTTTCTTCGCAGTAAAGAGCTACACGGGTAAGAAGTAAAAAAGTCGACCTTTCAAATTTTAGAAATTTCCACCTTTTGATTTTCATACCCCTCACCACTACTGTGGTATGCCCCAGAAAAAAGACAACGAAATTTTTGTAGATATATGCCCTGTTCCTGTATATCGGAGGAAAACCCATTCGAAAGAAACGCAGTTACTCGAATTCGAATGAATTTGGGTTTCTCTATATATGAGAGCTCGATTGGTTTGTATGAGAATACATTCATTATCAAAAATGAGTACTTACGAATTTTTGGCCTGAGAATTCATTCAAATTTTAACAATGTTTTGAATGTTTCTGTATATCGAACGAAAGAAAGATTTCGTTCGACGTACAGAAACAGGGCATTAACTTTATTTTATTTCATGAAAATTAGATGATTTTAGTTTAATTTTACCAAAAATGAGAATTTTTTTCTTATTTTAACCCTTAAATGAACAACATCACCGTCTCACCGATAATATGCAAATTGGTAAAAAAAAAACATCTGCATACAATTTTTTTTTTTATTTTTTTTGGAAAAATAGTGGTTGTACGATATATTAAAATATACAGTGCGCATTAAACAAAGTTTTTATTTACAAATAAATAATTATAGATATATTATCAATATACTTTCAAATCTAGTAAATATCATTTATTAAAAATTTCAAATTTTATATTAACTTTGTCATTCCGTTTGTAACAAATCAAAATATTGCTCTAAGACCCCATAAAGTATATATATATTCTGGGTCGTGGTGAAATTCTGAGTCGATTTGAGCATGTCTGTCCGTCCGTCCGTCCGTCTGTTGATATCACGCTAACTTCCGAACGAAACAAACTATCGACTTGAAACCTGACACAAGTAGTTGCTATTGATGTAGGTCGGATGGTATTGCAAATGGGCCATATCGGTCTACTTTTACGTATAGCCCCCATATAAACGGACCCCCAAATTTGGCTTGAGGAGCCTCTAAGAAAAGCAAATTTCATCCGATCCGGCTGAAATGTGGTACATGGTGTCAGCATATGATCTCTAACAACCATGCAAAAATTGGTCCACATCGGTTCATAATTATATATAGCCCCCTTATAAACCGATCCCCGATTTAGCTTGCGGAGCCTCAAAGAGAAGCAAATTTCATCCGATCCGTCTGACATTTGGTACTTGGTGTTAGTATATGGTCTCTAATGACCATGCAAAAATTGGTCCACATCGGTCCATAATTATATATAGCCCCAATATAAACCGATCACCAGATTTGACCTCCGGAGCCTCTTGGAAGACCAAAATTCATCTGATTCAGTTAAAATTTGGTACGTGGTTTCGATATATGGCCTCAAACACCCATGCAAAAATTGGTCGAAATCGGTCCGTAATTATATATAGCCCCCATATAAGCCGATCCCCAGATTTGATCTCCGGAGCTCCTTGGAAAATTCATCCGATTCGGTTGAACTTTGGTACGTGATGTTAGTATATGGTATCCATCAACCATGCAGGAATTGGTTCATATCAGTCCCTAATTATATATAGCCCCCATTTAAACCGATCCCCAAATTTGACCTCCGGTGCCTTTTGGAGAAGCAAAATTCATCCGATCTTTTGTAAATTTGGTACGTGGTGGTAGTATATGATATTTAACAACCATGCCAAAAGTGGTCCATATCAGTCCATAATCATATATAGCCCCCATATAAACCGATCCCGAGATTTGGTTTTGGAGCCTCTTGGAGGAGCAAATTTCATCCGAGTCAGTTGAAATTTGGTACATTGTGCTAATAAAGGGTGATTCTTTTGAGGTTAGGATTTTCATGCATTAGTATTTGACAGATCACGTGGGATTTCAGACATGGTGTCAAAGAGAAAGATGCTCAGTATGCTTTGACATTTCATCATGAATAGCCGAACGATCTGCCACAACGTCGAATTTTCAGTGAATGGGCCCTAGAAAAGTTGGCAGAAAATCCGCTTTTTTATCGACAAATTTTGTTCAGCGATGAGGCTCATTTCTGGTTGAATGGCTACGTAAATAAGCAAAATTGCCGCATTTGGAGTGAAGAGCAACCAGAAGCCGTTCAAGAACTGCCCATGCATCCCGAAAAATGCACTGTTTGGTGTGGTTTGTACGCTGGTGGAATCATTGGACCGTATTTTTTCAAAGATGCTGTTGGACGCAACGTTACGGTGAATGGCGATCGCTATCGTTCGATGCTAACAAACTTTTTGTTGCCAAAAATGGAAGAACTGAACTTGGTTGACATGTGGTTTCAACAAGATGGCGCTACATGCCACACAGCTCGCGATTCTATGGCCATTTTGAGGGAAAACTTCGGAGAACAATTCATCTCAAGAAATGGACCGGTAAGTTGGCCACCAAGATCATGCGATTTGACGCCTTTAGACTATTTTTTGTGGGGCTACGTCAAGTCTAAAGTCTACAGAAATAAGCCAGCAACTATTCCAGCTTTGGAAGACAACATTTCCGAAGAAATTCGGGCTATTCCGGCCGAAATGCTCGAAAAAGTTGCCCAAAATTGGACTTTCCGAATGGACCACCTAAGACGCAGCCGCGGTCAACATTTAAATGAAATTATCTTCAAAAAGTAAATGTCATGGACCAATCTAACGTTTCAAATAAAGAACCGATGAGATTTTGCAAATTTTAGGCGTTTTTTTAAAAAAAAAAGTTATCAAGCTCTTAACAAATCACCCTTTATATGGCCGTTAACAACCATGCCTAACTAGGTTAGGTTAGGTTAGGTTAGGTATAGTGGCAGCCCGATATTTCAGGCTCACTTAGACTATTCAGTCCATTGTGATACCACATTGGGGAGCTTCTCTCTTATCACTGAGTGCTGCCCGATTCCATGTTAAGCGTAATGACAAGGGACCTCCTTTTTATAGCCGAGTCCGAATGGCGTTCCACATTGCAGTGAAACCACTCGGTAGGAATCGAACCCACGACCTTGTGTATGCAAGGCGGGCATGCTAGCCATTGCACCACGGTGGCTCCCATAGGTCCATACCGGTCTATAGTTAGGTATAGGCCTCAGATAAATCGAACCCCCATCATACAAAAATTGGTCCATGTCAAGTTCATAATTGTATATAGCCCCCATATAAGCGACCCCCATATTTCAAGTCTGGCCCTCTACGTACCGTGCAAAAGTCCATATCGATTCGTAATTATTTGTAGACTTACCTCTACATACCTTTTTTGTCTAATATATACCACATATAGACTAACTCACAATTTAGAAAACGATGTTAAGAAGTTTTAAGATAACACAACCCAAGTAATTCGATTGTGGATGACAGTCTATCGTAGACGTTTCTACGCAATCCATGGTGGAGGGTACATAAGATGCGGCCTGGCCGAACTTATGGTCGGATATACTTGTTTTGCTTATCTTAATGACATGAACTAAAAATGGGGAAAAAAGTTTTACAAATGAAGTACAAAATTTTACTAAAATTTAAAACAGTTCATATTTTCCTAAAATGGCAGAAGTAAGCATAAGTTTCTCAAATGAGTAAATTTTACTTAAATTGTGTCTGTCTAGAACTTCATATAGCGCTAAAGACATATTAACAAATTTTAATTCCAAGTTTTTCTTCTAAAATATGAAATTTTATTAAACAACAGAAAAAAATTATTTTTTGTAATAAATTGTCTTCAATTTGACAAAAATTGTTAACTTATTTGCAATTTCAAAAATATTTTAGATACATTTTTCTTTCATGGGGATTCATTTTTTTTCCTTGGTGTACAGGGTATAATAAGTTTGTGCATTTGTATGTAACGCCAAGAAGGACCATTATGAGACCCATATTTTAGTATACGAATCAGTTTGGAATTAAATTCTGAGTCGATTTAGCGACGGGCAGTACAGACGGGCAGTCTGTCTGCCTGTTTGTCTGTCCGTCTGTAGTGAATGTCAAGAAATTTAAAGACGATTTCATTAAGTTTCAATTAATATTTCAGAATTATTCATGCCAAGTTGACCTTAGGCAAACGAAATTTACTTTGATCTTAACTAAGATATCCATTTTTAAGTGGAATCGCTTAACCCACTAATGTCCCAAATATTCTATGTTAACGACACAAAAGCAAGAAATGAAGCCCCCCTAAAGGCGGGATTGGGCATTAGAGAGTTAACTATAAGGTCAAATGGACTTCATTAACAAGTTCATAGACTTTTTGACAGAGGAAAAAACTTTAAATCAGGGAAATGCGTCTTCTATTCTAAGCAAAATTCTCATGACGACATTAAATCTTTAGCATCACGGCAATATTTTCTCAATATGTTATTATTGAAAACAGGAAGATGGACAGATATTTCCAGATGGTCTTAAGTCTTCTCTCTGATATATGCTTTATATGATCGAAAATCCATAGTTTGTTATATTTCAAATGGAATGACAAGCTCGTTATACTACCACCCCCCCCCCCCCCCCCTGGCTATGGTGTAGGACATAAAAATCAAGTAAAAGACATACTAGAAACTAGCAACTCCTATTCTAGAAAAAAAACTCAAACCGAAGCGAACGCAACAAAATGATTGACATAACGAATGCTATTACTATCCTTCACTCATGGCAAAAAGGACGAAAGACTAAATTGAGTTTAACACAAACAATTTGAAGACAGTTTTAATGCAGACACTCTAAAATTGACAGGCAGCCTGCCTGGCTGGTTATTGACTGCTGTTGCTGCTCTAGTGGCGACATTGCTGTTTCTGTTGCTATTGCTATAGCTATAGCTTTGGTTGATGTTTGCATCCTACTACCATCCATTGAATATCAAATAAAGTTGTCGCTTTTCCAACAATCTGGGATGTAGATGATTTTTTTTTCATTGTGCTGTAACGTATGCCAATTTAAACATGTCCGTCTGGCAGCCTGCCTGTTTCAGTGTTGGTAGCAGCCTGCTTGTGGATAACATCGTTCCAGTGATATTGGTTGGCATTGGCTGCTGTTTGCTCTTGTGTGTTGTTATTGTAACAGTTTCGATTAAATTTAATAATCAAGAATGTGATGCCAATAAAATTGGATCGATTGAATAGGGGAGGTTCGTCGGAACAACGTAGTTACGGTGATATCAAATACAAATCTGGCACTGAGATTTCCATGGAAAAATGGTCTAAAGGAAAAGCAACAAAAAATAATAATAAAGAAATGGAGATTTATGCTGCTGATCCTATTGCGGCATGAAAATTTTATTTTGACCAGCTGGTCAGCTAATCCATTTGAGCCCTACCAACTACCGCAATAGCAGCCATAAGGTCTATGTAAAAAAATAGAAATAACATTTTTACAGAATTTTCTATAGAAATAAAATTTTTACAAAATTTTTTCTAGAAATAAAATTTTTACAAAATTTTCTCTAGAAATAAAATTTTGACAAAATTTTTTATAGAGATACCATTTTGGCAAAATTTTCTATAGAGGTAAAATTTTGACAAAATTTTTTTATAGAGATAAAATTTTGACAAAATTGAATTGAAATAAAATGTTGACAATGTGTTCTATAGAAATAAAATTTTGATAAAAATTTACTGTTTGCTTACAAACATTTTTTATAGAGGTAAAATTTTGAAAAAATTTTCTATACAGATAAAATATTGACAAAATTTTCTATAGAGATAAAATTTTAACAAAATTTTCTATAGAGATAAAATTTTGACAAAATTTTCTATAGAAATAAAATTTTGACAACATTGTCCATAGAGAAAAATTTTTGACAGAATTTTCTATACAAATAAAATTTTGACAAAATTTTCTATACAGATAAAATTTTGACAAAATTTTCTATAGAGATAAAATTTTGACAAAATTTTCTATAGAGATAAAATTTTGACAAAATTTTCTGTAGAGATAAAATTTTTACAAAATTTTCTGTAGAGATAAAATTTTGACAAAATTTCTATGGAGATAAAATTTTGACAAAATTTTCTATACAGATAAAATTTTGACAAAATTTTTTCTAGAAATAAAATTTTGACAATTTTTTCTATAGAAATACAATTTTGCCAACATTTTTATGGAGATACAATTTTGACAAAATTTTCTATAGAAATAAAATGTTGACAGTATTTTCTATAGAAATAAAATTTTTGACAAAACAATTTTGACAAAATTTTTTATACAGATAAAATTTTGATAAAATTTTCTATACAGATAAAATTTTGACAAAATTTTCTTTACAGATAAAATGTTGACAAAATTTTCTATACAGATAAAATTTTGACAAAATTTTCTATAGAGATAACATTTTGACAAAATTTTCTATAGAGATAAAATTTTTACAAAATTTTCTATAGAGATAAAATTGTGACAAATTTGTTTATAGAAATAAAATGTTCACAATATGTTCTATAGAAATAACATTTTGACAAAAGTTTACTGTAGAAATAAAAATGTTGACAAAATTTTTTATAGAGGTAAAATTTTGACAAAAATTTCTATACAGATAAAATTTTTACAAAATTTTCTACACACAAAAAATTTTTTTTCTGATTCAATCACGAAATTAATTGATCCAATTAATTTTTTAATTGAAATGTCTTCAATCACGAAAATGATAGTATCAATCACAGTTTTAATTGGGCATAGAAAAAAATCTTGATTAAAAAATTGATTGATGTCATTACCAAATTTCAATTAATTTTTTAATTGATTCAATTAAAAATTTAATTGATGTTGATTGCAAAACTCAATTAATTTTTTAATTAAAAAAAGGTAACTATTTTCAATTACCTTTTGAATTGGCTTAGAATTTTTTTTTTGGATTAACAATTGATTGTTTGAAAAAAAATTTTAATTAAAAATTTAAAAAAATGTTAATCACTTTTTTAACTGACTTAGTCTTCCGAATTTGATTAAAAGTTTATTGTATCAATTAACTTTTTAACTAAAAATTTTAAAATTTTCAATCATTGACTTAATTAACTTAACGTTCCTATATTGATTAAAAAGTTAATTGTACCAATTAATTTATTAATTGAAAAAAATTTCAACTTCAATTAACTTTTTAATTGGAAATATTTTGGTGATATTTTTTTCTGTGTATAGAGATAAAATTTTGACAAAATTTTTTATAGAGATAAAATTTTGACAAAATTTTCGTATAGAGATAAAATTTTGACAAAATTTTCTATACAGATAAAAATTTGACAAAATTTTTTTATAGAGATAAAATTTTGACAAATTTGTCTATAGAAATAAAATGTTTACAATGTGTTCTATAGAAATAAAATGTTGACAAAAATTTACTGTAGAAATAAAAATGTTGACAAAATTTTCTATAGAGATAACATTTTTACAAAATTTTCTATAGAAGTAAAAATTCTCACAAAATTTTCTGTGGAAATAAAATTTTGGCAAAATTTTGTACAAAAATAAAATTTCGATCAAATTCTCTATAGAAATAAAATTTTCTTTAGAAATAAAATTTTGATAAAATTCTCCATAGAAATAAAATTTTGATAAAGTTTTCGTTAGAAATAAAATGTTTGCATAATTTTCTGTAGAAATAAATTTTTTACAAAAATTTTCTATTGAAATAAAATTTTGAGAAAATTTTCTATAGAAATAAAATTTTGACAAAATTTTCTACACAAAATTTTCTATGGAGACAACATTTTGACAAAATTTTCTATGGAGACAACATTTTGACAAAATTTTCTATAGAAATAACATTTTTATAAAAATTTTTTTTTTACAAAATTTTCTATAGAAATGAAATTGTGAGAAAATTTCCTATAGAAATAAAATTTTGAGAGAATTCTCTATAGAAAGAAAATTATGAGAAAATTTACTATAGAATAAATTTTGGGGAAATTTTTCTATAGACATAAAATTTTGGGAAAAATTTCCTATAGAATTTTGACAAAATTTTGTACAGAGATTTTTTTCTATAGAGATAAAATTTTGACAAAATTTTCTATAGAGATAAAATTTTAACAAAATTTTCTATAGAGATAAAATTTTGACAAAATTTTTTATAGAGATACAATTTTGACAAAATTTTTCATAGAGATACCATTTTGGCAAAATTTTCTATAGAGATAAAATTTAACAAAATTTTCTATGGAGATACAATTTTGACAAAATTTTCTATAGAAATAAAATGTTGACAATATTTTCTATAGAAATAAAACTTTTGACAAAATTGTTTATAGAAATACAATTTTGGCAAAATTTTCTATAGAAATACGATTTTGACAAAATTTTCTATATAGATAAAATTTTAACTAAAAATTCTATAGAAATAAAATTTTGACAATATTTTCTATAGAAATAAAAATGTTGACAAAATTTTTTATATAAAGATACGATTTTGACAAAATACCATTTTGATAAAATTTTATATTGAGATAAAATTTTGGCAAAATTTTCTATAGAAATAATAGACAAAATTGTACATTTTCTTTCAATTAAAATTTAAGTTAGTTTAAAGAAATTTGTTCGTAACATTGTGTATATTGCGTGATTAAAAATTAGGTTGCATAATCATTCATATTAAGGCCGGTACTCTGTTCGGGTTTCGCGTTGAAATTCCATACAAAGCCAAAAAATGCGAAAAACTAGCGAATTTTTTTCCATTTGTGGTACTTTGGTTTTTTTTTTCTAGTGAATTAAGAAATAATTTATGTATTAAAACTATTTGTGTGAGTTTATAACGCAAACACGGATTATCTTTTTGATCCGAAAATATACAAAGGACCAAAGGAGTAGCAGATCAATTGTCCAAGATAAAATAAAATGTTAATTTGGTAATAGCAAGCAGCAACCAGCAACTTAATTCCATATCGCTCATTGTTAAATAGCGCTCCCTGTTACCTAAATAAACACCGCTTTCTATGTGCGAAATAATGGTTTCTATAAATGTTTTTTCGCAAAAATGAACACAGTACCGGACTTTAGGTCAATAATTTTTTCAGTGTAGTATTATTTACAAAATGTTTACGTGGAGATAAAAATCGAAAAAGTTTGAAAAGATTGGTTAATGGTAATTATAAAAATATTATATAAAATATAAAAATAAAAATAAAAACTGAAATTGGTGAACTTTTTATTTGTTTTTTGTTTTTTATTACTTCATTCAAGTAATCTTCCCAGGAACAACTTCTAAAGCAAAGCAAATGATTCAGAAACAGAGTTCTTTCGTCCCATAACAAGCCCATGTAAAATTCATTATAGATGATCAAAGTTGGCACACCTTCTGGATCACAAATCGGAAATCCAAACTCCTTTTTTTTGCTGCGAATCAATGCGAGAGAGGGCGTCTTCCTTGAACTCTGCATTTTTCAAAAAAAGCGACATCCGAAAAATTCTGTAGAGAATAATACATAACATATATTTCTAGCAATTAAATGCAAGCACTTGCAATGTATGCACTGAAAAAACAGTGAACCCATAAGGAAGAAAACATTTGGTTAATTTTAGAAAATTTTTAATATTTTTAGAAAATTTTAACTAAACAGTATAACAAACGCTGGCATCACACTGATATCACAAAAATAAGTAAATATTTTTGGATAAATTCAAGAAAATTTATTGGACATAAATAATTTTTTTCACTTGAGAAAGAAAATTTTGTAGTTTGAAGGAAAAAAATTGAGTTAAAAATTGCAAGAATGTCTTTAGTGACATACGAAGTTCATGATGGGCGCTTGTGTAGTAGAATTTAAAAATTTAAAGAAATAATAAACTATTTTGTGAAAAATACGAATTTAGTAAATCTTTATGCTTATTTTGTTTATAATTTTTCCCGTTTTTAGTTAATTTAACTATCGTACTCAAAAAATTATTAAAGAAAAGGAAACCTTCTCCAAACATAATAATTTCATAAAGTAGAATAAAGTTAAAATGGCTTTAGTGAAATAGAGAGTTCACTTTTTTTTTGAGTGTGGCAGGTATAATGTGCGAGTGAATATAGGTTCTTCTCAGTCGTAAAATTGATGGGTTTTAAAATGAACTAATTTTAGCTTGAAGACCTTTTTATTGCATGCATGCAATTCTCTCTAACTATTCGTGAAAAACTTCTACACTTCAAGATGTGAGCTTTGGCCAAGCAGAAGCCAACCAAATGTTTGTGATTGCACATAAAATTCGTGCAAAACCATATAAATATTCTCTGGAGAATGAGTATATCATGGATAAGTTAATATTTTGAGCAAAAACATAAAACAAACATTCATCCATTCATTGCCAAATTGGATGGAAAAAACTATATTTCTTTTTATCATACCCTTCCCATTTTGTTTTTTGACAAAAACTACGGTCAAAATGAAATTACTTTGTTTTGCTACAATGCAAAATTGCTGGCCAATTCGTCAATGTCAACATTGTGAAGATTCGATATTTATGGCACTTGGAAAGCACTTAAGTGCACGCATTTGCAGATATATAGTACCATTTATTTGTTAAGGTTGACTTAAAGAAACGCTCGCTTGCATTTGAATCAGTTAGTCGACCAGTCTTGAATGATTGAAAATGAAAAACATGACATTTTTTTAAATTTGGAAAAGTCGACTTTATGATTTTTTTTTTGTGAAATTTGCAAATGTCCACGTTTTGATGACTTGCACTTCCTTCTCAATTAATACTGAATAAAAATATCTACGTGGTAATACAGATTATGTAACCTAAATTTTGGGATGTGCAATTTACAGAATGTTATACTATGGTCACACTGGGCAAATATTTGACAGAAATCAAAAAAGAATACGTCGCCACAGCCAAACCAGATAGCATTTTAAGCTCATATTGGATATATAACATCATGGTAGGAATGTTTTCCAAAAACGGTATAAAGACATTTGGAAAATGGTCCTGGAAAAATGTTTGACACTCATTTTGGTCAAATATTTGCCTAGTGTGACCATAGCCTTACACTGAAAAAACAGTGAACCCACCATGAAGAAAACTTGTGGTTAATTTTAGAAAATTTTTAATATTTGTAGAAAATTTACACTAAACAGTAATACTAACACTGACATCACACCGATATCACAAAAATAAGTAAATATCTTTCGACAAATTCAAGAAATCTATTAGTCACAATTATTTTTTTTTTCACTTGTTAAAGAAAATTTTGTAGTTTGAGGGAAAAAATTGGAGTTCAAAATTGCAAGAATGTCTTTAGTGACATACGAAGTTCATGATGGACGCATTAGACTATTCGATCCATTGGGCTACTACAGTGGTGAACTTCTTTCTTATCACAGAGTGTTGCCCGAATCTATGTTTAGCTCGATGACAAGGAAGCTGCTTTTTATACCCGAGTTCGAACGGCGCTCCACATTGCGGTGGAAGCACTTAGCTTTGAAATACTCAGAAATATCACCAGCATTACTGAGAGAGCCTAATTCACCGTTGAAGAACTTTTAGGTGTTTGGTCAACATTGGGTTTGAGCTCAGGGTTGCCATTTTGGTCCGATAGGACCAAACTTGGTCCAAAAAATTATTAAGTTTTAACATAAATTTTGTCCGATGGTCGGACTAACTGGAATTTGGTTGATTTTAGTCCATTTACGTCAAATCGGCAATTTTTCGACAAAATTTTCCATAGAAATAACATTTTGACAAAATATCCCATAAAAATAAAATGTTGACAAAATTTTCTATAGAAATAAAATTTTGACAAAATTTTTTATAGAAATAAAATTTTGACAAAATTTTCTATAGAAATAAAATTTTGACAAAATTTTCTATAGAAATAAAATTTTGACAAATTTTTCTTTAGAAATAAAATTTTGACAAAATTTTCTATAGAAATAAAATTTTGGCAAAATTTTCTATAGAAATGAAATTTTGAAAAAAATCCTATATAAATGAAATTTTGACAACGTTTTCTATAGAAATGAAATTTTGACAAAATTTTCTATAGAAATAAAATTTTGACAAAATTTTCTATAGAAATGAAATTTTGAAAAAAACCTATAGAAATGAAATTTTGACCAAATTTTCTATAGAAATAAAATTTTGATAAAATATTCTATAGAAATAAAATTTTGACAAAATTTTCAATAGGAATAAAATTTGACAACCTCGATCTCAAGCTTGAATAATTATTTTCTTTTTAATAAAAGAAAGATCGAATAAAATCACAATTTATGGAATAAAATTTGTTATTATTCTATAGGAATAATATTTTGACAAGATTTTTCATAGAAATAAAATTTTGGCAAAATTTCCATTAGAAATAAAATTTTGGCAAGTTTTTCTATGGAAATAAAATGTTGGCAAAATTTCCTATAGAATTAAAATTTTGACAACATTTTCTATAGAACTAAAGTTTTAACAAAATTTTCTATAGAAATAAAATTTTGGAAAAAATGTCTATAAAATTAAAATTTGGATAAAATTTTCTATAGAAATAAAATTTTAACAAAGTTTTCTATAGAAATAAAATTTTGCCAAAATTTTGTACGGAAAAAAACTTTTAAAGCAAATTTTGTATACATACAACATTTTGCAAAAATATCTTCAAAATTTTGTACAGAAATATAATGTTGCTATAATTTCCTATAGAAATGAAATTTTGACAAAATTTTCTATAGAAATGAAGTTTTGACAAAATTTTCCATAGAAATAACATTTTGACAAAATATCCCATAAAAATAAAATTTTGACAAAATTTTCTATAGAAATAAAATTTTGACAAAATTTTCTATAGAAATAAAATTTTGACAACATTTTCTATTGAAATAAAATTTTGACAAAATTTTCTATAGAAATAAAATTTTGACAAAATTTTCTATAGAAATAAAATTTTGACAAAATTTTCTATAGAAATAAAATTTTGACAAAATTTTCTATAGAAATAAAATTTTGACAAAATTTTCTATAGAAATGAAATTTTGAAAACATTCCTATAGAAATGAAATTTTGACAAAATTTTCTATAGAAATAAAATTTTGACAAAATTTTCTATAGAAATAAAATTTGACAAGCTCGATCTCAAGCTTGAATAATTATTTTCTATTTAATTTAGAAATAAAATTTTGGCAAATTTTTCCATGGAAATAAAATGTTGGCTAAATTTCCTATAGAATTAATTTTTTTTTCTATAGAAATAAAGTTTTAACAAAATATTCTATAGAAATAAAATTTTGAAAAAAAATGTCTATAAAATCAAAATTTGGACAAAATTTTCTATAGAAATAAAATTTTGAAAAAATTTTCTATAAAAATAAAATTTTACGAAAATTTTCTATTGAAAAAAAAAATTCTATAAAAATAAAATTTTACGAAAATTTTCTTAGAAAAAAAATTTTGACAAAATTTTCTATTGAAGTGATGTTTTAACTTTTATCTGTTATTTTCTTGTAAAATGGTCCGCTGGTTCGAATTTAGGTCCAATTATGGAAAAATATTGGTCCAAAATAAAATTTCGTTGTGGCAACGCTGACTTAGCTCATGACTCGGTGTATGCAAGACACTTCACCAGGATTGCTAACTCGGTACTACTGATGTTTTCAGGTCTCAGGAATTCAAACCAATCATAAGCCTGCTTTTTTTTTTGGACGTCAGAGAATGCAACAACAATAGACACCAATTGAGTGGACTCAAGAGTCTTCAATGGATCTGTAATGGGATGACAAGGAATGTTACTGAAATCATAGATTTTTCACTCTCATTTGTACTCATGCCACCGACCATGTTGAGATAATTCTCAAATATGGAACACCCTTCCGATATGGTTTGTCAGACAGGATACAAGCCAGTACGGCTAAGCGCTGTGAATGCACATCAAGACAGCAGATTCTTAGAGTTTGGATATGATGCCAGAGAATCGGACCTGTGTATTTACGGCCATCAAAAAAAAAAAAAAAAAATTGACTATCTTTAAAGATAGAATGGATGAATACAAAAAAAAAAATCCTCTCTTGGTATTTTTAAGACAACCAATGAAATTCCTTTTGCTTTTCAATATGCAGCTTCCGCTATTGTTTGGAATCTATTTGCCATTATTGATATTTACCAAAGCATGTTTATTTTGTATTTCAACACCCCTGATGGGGTGGCGTGCGGGGAAGGAAAGGCGAACAAGGAACACATGCCAGGACAAATAACAAACTTTGCATGTCATTTAATTTGCCTTGGCCCATGCCAGCCTTCTGGCCAACATTAAGAATGAACCCTCCAGCTGAACAATCAAACAAATATTGATGCCAAAGAAGAGAACAACCGGAAAAGATCTAAGCCAATGCTGCTGACTGAAATTCCAATGCAAGCCAAGAAAAGGAAACGAAACGAAAAATTCTTGGTGTGAAATCAATGAATATTGCATGCATACCTCATTCCCTAGAAGTTTGTGAAGCTATGTGTGGCACAAATATTAGGACAGAAAGAGAAATAAGACGACAATTTTCCTGTCGGCCTCTGATGGCCTGAATAGCTGTCATTTTTCATTGTTGAAAATTTATTATTGCTAACATCGTAGTGAATTTCAAGAAGAATAAGAAAAAAAATACACAAAAAATGGAAAAAAGCTTCAATCGGCTGGTTGTTGGTATTCGCATTTCTTTCTATTTCTATAGACATAAGTTTTAGCAGCATATGATAGGATGGCCAAACAGACTGCAGCATAACCTCAGGCTAAAGAAAAAAAAAACAATATTTCGTTTTCAATTGAATATTACGGAGAGGCATTGCCTTACATACACTCAAGAAAAAGATTTTGACCTTCTCCTAAGGTTTTTGGTATTGATTCCGAGACAAGGATGCGGTTTCTTTAAACCTCGGACGGGTGATAAGGTCCCTATGGACCTTTCTCATTTTCAAACTGAAATTACTCCATGATTGTCCAAGGGAAGTATGCCCTAACTCTACACCTATTTCAAGGAAATTTTATTTAGAATCGTTTAGAACAAAGCTATCTGGCCAATAGTTTAGTTTCTATTGAGATTTGAAAGTGTCTAATGCGGGAACGTGTGAAAATGTCCTCTTGGACCTTGTACTTCAATTCCAAGAAATCGTTAGTATATGCACTATCTTTTCGATTTTATACCCTCCACCTTAGGATGGGCGGTATATTAATTTTGTCATTCCGTTTGTAACACATCGAAATATTGCTCTAAGACCCCATAAAGTATATATATTCTGGGTCGTGGTGAAATTCTGAGTCGATCTAAGCATGTCCGTCCGTCAGTCCGTTCGTCCGTCTGTTGAAATCACGGTAACTTCCGAACGAAACAAGCTATCGACTTGAAACTTGACACAAGTAGTTCTTATTGATGTAGGTCGGATGGTATTGCAAATGGGTCATATCGGACCACTTTTACGTATAGCCCCCATATAAACCAACGCTCAGATTTGGCTTGCAGGGCCTCTTGGAGAAGCAAAATTCATCCGATCCGGTTGAAATTTGGTACATGGTGTTAGTATGCAATAGTACTCTGAATTTATTGTTTTACCCTTTTGCAGGTAGTCAATCAATAAAATACCTTTGAAGTCCCAAAAAACCGTTGCCATAACCTTACCAGCCGATTGCATTGTTTTTGCCTTCTTTGGGACACTTCCTCCAGCTTCAGTCCATTGTTTGGATTGTTCTATTGTCTCTGGAGTATAGTGGTGGATCCATGTCTCATCAACAGTTATGAAACGACGCTTAAAATCCATTTTATTTCGCTTAAAACGATCCCAACAAGCTTGAAAAATGTTCATTCTTATGCGTTTTTGATCGACTGTTAACAAATGCGGCACCCATCTTGCAGAAAGCTTTTTCATCTGTAGTTCTTCATGCAAAATTAAATGGACCCGATCATTTGAGATGCCCATGATATTAGCAATTTCACGCACTTTTATTCGTCGATCATTTAATACCATATCATGCACTTTGGCTACAATTTCTGTTGTTGTTGCTGTTGGACGTCCACTACGTGGTTCATCTTCAATGCTTGTACGACCACGTTTAAATTCAGCAACCCAATTTTTTACTGTTGCATACGAAGGAGCACTTTTATTTATTTATTTATTTATTTATTTATTTAAGTCTATGGATTACAATCCTTACAGACTAGCAGAATTAAAAGTAAATTAAATCTAAAGTCGAGTTAAACTTATTTAAGGACATTGCAAAGTCCAAATCATACAAGCTACTCAATTTATTAAACTCTTTAAGTGCTCTTAAGATTGGTTCATGATTGGCATAGTTACTTCTATGCAAAGGTATACTAAAGAACTCAAATTGACGCAAACATCGCACTGGTAAATTAAAGCCAATTGTTTCAAGAAGCAATGGGCAATCTATAACTCCATTTACGATCTTATAGATACATTTAATTGAACATTTGGATCTATGATTGCTTAATGTTTCTAAATGAATCAATCTACATCTATCTTCATAAGAAGGTAGAGGATCAACAAATTTTACCTAACACATTCACCATATCAATATTTAATGACACCACGCATTTCTAATTTTTCCATTGTAAAAAAATTGCGGATGCGTCTTTTTTGAACACCTGTTTATATATCGTTACCTTAATATAGAAAGGCCCCAACTCATAATTTTTTGAAATCGTGTTTTTTGTCGATTCGGACAGAGCACCATCAGATACACCTTCCATAAAAAATTTACAGAGATGCGTTGAAAAATAGCGAAGTTATAAGTTAATAATGTAAAGCCCTAACTCATACCCACACAATATGTACAAAAAATTGAGTACTGCAAAAACACATAGTAGGCATAGATTTTCTGATTTTGTTTATATTGCTTTTGTGTTATGTCTGTCTGTGAGCGGTTATTGCTGTTGTTGTTGTTATAACAGTTTTTAATGTGGTCTCATCCATTTTGTTCTATGCTTCAACTTGTAGCCAGATCAAGGCACTCTGTGATAAAGATGTCCAGAGTGATCTGGTGGTAAGACGGGTAGGCTTAGCTGGGCAAGCAAAAAGGTGACGAGTGTCATGTGGCCCTTGATTGCAGATGGGACACACGTCAGCTACGCTGCTATCAATCACTGATAAGTATGAATTGAGGCGGCTGCACTTGCCTGATCTTAGTTGGGCCAAAACTACCTTGGTCTGCCGTGGGAGGTCTCTCTCCTCCGGTGCTATGGGCGGCAGTCGGACTCCGAGAACTGGATTAACCTTGTAGCTTCTCACCGCTTCAGCTACAGTATCCTCATGAATTCTGTTCAGACCTGTCTGGTATGCTGCCTGATCTAGAGGCTCTCTTTTCTAACGCTGGATCTCGGGCTCTAGAAGGTGAAGATCAACCCTTACATTCCTGGGTGGAGGTTGTCTATCCACAAGATGGTGATTCGGATGACAACTTCGATGGCAACCCAAGAGGTACTGCTTTTACAACATGTACCTAATTGTGTCGACGCACTGGGATGATCTTGGTCTCCGCATAAAGGTGATCCAGGGGTGTACTGCGTAGACACAATCTCGACGCCGTCAGGAGGAGGTGGAATCGAGGACAGGTAGAGGTTAAACAGTGCCGGAGATATCACCCCGCCCTGGGGAACTCTCTGTTTAACTCTACGGGGTTTTGACTTCTTGTCCCTGAATTCCACGTACGACTGGCGTCCACATATATAATTCGGAACACAACGCTTCGTTCCTGCCGGTAGGGACGTATTCTCGATGTCCTCAAATAGTGTGGTATGGTTGGCCATATCGAATGCTTTCGATAGGTGAAGCGCCACCAGGACCGTCCTATGACACGGCTTGGACTGATTAAGTCCCCTATTGATATGTGTCGAAATGGCATGTAAGGCTGTCGTCGTACTGTGTACCTTACGGAATCCATGTTGATGGTGGGCAGCTACAAAATTCTCCACAAGGCTGGGGAGGAGTAGTGCCTCAAGTGTCTTGGCTACTGGCGAGAGAAGGGATATCGGTCTGTACGATTCACTTTTATGAACAATTACCATATAAAACCTAAGTTTATATTCTCTTAAAATATAAACTGTTTTATCAATTCCAACATTTGCTTTACTTAAATATGAATTGATATGTTATTTTGTTTTCTTTTAAGTTGTGCAAGAAAAAGCCCCAACTCATTTTTTTTTTCAAAAATGCCAACCCAAAAAGCCCTAAGTCATACAAATTAATTAAAAATGTAAATATTAAAAAAATTATTATAATTTTGAATTTGTCTGATGTTAATAATAAAAACTGTATTTTAAATGTTTTTGTATTTGGTGTGTTTCTTATTTTATTAAGTTTTTTCCTCCTCCTGTAAACTTCGTTTTTCATGAGTTAGGGCCTTTATATATTAAGGTAACGATATGGAGGAGCCAGATCGAAACAAAATTTAACATGTGTTCATAACAGAGATGGAGGTTCCCAAAACACTTAACTTTTTTCTGTTTATACCGCGCTTTTTGTGCTAGGCTACAAAAGCACCATGCACCATAGGCTACAAAAGCACCATGCAAAAATTGGTCCACATCGGTCCGTAATTATATATAGCCCCCATATAAACCGATCTCCAGATTTTACTTGCGGAGCCTCCAAGAGAAGCAAATTTCATCCGACCCGGCTGATATATAGCCTTCATATAAACCGATCCCCCGATTTGGCTTGCGGAGCATCTAAGAGAACCAAATTTCATCCAATCCGGCCAAAATTTGGGAAATAGTGTTAGTATATGGTCTCTAACAACCATGCAAAAATTGCTCCGATCCCCAGATTTGACTTCCGGAGCCCCTTGGAAGAGCAAAGTTCACCCGATCCGGTTGAAATTTGGTACGTGGTGGTGCTCTCTAACAACCATGCAGAAATTGGGCTATACCGGTCTCAATTATATATAACCCCTATTTAAATTGATCCCTAGATTTGACCTCTGGAGCTCTTGGAGGAACAAAATTCATCCGATCCGGTTGCAATTTGGTACGTTGTGAAATTTGGTACATTGCGCTAGTATATGGCCGCTAACAACTATGCCAAAATTGGACCATATCGGTCTATAGTTATATATAGCCGATCCCCAAAAACAATCTACCAAAATTTTATTTCTATAGAAAATTTTGTCAAAATTTTATTTCTATAGAAAATTTTGTCAAAATTTTTTTACCATACAAAATTTTGTCAAGATTTTATTTCTACAGAAAAGTTTGTCAAAATTGTATTGGTATTGAAAATTTTGTCAAAATTTTATTTCTATAGAAAATTTTGTCAAAATTTTATTTCTGTAGAAAATGTTGTCCCATTGAATTATATAGGTATTTAATCGGCCTTTTTTTTGTTTAATATATACCCCGTATGGACTATCTTACAATTGAGAAGACGGAGTTAAGAAGTTTTAAGATACCTTGCCATCGGCAAGTGTTACCGCAACCCAAGTAATTCGATTGTGGATGACAGTCTTTAGTACAAGTTTCTATGCAATCCATAGTGGAGGGTACATAAGATTCGGCCTGGCCGAACTTACGGCCGTATAGACTTGTTTTATTGCTTAGAATAATTGATTGACACCGAATATATATTTTTATTGGGTCTGAGACGAATATTTCGATGTGTTTCAAACGGAATAAAAATTTAGTATACCCCCGTCCACTGGTGGAGGGTATAAAAAAACGACCTCATGCTTCGTATAAGGGCAACGGATGACTCAACCGTAGGAGGGTTAAAAAGCATTTTTACGGACCCATCTAGCTATAAATATAGGATCAATAAAATTAAAATTATGATCCATATCTCATTCATGGAATTTTTCTATTTTTACGATAGCCCATCAAAAAAATTTGGAAGTTCTTCTATAGGCACAATTTTAAAATCACTTCCTAAAATGTCTCCCCAAATATGTTCTTTATTTTAACAACGAAGGAAGTTCTTTTAATTCAATTTTTTATAACTTGCTTTTTTCATATTTTTAATTGGCAATTTCAACTTTTTTTCTTGCAAATAGGTTAAAAACAAAGTATGAATTAATAAAATGATACAAATTATTTAAATTTTGTCGAAAAATATGCCAAATCCATTCTAGAAAAATTGCGAATTTTTGCACATTTTTGAAGTTAAACGTTTCAGACAGAAGTTAAAATTAAAAAAAAAAAAAAATAGTAAAACCTACACTGAAAAAAATATTGTCGTGTGGTCAAAAATTTCATGTCTTTAAAATACGAATGCAAATTTTGATTAGCATAAAGGGTGATACGGTCAAAATTTGGTCAATATAAACTTGACGTATTTCTTTCAATTTTGCATTTAAAAACCTGAACACCCCTCATTTTGAAGGCGTGTGTGTGTAGAATGTTGCTCTTATTTTGATTTTGGAATTCACTCTTCAGTTGTCAAAATGCCGTCCAAGCAAGAAGAGCAGCGTATCAAAATTTTGCTCGCGCATCGCGAAAATCCGAGCTACTCGCACGCAAAGCTGGCAAAATCGCTAAAAGTTGCCAAATCAACCGTTACAAATGTAATTAAAGTGTTTGGGGAACGTTTGTCGACAGCCAGGAAGTCTGGATCGGGGGGAAATCGAAAACCGGAAGCCGCTGAGACGACAAAGAGAGTTGCCGGTAGTTTCAAGCGAAACCCTAACCTCTCTCTCCGAGATGCCGCAAATAAGCTGGGTGTATCGTCTACAACCGTGCATCGAGCCAAAAAACGAGCCGGACTATCGACTTACAAGAAGGTAGTGACTCCAAATCGCGATGATAAACAAAATACGACGGCCAAAGCGCGATCCCGGAGGCTGTACACGACGATGCTGACGAAGTTTGACTGCGTGGTAATGGACGACGAAACCTACGTCAAAGCCGACTACAAGTAGTTTCCGGGACAGGAGTTTTATACGGCAAAAGGAAGGGGAAAGGTAGCAGATATTTTCAAGCACATAAAACTGTCAAAGTTCGCAAAGAAATATCTGGTTTGGCAAGCCATCTGTACCTGTGGCTTGAAAAGCAGCATTTTCAAAGCTTCCGGGACTGTCAACCAAGAAATTTACGTGAAAGAGTGTTTGAATAAACGTCTGCTGCCTTTCCTGAAGAAACACGGTTGTTCCGTACTGTTTTGGCCGGATTTGGCATCTTGCCATTACGGTAAAAAGGCCATGGAGTGGTACGCTGCCAACAACGTGCAGGTGGTTCCCAAGGACAAGAACCCTTCCAACACGCCAGAGCTCCGCCCAATTGAGAAATACTGGGCTATTGTCAAGCGGAACCTAAAGAAGACCAAAAACTCTGCTAAGGACGAGCAGCATTTCAAGGCAAACTGGCTTTCTGCGGCGAAGAAGGTGTACAAGGTGGCTGTACAAAATCTGATGGCAGGTGTCAAGCGTGAGGCCCGGCAATTCGGATTTGGAAAAGCGAAAGCCTAACTGAATATTTTTCCTGAATTTTATACTAATTGAACTTGAAAAAGAAATTTAATTTGATTTTTTAAATAAACGATTTCACCGATTTACACGCGTTTTCCCTTGACCAAATTTTGACCGTATCACCCTTTAGAAGACGCATTTCTCTAATATAAAGTTTTTTCCTTGTCCAAAAGTCGATACAATTTTCAATGAAGTCGTATTGTCCTTATAATTAAGTGATTTGACTTAAAAATGGGTATCATAACATGAAAGAAAAAATGTTTGGGCTAAGGTCAACTTGACTTTAATAATTTAGAAAAATTCTTTAAATTTAATGAAATTGAAATTGACATTTTTTCAACACTGCATTTTGAATACGTTTTTACTTGAAACATAGCATAATTTCCACTGGAAGTCGAGTCTTAATTTTGAAAATAAAGTTGTCGTTAACTCGTTTTTAAAGGATATGAAGAAAAATAGCCGAAAAAATCTATGAAAGAAAAATGAAGAAAAATAGCTGAAAAAGCGAAAAATTAAAATTTGCTTCCTAAAAGCAAGTACACAAAACCCAATTTTTAGAGAGCATTGTGTCCTAAAAATATCCTTACTTGTATTCTCCGCTTCTTTGGCTCGGATCAATACCAAAGTTTTTAAAGTAAAGACAACCCAGCAGCGGAATCTTAGACGCCTTCTTATTTACACTGAAGGCTTTACGAAGATCCGATAGTCATGCACGTTTCGCTTCTACAAACAGGCAATTTGACATGCCTCAAACGGCGCTTTTTTGCACATACCCAAAATTTTGCTTCGCATGCTATTAATAATATTAAAACGTATTAAAATGCGTAAAATGTATGTCCCATAATTGTATTAGAAAAAACATTTTCAAAAAAATATGTTTTTCATATCTTCAACATAATACAGCAAAAGAATCAAAAGAGAACAATTTCTGTGAAACCGCTTGTATGTTGTTTCGGAAAACTGTTTTATGATAAGGCCAAAAATTTGATATGTTTAAGTCTAAATATTATTTAATTTGAATAAAGAGAATATACATTCGGAACCAAGAGAATAGACATTTGAAAAACAAGCAGCATATGTTTTCGCCTTGAGCGCAGCATTTTATGTATGTGTGGACATGTGTTTTGTTTATCATTTTGGCATTATGGGCACAATTTTTTTCTTGGTTCGTTAAAAGAAATCAGGGGGTCTTCATGAAAATAACGAAAGGGCTCTATACTCTGTTTAGAGTTGGGACAGTAAAATGAAATAAGGAGGAAATAGTGAAAAACAAGTAAGGAAAGTCTACAGTCGGGCGGAGCCGACTATATTATACCCTGCACCACGTTGTAGATCTAAATTTTCGATACCATATCACATCCGTCAAATGTGTTGGGGCCTATATATAAAGGTTTGTCCCAAATGCATACATTTAAATATAACTCGATCTGGACAGAATTTGATAGACTTCTACAAAATCTATAGACTCAAAATTTAAGTCGGCTAATGCACTAGGGTGGAACACAATGTTAGTAAAAAAATATGGGAATTATTTAAATCTGGAGCAATTTTAAGAAAACTTCGCAAAAGTTTATTTATGATTTATCGCTCGATATATATGCATTAGAAGTTTAGAAAAATTAGAGTCATTTTTACAAATTTTCGACTAAGCAGTGGCGATTTTACAAGGAAAATGTTGGTATTTTGACCATTTTTGTCGAAATCAGAAAAACATATATATGGGAGCTATATCTAAATCTGAACCGATTTCAACCAAATTTGGCACGCATAGCTACAATGCTAATTCTACTCCCTGTGTAAAATTTCAACTAAATCGGAGTTAAAAATTCGTCTCTACGGTCATATGAGTGTAAATCGGGCGAAAGCTATATATGGGAGATATATCTAAATCTGAACCGATTTCAACCAAATTTGGCACACATAGCTACAATGCTAATTCTACTCCCTGTGCAAAATTTCAACTAAATCGGAGCAACAAATTGGCCTCTGTGGTCATATGAGTGTAAATCGGGCGAAAGCTATATATGGGAGCTATATCTAAATCTGAACCGATTTCAACCAAATTTGGCACGCATAGCTACAATGCCAATTATACTCCCTGTGCAAGATTTCAACTAAATCGGAGCAAAAAATTGGCCTATGTGGTCATTTGAGTGTAAATCGGGCGAAAGCTATATATGGGAGCTATATCTAAATCTGAACCGATTTCAACCAAATTTGACACGCATAGCTACAATGCTAATTCTACTCCCTGTGCAAAATTTCAACTAAATCGGACCAAAAAATTGGCCTCTGTGGGCAAATGAGTGTAAATCGGGCGAAAGCTATATATGGGAGCTATATCTAAATCTGAACCGATTTGGCCGATATTTTGCAAGTTTTTCGAGACTCATAAAATATTCGGATGTACGGAATTTGAGGAAGATCGGTTGATATACACGCCAATTATGACCAGATCGGTGAAAAATATATATGGCAGCTATATCTAAATCTGAACCGATTTTTTCCAAAATCAATAGGGATCGTCTTTGATCCGAAACAGGACCCTATACCAAATTTTAGGACAATCAGACTAAAGCTGCGAGCTGTACTTTGCACACAAAAATACATCAACAGACAGACAGACGAACAGACAGACAGACAGACGGACATCGCTAAATCGACTCAGAATTTAATTCTAAGACGATCGGTATACTAAACCATGGGTCTCAGACTTTTCCTTCTTGGCGTTACATACAAATGCACAAACTTATTATACCCTGTACCACAGTAGTGGTGAAGGGTATAAAAATACAACTCAAAACACAACATCATCTGTTTTTATTCACATGACCTCAAGCCGAACTAAGCAAATATAATTAAAAGTTTAAAGGTCAACTAATTAAAACAACGAAATAATATTTTGAAAAAAATTTCTATAGAAATACAATTTTGACAAAATGTTCTATAGAAATAAAATGTTGACAAAATTTTCTACAGGAATAAAGTTTACCACACATTATTAAAGATCAAGCCTTGCCGGCTTCTAATTTCCTCCTCTAGAGCCACCAAAATGTAAAAATTATTACAAATTGTGTTGAGTGAAAATGTCCTACATTGTGGCCCTACGTCCCAACAAGACGTTAAATATTAGAAAACCCTTACATAGTGAATTTCCCCTACTTCTAGCAACACTGGCTGTGTTGATATTGCACCTACGGAGTTAGTATGCCACTAATATTGAGCCCATTATTAAAAAAAAAAGAAAATCGTTAAATTAGTGTGGATAATAAATACAAATTTGTAAAAATCGAGCAATATTCTTATGTAAGAGCTACAAGTACGTATAAGTACGATCGGCTAGTACATCAAAATTTGAAATTTGAGTAACATTGGTTAATAAATAAGAGTACTATGGCCAAATTTGGGAAATAGAGCGATGCATATATATGGAAGCTACACGCAAAGAAAAAAAAACGTTTGGAAAACGTGTACCGAAAACGTTTTTCTTTTGTTAGAGTTTTTTGAATTGCTTCGAAAATTTTAAACTTTTATCAGCAAAAAAATTCGTTTGTTACAAAATTTTTATTTTTTCAATAAAAAAAGTTATTTTTAAAACAACAACACAGTCCATTTCGTTTATATCAAATACTGTTCTTTTCTGACTTTAGGTCTTTAATAAGACACATTTTACAGCTCAAAATTGAATATTAATATACTACAATGTAATGTTGAACATTTTTTCGGAATCTTCCGAACTTATCTGAAATATATGTACAAAAACAAAACAAAAAAACTTTGGTCGAAGCATGGATCGAACCCACGACCCATGGCATGCAAGCCCGACGTAACAACCACTGCTCCACGGTGCCAAACTAAATGTTTGTTTCTGTTAAAAAAACTTTGTTTATTCGGTTCGTGGGCGCCGCAAGCTATGCTATATAAATATAACTTATATGGATAATTATCCATTGATGACCATAACAGGTACATAGCTCAGTGGTTAGTGTGTTGGCTTACAAAGTGCATGGTCCGCGGTTCGATTCTCCGTCCAGGCGAAAGGTAAAAAAAATTTAAAAATTTATAAAATCGTATAATTTCTTCTATATTGTTGGTATTACAGGAAAAGGTGTTAAGAACTAAAAAATCTCGTGGATGTGAGAAAGATGTGAGGGAAAATGCAATTAGCAAGAAAACAATGTTTTTTGAGTTTGTCTTAATGAAATTGTTTTTACATTCTGGAAAAGAATAAACGTTTATCTCAAAAAGTATATACTTTTCTTCCAAATACACTTCCTTACAGCGAAAAGCAAATGAGAAACGAACTTTGTTTGTCTAAAATTTGTTTCGGATGAAAGAATTATTTTTTTGCGTGTATATCTAAATCTGAACCAAATTGCATAATATTTTGCGGGTTTGATTAATGAGGCCTGTATGGTCAAACATAAGGTTATTAGGGGCGAATTTTTCAAAATCGGGTGATACATATATGGGAGCTATATCTACATCTGAACCGATTTCAATGAAATTTTGCACATATAGTTAGTACTATAGAGGACTAAATCTAGCAAACTTTTAGTAAGATCGGTTAATAAATAAGGGTTCTATGGCCAAATTTAGAAAAATCGGGCGGTACATATATATGGGAGCTATATCTAACTCTGAACCGATTTCGATGATTTTTTGCACATATAGTAAGTGCTATAGAAGACTACATTAAGCCAAATTTGGGTAAGATCGGTTGATAAATAAGGATTTTATGGCCAAATTTAGAAAAATCGGGCGGTACATATATATAGGAGCTATAGCTAAATCAGAACCGATTTCGATGATTTTTTGCACAATTTTGCAAACTTGAAGGGCGATGGAAAAGATTACCTTTTGCCAAATTTGGTGACGATCCGTTTGAAAAAACGCGCAACGTGGCCCCATTTGTCTAAATCGGGCGATACATATATATGGGAGCTCTATCTAAATTTGATCCGATTTCTTCCAAATTCAATAGCGTTCGTCATTGTGCCCAAAAAACCTCCCTGTACCAAATTTCATCAAAATCGGTTAATAATTTCGACCGGAATCCTGTGAACAACAAATACATGGACAGACGGACGGACGGACGGACGGACGGACGGACACCAAGCGCTAGATCGATTCAGGAGGTGATTCTGAGTCGATCGGTATATATTTTATGGGGTATAAAATCAATATTTCTGGTAGGCACATTTTTTGGCCGTTCAAACTTATTATACCCTGACCACTATGTGGTTTAGGGTATAAATATTGACCTTAGTTTATATGTAGTTTGCATGAAATTGAATATGAAAATTATTAACGAATATTTTTCTTTTCTTTTTTAGGTAAGTGCCTCTACAAGTTTTATGAATAATGTCACATGTAAGTGTCCTAAGTGTGGAAAGTATTTATGGGAAAATAATAAACAAAAATTCATTAGCTTTCAAGCACGTGGTTGAAGAAATATTTTTCTAATAGACAGAAATTCATAACCCCCATACACTGAAAAACAGTGAACCCTTTTCCATTGCAAAATGAACTAAACTGTAGTAATATTGACCATGATTTAGCCCTTACGATTTTTTCAACTTGTCTAGTTTATAATTCTCTTAAATTTTAGTTCATCTACAACATTGTATTTTAGTTCATTTTTACAACACCATAAGACCCCTACCAAGTTAAAAAGTCAGTATTATTTTGGTTTACTTGTTTATTTTTTTTGGGAAACCCGATAATAAAAATTGGTTAACAGTCTTTTTAAAATGTCGACGACTAAACTATTTTAAATCAATCATTCCACAGTACAGAGAAATTAAATAATTAAAGGAACAACAAATCGTTTTACTATTATGAAAATTTTCATACCTTAAAATTAAACTTTCTTTAAGCAAAAGTACACTGAACGGAAAAATTTCATCAATATGATGATTTTCATAGTGCTATAGAAGACTACATTTAGGCAAATTTGGGTAAGATCGGTTGATAAATAAGGGTTTTATGGTCAAATTTAGAAAAATCGGGCGGTACATATATATGGGAGCTATAGCTAAATCTGAACCGATTTCGATGATTTTTTGCACATATAGTTAGTGCTATAGAAGATTATATTTAGCCAACTTTGAGTAAGATCGGTTGATAAAGGTTTTGTGGCCAAATTTGGGAAAATCGGGCGATACATATATATGAGAGCTATATCTAAATCTGAACCGATTTGAATGAAATTTTGCAGACTTGAAGGGCGATGGAAAAGATTACCTTTTGCCAAATTTGGTGACGATCCGTTTGAAAAAACGCGCAACGTGGCCCCATTTGTCTAAATCGGGCGATACATATATATGGGAGCTCTATCTAAATTTGATCCGATTTCTTCCAAATTCAATAGCGTTCGTCCTTGTGCCCAAAAAACTCCCTGTACCAAAATTCATTAAAATCGGTTAATAATTGCGACCGGAATCCTGTGAACAACAAATACATGGACAGACGGACGGACGGACGGACTCAGGAGGTGATTCTGAGTCGATCGGTATATATTTTATGGGGTCTAAAATCAATATTTCTGGTAGGCACATTTTTTGGCCGATCAAACTTATTATACCCTGACCACTATGTGGTTTAGGGTATAAATATGGGAAACATTTAAATCTGAAGCAATTTTAAGGAAACTCCGCAAAATTTCAACTAAATCGGAGATAAAAATTGGCCTCTGTGGTCATATGAGTGTAAATCGGCCGAACGATATATATGGGAGCTATATCTAAATCTGAACCGATTTCAACCAAATTTGGCACGCATAGCTACAATGCTAATTTTACTCCCTGTGCAGACTGACAGACGGACATGGCTATATCGACTCAGGAGCCCGCCCTGAGCATTTCTGCCAAAGACACCATGTGTCTATCTCGTCTCCTTCTGGGTGTTGCAAACATATGCACTAACTTATAATACCCTGTTCCACAGTGTGGCGCAGGGTATAATAAAAAAAAAATTGGTGTCGGTCGAAGCAGGGATCGAACCCAGGACCCTTGACATGCAAGGCGGACGTACCAGCCACTGCTCCACGTCGCCAACAAATGTATGTTTAACAATGTTATGTTGTTAAACAATGTTATGTTTACATCGGCTCGTGGGCGCCGCAAGCTATGCTATATAAATATAACTTATAACTATAATTATCTCTTGATGACCATAACAGCTACGTAGCCCAGTGGATAGTGTGCTGGCTTACAAACTGTGTGGTCCGCTGTTCGAATCCCCGTCCGGCAAAAGGTAAAATTTAAAAAATTATAAAATTGAATAATTTCTTCTACAATGTTTGTATTACAGAAAAGATGGTAAGAACTAAAAAAAACTCGTGGAAGTGAGAAAAATGTGAGGGAATATACAATTAGGCAGAAAAAAATTTTTGAGCACAATCTTCTTTGGGAGAAAATTCTTCTAAGCATATAATATTTTTGGGTTTAAAATGTTTACAGACATATTATATGTTCACATAATAACATAGCTTTCGCCCGATATACACTTATATGACCACAGAGGCCAATTTTTAACTTCGATTTAGTTGAAATTTTGCACACGGAGTAGAATTAGCATTGTAGCTATGCCTGCCAAATTTGGTTGAAATCGATTCAGATTTAGATATAGCTCCCATATATATGTTTTTCTGATTTTGACAAAAATGGTCAAAATACCAACATTTTCCTTGTAAGTCGAAAAGTTGTAAACATGACTTTAATTTCCTAAACTTCTAATACATATATATCGAGCGATAAATCATAAATAAACTTTTGCGAAGTTTCCTTAAAATTGCTTCAGATTTAAATGTTTCCCATAGTTTTTTACTAACATTGTGTTCCGCCCTAGTGCATTAGCCGACTTAAATTTTGAGACTATAGATTTTGTCGAAGTCTATCAAATTCTGTCCAGATCGAGTGATATTTAAATGTATGTATTTGGGACAAACCTTTATATATAACCCCAACACATTTGACGGATGTGATATGGTATCGACAATTTAGATCTACAAAGTGGTGCAGGGTATAATATAGTCGGCCCCGCCCGACTTTAGACTTTCCTTACTTGTTTTTTTTTTTTTGTCTGAGCACATTCCAAAATTACACTTTTGTATGTCTTATTAAATGCCTGCATATGCAGGGGGTTTTCCATGCCTGTCAAATGAGGCATTATAATAGCACTCTTTTTGTAGTATATTTTTCCGCCCTTCTATGAGAAGCTTAAGAGTAGACCTCCTCCCCAATGACACGCCGTGTAAATCTGAAAGCGAGTATGTATGTGCTTTGCATGCCTATTGCATGTGTTGGGGGGTATTATAAAACGCCGCTGCTGGGAAAATCATTGGAACGCCGCTGCTGGGAAAATCATTTTGCAGTGTATATAAGTTATTTATTTATCACAAATATCACAATTTTTTTTTTTAATTCACATCCAAAATACTGAATTTGAATCACACCTCAAAAAGTGATGTGAATTTAGTGCAACGGCTGTTGAAATGGTGGACATCCGTCCTATGACAAGCCCATGTTAAATTCATCGCTTCTGTAACAATTTTGCACCATGTTTTCAATGGTTTATACTTTTCTGGCGGCAAAGAGTCATTGTAAAACACGATTTTTTTAATTTGCCCTATTTTTATCGATATATTTTTACCCACTAAACTTGTCACAGATCCGCCCGACTTTCTACTTTTCTTACTTGTTTAGTTCATTTTTGTTGTTAGTAAAAGAGGAAATTTGTATATGGTAGTTAAAAATCAACAAATGTCAATAAATTTAAGAACGCATTTAAGAAATATCATAAAATGTCAGGATGTGTTAAAATCTCCACCTTCATAAATGATTTCCCCGTCACAAAAAAAAAAAATACACAGAAATCCACCTTCATAATTTGTCGATTAGAATCTTCCATTGGCTTCAAACATTTGCAAACGTAAAAGAGTCCTTAATCACAACGACACCAATGTCGGCACTCTCATTCTCAATTCCAGCAGACGACATCAATGTATGGCAATATGCTCAAAGGATGTCAATCTTCTAGGGCTTTATTAATTAGAATAATAAAAGGTACTTAGAAACACATCAAAAGCACTGACAAGAGCAGAGGCAGCAGCAACAGCAGCAGTACCATCATCATCATCATCATCAGCCTCACCAACAACCAGCACCAGCAATAAATCAAACAGCAGAACCACCGTATAAAATAAAAATGAGGACACAGGGATTTTCATATGCTTGCTACCAGACCATCATCATCATCGTCCACCCTCTGTTCTGGTTTTCTAAAGTAGTTCATGGGGATTTTCAAAAAAAGAAAAGCAGCTTTTACAAACATTATCAAGTGTGGCATGTGGTTTGTGACACTCTCACAGGATGAATGGTGTGAGGGAGGGAGGGAGGGAGGGAGGGAGGGAGGGAGTGAGAAGGAATAACAGAGTGCAAAGTAGAAAATAATTATTTGCAACTGAAAGGTAGCAGATGCATCACAAATATTCCAACACCTTTTATGTAGTTCTTCCACCAACCATGGCTTGTATTCTTTTTCAGACCAGTGTTTTAGGTCAAAAGGAAAAATGACAAGGTAATAGTTTTCTCCCAACACTGAGAAAATTAAGTTTACCAATCAGATTCAAAGATTTTAGTTTTGTTTTTAAGATTTCCATTCGAAATTGCATTAAAATGTTTAGCCACCTGTTGGTTTGCCCTTTATAAGGTCGTTAGATTTTTAAATGGACAGATTGCCTCTATAAATAAAGAGATTAAGCAATAACAGGTCGGTGATGCCCTTCCTAGACCGAAATGTCCGGGAAATACACGTTTAATTACGGCCCAGCTCTTTGTACACACCGCCCGTCGCTAATACCGACAGAATTATTTAATGAGGTTTCCGGACGTGATTACTGTTACACATTGTGTATTACCAATGTTTTGCAAAAGGTGACCGAGCTTGGTTATTTAGAGGAGAGAAAAGTCCTAACCGTAGGTGAACCTGCGGCAGGACCATTTCGGGAGCCACCATTGTGGTTCCTACTGTGGTTCACAAGGGACCGAATAGTCTAAAATGGGTCTGAAACAGCAGGCTGCTTCTATACCTCACCTAACCTAGCATGTAACGGTTAGCATGACCGCCTTGCATACGCTCAAAAAAAAGTTCACTTGGATCCATTATTTTAAAGAAGTTTGTCCAAAATATTTTGTAAATTGCGCATCCTAAAATTTATGTTGCGTAATCTTTAATATCACGTAAATATTTTTTTCAGTGTACGAAGGGTCAATCCCAGTTTCGACCACATACCAAAAAGTTTTTCAGCGGTGGATTATCCCTTCGCAGTAAGGATGGTGACATTTCGTGGTCGGAAAAACATTTTCTCACCATTTTACTATTAAATATTTTGTCAAAATTTAATTTCTATACAAAATGTCAAAATTTCTACTTCTATGGATAATTTTCACAAAATTTTATTTCTATAAAAAAATTTCCCAAAATTTTATTTATATAAAAAATTTTCCCAAATTTTATTTCTGTAGAAAATGTTCTCACAATTTTATTTCTATTAAATATTTTGTCAAAATTTAATTTTTATAAAAAATTTTGTCAAAATTTAATTTTTATAAAAAATTTTGTCAACATTTTATTTCTATAGATTTTCTCAAAAATTTATTTCAAAGCAGATTGTGTCAAAATGTTTACTTCCATAGAAAATTTTGTAAAAATTTTATTTCTATAGAAAATTTTGTCAAAAATTTATTTCAATAAAAAAATTTAGTCAAAATTTTATTTCTATAGAAAATTTTGTCAAAATTTTATTTCTATCCAAAATTTTGTCAAAATTTTATTTCTATAGAAAATTTTGTCAAAATTTTATTTCTATAGAAAATTTTGTCAAAATTGTATTTCTATAGAAAATTTTGTCAAAATTGTATTTCTATAGAAAATTTTGTCAAAATTTTATTTCTATAGAAAATTTTGTCAACATTTTATTTCTATAGAAAATTATGTCAAAATTTTATTTCTGTAGAAAATTTTGTAAAAATTTTATTTCTATAGAAAATTTTGTCACAATTTTATTTCTATAGAAAATTTTGTCAAAATTTTAATTCTATAGAAAATTTTGTCAAAATTTTATTTCTATAGAAAATTTTGTCAAAATTGTATTTCTATAGAAAATTTTGTCAACATTTTATTTCTATAGAAAATTTTGTCAAAATTTTATTTCTATAGAAAATTTTGTCAAAATTTTATTTCTATAGAAAATTTTGTCAAAATTTTATTTATGCAGAAAATTTTGTCAAAATTTTATTTCTATACAAAATTGTGTCAAAATTTTATTTCTATAGAAAATTTTGTCAAAATTTTATTTCTATAGAAAATTTTGTCAAAATTTTATTTATATAGAAAATTTTGTCAAAATTTTATTTCTATAGAAAATTTTGTCAAAATTTTATTTCTATAGAAAATTTTGTCAAAAATTTATTTCTATAGAAAATTATGCCAAAATTTTATTTCTATAGAAAATTTTGTCAAAATTTTATTTCTATAGAAAATTTTGTCAAAAATTTATTTCAATAAAAAAATTTAGTCAAAATTTTATTTCTATAGAAAATTTTGTCAAAATTTTATTTCTATACAAAATTTTGTCAAAATTTTATTTCTATAGAAAATTTTGTCAAAATTTTATTTCTATAGAAAATTTTGTCAAAATTGTATTTCTATAGAAAATTTTGTCAAAATTGTATTTCTATAGAAAATTTTGTCAAAATTTTATTTCTATAGAAAATTTTGTAAAAATTTTATTTCTATAGAAAATTTTGTCAACATTTTATTTCTATAGAAAATTATGTCAAAATTTTATTTCTATAGAAAATTATGTCAAAATTTTATTTCTGTAGAAAATTTTGTAAAAATTTTATTTCTATAGAAAATTTTGTAAAAATTTTATTTCTATAGAAAATTTTGTCAACATTTTATTTCTATAGAAAATTATGTCAAAATTTTATTTCTATAGAAAATTATGTCAAAATTTTATTTCTATAGAAAATTTTGTCAAAATTTTATTTCTATAGAAAATTTTGTCAAAATTTTATTTCTATCGAAAATTTTATCAAAATTTTATTTTTATAGAAAATTTTGTCAAAATTTTATTTCTATAGAAAATTTTGTCAAAATTTTATTTCTATAGAAAATTTCGTCAAAATTTTATTTCTATAGAAAATTTTGTCAAAATTTTATTTCTATAGAAAATTGTGTCAAAATTTTAATTCTATAGAAAATTTTGTCAAAATTTTATTTCTATAGAAAAGTTTGTAAAAATTTTATTTCTATAGAACATTTTGTCAAAATTTTATTTCTATAGAAAATTTTGTCAAAATTTTATTTCTATAGAAAATTTTGTCAAAATTTTATTTATGCAGAAAATTTTGTCAAAATTTTATTTCTATAGAAAATTTTGTCAAAATTTTATTTCTATAGAAAATTTTGTCAAAATTTTATTTCTATTTGTCAAAATTTTATTTCTATAGAAAATTTTGTCAAAATTTTATTTCTATAGAAAATTTTGTCAAAATTTTATTTATGCAGAAAATTTTGTCATAATTTTATTTCTATAAAAAATTGTGTCAAAATTTTATTTCTATAGAAAATTTTGTCAACATTTTATTTTTATAGAAAATTTTGTCAAAATTTTATTTCTATAGAAAATTTTGTCAAAATTTTATTTCTATAGAAAATTTTGTCAAAATTTTATTTCTATAGAAAATTTTGTCAAAAATTTATTTCTATAGAAAATTTTGTCAAAAATTTATTTCTATAGAAAATTTTGTCAAAATTTTATTTCTATAGAAAATTTTGTCAAAAATGTATTTCTATAGAAAATTTTGTCAATATTGTATTGCTGTAGAAAATTTTGTGAAAATTTTGTCAAAATCGTATTTCTATAGAAAATTTTGTAAAAATTGTATTTCTATAGAAAATTATGTCAAAATTTTATTTCTATAGAAAATTTTATCAAAATTTTATTTCTATAGAAAATTTTGTCAAAATTGTATTTCCATAGAAATTTTGTCAAAATTTTATTTCTATAGAAAATTATGTCAAAATTTTATTTCTATAGAAAATTTTGTCAAATTTTTATTCTATACAAAATTTTCCATTTCACGTCCCTTAAGTTTTTTAGGTTCTATATATATTTCTTTTATACCCCGTTAAAAAATTATATGTGTGTCAAAATTTTATTTTTATAGAAAATTTTGTCAAAATTTTATTTCTATCGAAAATTTTATCAAAATTTTATTTCTATAGAAAATTTTGTCAAAATTTTATTTCTATAGAAAATTTTGTCAAAATTTTATTTATGCAGAAAATTTTGTCAAAATTTTATTTCTATAAAAAATTGTGTCAAAATTTTATTTCTATAGAAATTTTGTCAAAATTTTATTTCTATAGAAAATTTTGTCAAAATTTTATTTCTATAGAAAATTTTGTCAAAATTTTATTTCTATAGAAAATTTTGTCAAAATTTTATTTCTATAGAAAATTTTGTCAAAATTTTATTTATGCAGAAAATTTTGTCAAAATTTTATTTCTATAAAAAATTGTGTCAAAATTTTATTTCTATAGAAAATTTTGTCAAAATTTTATTTCTATAGAAAATTTTGTCAAAAATTTATTTCTATAGAAAATTTTGTCAAAATTTTATTTCTATAGAAAATTTTGTCAAAATTTTATTTCTATAGAAAATTTTGTCAAAAATCTATTTCTATAGAAAATTTTGTCAATATTGTATTGCTGTAGAAAATTTTGTCAAAATTTTATTTCTATAGAAAATTTTGTCAAAATTTTATTTCTATAGAAAATTTTATCAAAATTTTATTTTTATAGAAAATTTTGTCAAAATTGTATTTCTATAGAAATTTTGTCAAAATTTTATTTCTATAGAAAATTATGTCAAAATTTTATTTCTATAGAAAATTTTGTCAAATTTTTATTCTATACAAAATTTTCCATTTCACGTCCCTTAAGTTTTTTAGTTTTTTAAAAAGTTTTTTAAAAAATTATATGTGCAACGTGTAAATTTATGTACTAGTTTTATAAAGAACTTTTATTGAAAACATTTCTTCTTATTTTATTTACACTTTTGTACGTTACTAAAATACATAAACGAAATCTTTACTTAACGTTGCTTTGACAGAAAATACATACTTAAATTTTTAGCCATAGAAAATATTTATGTGTGCAAAATTATATTTTAGCTATATGTCAAAATAAAATAAAGATAGTTTGATTAACTATTAGTTAATATATAATATAATATATATTAACTAATAACGATATAATATTGCGCTTGTTTATTAGAACTTGCTGTAATCGGTGAGGCATAGAACATACCAAGTCTTTCAGAGTTGCCATATCGATTTTTTCACCATTCTGCCGTAATTGCAGACTTCAGTTCTTTGGATGTTGTATATTGCTTGGACTTCGCAAATACCTTAGCGGATAATATGCCCCAGAGATCTTCTATAGGATTTAGATCGGGACTTAGCGCTGGCCAGTCCAGTAAAAGTACACTATTAGAAAAAATTACGTTCCATAGTCGTGAACGGACGGTGACAAAATGAAACGGAAACGTTCATAAAAAATCAAAACGGAATGTTCACAATTTCGGCCACGGGCGTTCACGATTTCATGAACGGCATTCGTTTTTCTTTGGCAATGAAAGTCTTAAAATAATCCGTAGACATTATTATGGCAACTCCCTCGGTGGTGCAATGTGCTAAGGCGACTGTTAACGCGTATGGTGCAAAAAACACAGGTTCGAGTCACCCTAGCGGAAATCTTTTTTTAATTTTGTTTATAAAGTCGTAACCATAACGTTTGCAGATCATGAACGCTGGTTGTTGTTTTGACAACGCATGGTGTCATTTTATCGTTGTCAGATTGACACCGCATGTTCACAGTTTGAACGAATCGTTTTGAAATGAGCACGCCGTGCATGATTTTTTCTATGAGTGTATATCACGAGAAAGTTTTTTGGGAGGCGTGCAACATGAATGGAGCATTATCTTGTTGGAAAGTCCAAACTTCACCGTATAACTCATCTGCAAAATCTATTAAATTGTTCTCCCATAAATCGTCATATATCTCTGCGTTCATTTTAGTGCGGACAAAACATATTTCAGATTTTCCTCGTGCTTCAAAAGCTAACCATACCATAAGAGGTGCGTTTATAGCAAGGGTACCGAGAATCTCGCCAATATTTGTGATGGCCATCTGGACCATCCAAATTGAACCGTTTCGAACTCTTCGTCCCAAAACTTGTATTTTTCAGCAAAAGAAATACGAGCATTTTTATGGTGCTGTGTTAACCGCGTTTTAGGATTTTTATTTTCGTATTTGAGTCCTATATCGTGCGTGATAATTTTCTGATTTCGTTGTCTATAATAAAATTTTGAAAAAATTTTCTATACAAATAAAATTTTGGTAAATTATTTTTGGGGATCGGGTATATATATATAACTATAGACCGATACGGACCAATTTTGGCATGGTTGTTATCGGCCATGTACTAGCCTAATATACCAAATTTCACCACGTACCAAATTTCAACCGGATCGGATGAATTTTGCTCCTCAAAGAGTTGCGGAGGTCAAATCTGGGGATCGGTTTAAATGGGGGTTATATATAATTAAGACCGGTATGGACCAATTTTTGCATGGTTGTTAGAGACCATATACTAACACCACGTACCAAATTTCAACCGAATCGGATGAATTTTGCTCATCCATGAGGCTCCGGAAGTCAAATCTGGGCATCGGTTTATATGGGGGCTATAAATAATTATAAACCGGTGTGGACCAATTTTTGCTTGGTTGTTAGAGATCATATACTAATACCATTCACCAAATTTCAGCCGGATCGGATGAAATTTGCTTCTCTTAGAGGCTCCGCAAGCCAAATCTGGGGATCGGTTTATATGGAGGCTATATATAATTATGGACCGATATGGACCAGTTTTTCCATGTACCAAATTTCAGCCGGATCGGATGAATTTTGCTCCTTCAAGAGGCTCTGCAAGCCAAATCTGAGCGTCGCACAGTGGGGCAAAATTGTAAAAAATGGAGATTAATTAAACTACTTATCCGATTTTAAAAATTCTTTCACTATTATAATGCTACGTTATCACTGAGTGACATAGGCTACACATCTTTTGGAAAAGTGGGCGGTGCCACTCCCACTATTAAAAATAGCTCTAGCGGTCATAGTAACGGACCGACTGTCATGAAACTTTCCCAATGTTTTACTGTTAATCTGGTAATAGGTTAGGTTAGGTTAGGTGGCAGCCCGATGTATCAGGCTCACTTAGACTATTCAGTCCATTGTGATACCACATTGGTGAACTTCTCTCTTATCACTGAGTGCTGCCCGATTCCATGTTAAGCTCAATGACAAGGGACCTCCTTTTTATAGCCGAGTCCGAACGGCGTTCCACATTGCAGTGAAACCACTTAGAGAAGCTTTGAAAACCCTCAGAAATGTCACCAGCATTACTGAGGTGGGATAATCCACCGCTGAAAAACTTTTTGGTGTTCGGTCGAAGCAGGAATCGAACCCACGACCTTGTGTATGCAAGGCGGGCATGCTAACCATTGCACCACGGTGGCTCCCTAATCTGGTAATAATCCTTGGCTATACATGGTTATGATTGGGCGTGGCACCTTCCAATCATAACAACTGTTGTCCTGCTAATAGACCGTGGCTATACTTGGTTATGATTGGGTGTGGCACCGCCCATTGAAACTTGGAACGGATATATCTCATGAACTATCAGGGGTATGAATATGAGATTTGGTATATATGTTGATCGTACAGTATGAGTTACATCCAAGGTAGAATAGGGCGGAACTACGCCTCCTTTTAAAAAATGTTGGCCATAATACTCTTATTTATTAACTTATGGTACTCAAGTTTCAAATTTTTAGGTGTTATCCGATCGTATTTAGACTTACATGTAACTCTTACATAGACAATTTTTTGGGGGGTGTATGTTCGAAGATATGAATTTCACACGCGGTCCTGTATACTTTTTTGTCGATTACAATCAAAAAGGCGAATATTGTTTGAATAGAAATTAATGTGTTTTTGGTTACCTGGCATAATAGTGATATCATTAATATTTATTCCTATTGCTACAATGTTTCAGGGGCTATTAAATAACATATTTAATTTCCGTTTAATTACATTTGCATGGTTAAATTGTTTGCCATTTAAAAATAGCAAATATAATGGAAACGGGGAAATACAATACTGCAGGGCGTAAATCATACAGAAGAGGCCAGAGGGCTATCACTATTACTCAATAGGGCTTAACATCCATTATTGTCAACGATGTTGATTTTGTATTAATGCTGTGCATTTAAATGTGGTTTTATATGTGGCTTAAATTAAATTATTTACTTGTTTATTTACGAGCGTAATGTAGCTTTAATTATTGTCCCATTGTCAACGCATTGGATTGCAAAAAAATATTAAACGCAATAAATTTATACAGAACACAAGAAAAAATTCGTTAGTCTACACATGCTAAATTTATGTTATTCTTTATTTTAAAAGAAATTATTTGGTTTTTGTTTGATTTTAATATATTTTGTTAAAATTTCCAACGCTCAGTGCATATTTCTTGATCTCATGTATATTCCTAAAATCTTATGAAGTAATCGTGTACACGCAAAGAAAAAAAGTTTGCAAAACTGGTATCGCAAATGTTGTTCTTTCCTTCCAGTTTTTTTTAATTCTTTCGATAAGTTCAAACCTCTAACATACTGAAAGAAAGGTTGCCCGGTTTCAAGGTTAGCTTAGGTTAGGTGGCAGCCCGATGTATCAGGCTCAGACTATTCAATCCATTGTGATACCTGTGTGATACATTTGTGACTTTCTCTCTTATCACTGAGTGCTGCCCGATTCTATGTTAAGTTCAATGACAAGGGACCTCGTTTTTACAGCCGAGTCCGAAGGGCGTTCCACATTACAGTGAAACCACTTAGAGAAGCTTTGTAACCGCCAGAAATGTGACCAGCATTACTGAGGTGGGATAATCCACCGCTGAAAAACTGTTTGGTGTTCGGTCGAAGCAGGCATCGAACCCACGACCTTGTGCATGCCAGGAGGGCATGCACCACGATGGCTCCCGGTTCCAAAGATTTTGTCTTTACTCTAATGATTTTGGTATTGATTCCGCGCCAAAGAAGCAAAGAATTGAAGTAAGGACACATTTAAGACGCAATTCTCTTTTAAAATTGAGTTTTACGTACTTGATTCTAGGAAACAAATTTTAATTCGTTTTTCAGCTTTTTTCTTCCTGTGCTATTAAATTCCTTAAAAAATGTGTTAACGACACCCTACATTTCCAAATTCAGACTCGACTTCAAGTAGAAATTATGCTATGTTGTAAGTTAAAAACGCCTTTAAAATGAGGTATCCTATTTTTGAACGCTTTTTTGCCTTGTGGTCAAAACACAAAAACAACAAATTTAAGGATAGTTTCAATAATTTTGAAGATTTTTCAGAGTTTTATTAAAGTTGTCCTTAGCCAAACAAAATTTTTTTTCATATTAAGATACCCATTTTTATGTCGAATCAAGGAAAGAATCTTTATATGAGAGAAATGCGTCTTCTATGCTAAGCAAAATTCTCATTCGTAGTAAAGGGTGATTCTTTTGAGGTTAGGATTTTCATGCATTAGTATTTGACAGATCACGTGGGATTTCAGACATGGTGTCAAAGAGAAAGATGCTCAGTATGCTTTGACATTTCATCATGAATAGACTTACTAACGAGCAACGCTTGCAAATCATTGAATTTTATTACCAAAATCAGTGTTCGGTTCGAAATGTGTTTCGCGCTTTACGTCCGATTTATGGTCTACATAATCGACCAAGTGAGCAAACAATTAATGCGATTGTGACCAAGTTTCGCACTCAGTTTACTTTATTGGACATTAAACCAACCACACGAATGCGTACAGTGCGTACAGAAGAGAATATTGCGTCTGTTTCTGAGAGTGTTGCTGAAGACCGTGAAATGTCGATTCGTCGCCGTTCGCAGCAATTGGGTTTGTGTTATTCGACCACATGGAAGATTTTACGCAAAGATCTTGGTGTAAAACCGTATAAAATACAGCTCGTGCAAGAACTGAAGCCGAACGATCTGCCACAACGTCGAATTTTCAGTGAATGGGCCCTAGAAAAGTTGGCAGAAAATCCGCTTTTTTATCGACAAATTTTGTTCAGCGATGAGGCTCATTTCTGATTGAATGGCTACGTAAATAAGCAAAATTGCCGCATTTGGAGTGAAGAGCAACCAGAAGCCGTTCAAGAACTGCCCATGCATCCCGAAAAATGCACTGTTTGGTGTGGTTTGTACGCTGGTGGAATCATTGGACCGTATTTTTTCAAAGATGCTGTTGGACGCAACGTTACGGTGAATGGCGATCGCTATCGTTCGATGCTAACAAACTTTTTGTTGCCAAAAATGGAAGAACTGAACTTGGTTGACATGTGGTTTCAACAAGATGGCGCTACATGCCACACAGCTCGCGATTCTATGGCCATTTTGAGGGAAAACTTCGGAGAACAATTCATCTCAAGAAATGGACCGGTAAGTTGGCCACCAAGATCATGCGATTTGACGCCTTTAGACTATTTTTTGTGGGGCTACGTCAAGTCTAAAGTCTACAGAAATAAGCCAGCAACTATTCCAGCTTTGGAAGACAACATTTCCGAAGAAATTCGGGCTATTCCGGCCGAAATGCTCGAAAAAGTTGCCCAAAATTGGACTTTCCGAATGGACCACCTAAGACGCAGCCGCGGTCAACATTTAAATGAAATTATCTTCAAAAAGTAAATGTCATGGACCAATCTAACGTTTCAAATAAAGAACCGATGAGATTTTGCAAATTTTATGCGTTTTTTTTTAAAAAAAAGTTATCAAGCTCTTAACAAATCACCCTTTATAAGGATATGAAGGCCTCACTACAATATTTTTTCAGTAAACCGAAAAAAAAACTTTTTGTCATAAAATTTTTATATTTTGTGACTGTATTTTTGGAATATACATATATAGAAAGCGTATATTTCTTTAAAACAAAGTTTCTTCACATCGCCTGTGGGCGCCCAAAACTGTGCTACATAAATTGCTCGTGCGTTGATGGCTATACACTGAAAACAAAGCATGCCCGGTTCCAAAGATTTTGTCTTTACTTTAAAAATTGTGGTATTGATTCCGAACCAAAAAAGCGGAGAATACAAGTAAGGATACTTTTAAGACACAATTCTCTTTTAAATTTGGGTTTTGTGTACTTGCTCCTAGGGAGCAAATTTTAATTTTTCAGCTTATTTTTTTTCATATGCTATCAAAGTCCTTTAACAACGAGTTAACGACAACTTTATTTTCCAAATTCAGATACGACTTCCAGTAGAAATTATGCTATGTTTCAAGTAAAAAACTTCTTTAAAATAAAGTGTTGAAAAACATGTCCTATATTTGAAGGATTTTTTGCTTTGTAGTCAAGATGCAAACAGACTACAAATTTAAAGACAATTTCATTAAATTTAAAGAATTTTTCTGAATTATTAAAGTCAAGTCGACCTTAGCCCAAACATTTTTTCTTTCGTGTTATGATACCTATTTCTAAGTGAAATCACTTAATTATAAGGACAATACGACTTCATTGAAAAGTATATCGACTTTTGGACAAGGAAAACAACTTTGTGTTAGGGAAATTTGGCTTCTATGCTAAGCAAAATTTAAATTCGTTTCTTTAAGACATGAAATCTTTGACCTCACGACAATATTTTTTTTCAGTGTAGAGATAATTGTCTGATGATGACAATAACAGCTACGTAGCTCAAGGGATAGTGTGTTGGCTTACTTACAACTTCATTACTCTCCTTACTTACAAATCTATGGTACGTGGTTCGATTCTCTGGCGAAAGGTTAAATTTAAAAAAATTATAAAATCGAATACCTTCTTCTACATTGTTTGTATTACAGAAATATGCTAAGACCTACCCAGCAAAAAAATTTGGAAGTTCTTCTGAAGGCACGACTTTAAAAGCACTTTCAAATATGTTCTCCCAAAGCTGTTCTTCATTTTAACTACACCGGAAGTTCTTTTAACTCGATTTTTTATAACTCGATTTTTTCATATTTTAATGCGTAATTTTAACTTTTTATAACCTCCACCATAGGACTTTGTCACTCCGTTTGTAACACATCGAAATATTGCTCTAAGACCCCATAAAGTATATATATTCTGGGTCGTGGTGAAATTCCGAGTCGATCTAAGCATGTCCGTCTGTTGAAATCACGCTAACTTCCGAACGAAACAAGCTATCGACTTCAAACTTGGCACAAGTAGTTGTTATTGATGTAGGTCAAGCGGTGTTGCAAATGGGCTATATCGGTCCACTTTCACGTATAGCCCCCATATAAACGGACCCCCAGATTTGGCTTGCGGAGCCTATAAGAGTAGCACATTTCATCCGATCTGGCTGAAATTGGGTACATGGTGTAAGTAAAGGGTGATTCTTTTGAGGTTAGGATTTTCATGCATTAGTATTTGACAGATCACGTGGGATTTCAGACATGGTGTCAAAGAGAAAGATGCTCAGTATGCTTTGACATTTCATCATGAATAGACTTACTAACAAGCAACGCTTGCAAATCATTGAATTTTATTACCAAAATCAGTGGCAGAAAATCCGCTTTTTTATCGACAAATTTTGTTCAGCGATGAGGCTCATTTCTGGTTGAATGGCTACGTAAATAAGCAAAATTGCCGCATTTGGAGTGAAGAGCAACCAGAAGCCGTTCAAGAACTGCCCATGCATCCCGAAAAATGCACTGTTTGGTGTGGTTTGTACGCTGGTGGAATCATTGGACCGTATTTTTTCAAAGATGCTGTTGGACGCAACGTTACGGTGAATGGCGATCGCTATCGTTCGATGCTAACAAACTTTTTGTTGCCAAAAATGGAAGAACTGAACTTGGTTGACATGTGGTTTCAACAAGATGGCGCTACATGCCACACAGCTCGCGATTCTATGGCCATTTTGAGGGAAAACTTCGGAGAACAATTCATCTCAAGAAATGGACCGGTAAGTTGGCCACCAAGATCATGCGATTTGACGCCTTTAGACTATTTTTTGTGGGGCTACGTCAAGTCTAAAGTCTACAGAAATAAGCCAGCAACTATTCCAGCTTTGGAAGACAACATTTCCGAAGAAATTCGGGCTATTCCGGCCGAAATGCTCGAAAAAGTTGCCCAAAATTGGACTTTCCGAATGGACCACCTAAGACGCAGCCGCGGTCAACATTTAAATGAAATTATCTTCAAAAAGTAAATGTCATGGACCAATCTAACGTTTCAAATAAAGAACCGATGAGATTTTGCAAATTTTATGCATTTTTTTTTTAAAAAAAGTTATCAAGATCTTAACAAATCACCCTTTATATGGTCTCTAACAACCGTGCAAAAATTGGTCCATATCCGTCCATAATTATAGATAGCCCCCATATAAACCGATCCCCAGATTTGAACTCCGGAGGCTCTTAGAGGAGCAAAATTCATCCGATCCGGCTGAAATTTGGTATGTGGTGCTAGTATATAGTCTTTAACAACCACGCACAAATTGGTCCATATCGGTCCATAATTATATATAGCCCCCATATAAGCCGATCCCCAGATTTGTTTGCGGATCCTCTAAGAGCAGCAAATTTCATCCGATCCGGCTGAAATTTGGTACGTGGTGTTAGTATATTGTCTCTAACAACCATGCAAAAATTGGTCCATATCGGTCCATAATTATATATAGCCCCCATATAAACCATTCCCCACATTTGATCTCCGGAGCCTCTTGGAGAAGCAAAATTCATCCGATCCGGTTGAAATTTGCAACGTGGTGTTAGTATGTGGTCTCTAACAAACACGCACGAATTGGTCCATATCGGTCCATAATTATATATAGCTCCCATATAAATCGATTCCCAGATTTTACCTGCGGACCTCTTGGAGGAGCAAAATTCATCCGATTTGGTTGAAATTTGGTACGTGGTGTTATATGGTCTCTAACAACCATGCAAAAATTGGTCCATATCGTCTCTAACAAACACGCAAGAATTGGTCCATATCGGTCCATAATTATATATAGCCCCCATATAAACCATTCCCCACATTTGATCTCCGGAGCCTCTTGGAGAAGCAAAATTCATCCGATCCGGTTGAAATTTGCAACGTGGTGTTAGTATAAGGCCGCTAATAACCATGCCAAAATTGGTCCATAAAGGTCTATAGTTATATATTTAGCCATGAAGATCAACGTAGAAGACATTTTTGCAATTTTTGACTACAGTTTTTTTCAATAAAAAACGAAATTTTTTATAACAAGTGAAAGAATAAGATAATTATGTCTAACAAATTTTCTTGAATTTGTCGGAAAGTATTTACTTATTTGTCATAGCGGTATTTATAATATTGTTTAATTACAAACTCCAAAAATTTACTGGTTTGTTCACTTTTGTTCAGGGTATAGGTACCTGGTCACAAAGGCAATTATAACAATCTGAGAAGAATTTTTGTTTCCATTTTTTTTTTTAAATTTCTAAATGTTATTTTCTTATTCCAACATGTTAATTTCTAGGACAATAAGATTATGACTAGAGTTATTCACAACTGTTTCAAATCACTTTGTCATGGTCTTTCTTATGTCTCCTTCTCTCACCATTTGTTGTCATTTATAGCAATTCAAATTTAAATTCGAAAATTCTTAAAGACCAAAGTATACAAACTTTAGTAATTTGGAAATTCTTTAGAATACTCCAGAAAATGAATTTTACAAGATTATCTGCTTTGTATATTCATATATTTATTGATATCGGCTGTATTTATTCAACACTTTTGTGTTTGGTTTTCTCATTATTTTACAAAGTAAATATTTCTCATGAATTCTATGTTATCTTATTTGCCTAAGGACCTATTAATGGTCATATGGAGATTATAATTCTAAGACATATTCTCAATAGACAAAGGACTGGGAACAGTGGCAAAAGATTTGAAACAGTGTCTTTCTTTTACATATATCATAAATGTGAATTAATTTGATATTGATGTTTATTTCAAAGATTTCTGCAAGCCTTTCCGCTTCGGGCACATCGATATATCCATTTTCGATCAAATATGGGATATACACACAAAAAAAATTTCATTAAAATGTATGACAATGAAATTTTTTCAATCAAATAACAAAATATTTCCATAAAGACAATGAACCTTTATGTAACTGGTACGAACCGGTCTTTTGTTTAACAGAAACTATGTTTTAGTAATGAAAGTATTCATTATTTGTTTTTTTATATTTCGGCATTGGACAAACCTACCCAGCAAAAAAAAAATTGGAAGTTGTTCCACAAACATTTCTTTTAAAGCCCATCCCAGAATCCCCCATCGAGTTTTTTCAACTTCCGATGCAGTTCTTTTGGACAAGTCCACAAACATTTCTTCTAAAGCGCTTCTTGGGATTCCCCAATAATTTTTTCCACTTCCGATGCAGTCCTTTTGGACAAGTGCACAAATATTTCTTCGAAAGCGCATTTTGGGATCCCCCAATGATTTGTTTCTACTTCCGATGCAGTCCTTGTGGACAAGTGTTAGAAAGAACGCAATCGGGCTATTTTAAGTGCAAATTTTGTACAATTAAATTTTACAAAAAAATAGAAAACTAATAAAAAACTAAAAAAAAAAAATAGAAATTAATAAAAAAGTAAAAAAAATAATAAAAAAAATAATAAATTTGAGAAGGTTTTGCAAATTACGATAATTTTTAATTTTTTTGTTGATTTTTAATGGAAAAAAAATATATTTATACGAAAATATATGCCGACAATAAAAAATAAAAACGATGTATGACATAAAAAAATATTTTTTTAGAAAAATATTTGATAAAAAAAATTGCCGCTGGTGAGATTTGAACCTGCGTTTCTTATTTTTTCGTTCATACTAATAAAGAACATCTCGAGAAGCAATTAGAATGTTATTCCTTGGTGTCGTATTACGATCATATCACAAACATTTGAATTGACTTTTTGACCTTTATGTTCAATGGCGTTTGTTGCTGAGTGTGCTAAGTCGTTCTGTTATGGTGCCAGCAAACCCAGGTTAAACCCCTGGTCGGAGCGAAAAAGTTTTTCAAATTGTAAAAATTAGATAGTAGGAAAATAATTGTGCAGTAAAACATATTGATGAAAAAAAGATGAAATTGGTTGAAAAAAATTGTTTTTTTTTTCGCTTTTTAAATTTCTTCATTCAAATTAACTTTCAGGGCACAACTTCTAAAGCAATGCAAAGGATCCAAGAAGGGAGTACTTCCGTCCTATGATAAGCCCATGTAAAATTCATTGGAGATGATCCAAGTTTGCACTACTTCCGGATAACAGATTGGGGATCCCAACTACTTTTTTGGAAGCTTTTTTTGCTGGGGAGTGTTGCAATCTGCCAACTCAATAGAAAATTACATTCCAAAATCTTGAACGGGCGCACGTACCAAAAAGACTGTTTTTCATATATTTGGAACTCAAATTTTTCAACACAATATTTTTAAGTGGAAGCATGTAATGTTCATAAACAAGCATAACATGTTTGGGACATATATGTTAATATGTTAGAACATATTATGGCGCCTTAAAAATATATCCACACAAAGAAAATTTCATTAAAATTTTGTTCTACCAGTGTATGCCCTAAGGTGAAACATAATATGTTTGAACAATACAAACAATATTTTGTTTGGACCAATCCTGAAAATATATATGCTTGAAGCAAAATGTGTTTGGGGTATATGTTACAGAAGCGATGTTTTTGAGGGTGCGGTAACAAATTGAAACGGATACGTTCACGAAAAATCAAAACGGAGTGTTGACGATTACGTCCACGGTGGCTATACCAAAACATGGATCGCAATAATATAAAAAATACGTTCCACAATCGTGAACGTCCGGTAACAAATTAAACGAAAACGTTCACGAAAAATCAAAACGGAGTGTTCACGGTTTCGTCCACCGGCATTCACGATTGCATGAACGGCTTTCGTTTTTCTTTAGCCATGAAAAGTCATGAAATATTCGTTAGACGTTCTTATAGCAACTCCGTCGGTCGTGCAATGTGCTAAGGCGACTGTAAACGCGTATAGAGCAGACAATAACATACGCGTTCAAGTCACGGTTGCGGATTTTTTATACCCTGCACCATACTGTGGAACAGAGTATTATCAGTTAGTGCATATGTTTGCACCACCTAGGAGATGAGATAGACATCTGGTGTCCTTGACAATATTGGTTAGAATAGGTCCCTGTGTCGATATAGCCATGTCCGTCCGTCTGTGAACACATTTTTGTAATCAAAATCCAGGTCGCAGTTTTAGTCCAAACGACTTCAAATTTGGCACAAGTAAGTGTTTTAGGTCAGAATAGAACCCTTTTGATTTTGGAAAAAATCCGTTCAGATATAGATATAGCTCCCTATATATCAATCACCCGATATGGATTTATATGGTCCCAGAAGCCAGAGTTTCACTGTGATTTACTTGAAATTTTGCACGAGGAGTACAATTAGTAGTGTATCCAAGTGTGCTATATATTTGATTGAAATCGGTACAGATTTAGATATAGCTCCCATATATATCTTTCGTGCGATGTAGACTCATATGATCACAGAGGTCAAAGGTGTAATCCGATTTACATGAAATTTTGCACAGGGAATAGAATTAATGTTGTAACTTTGCATGCCAAATTTGGTTAGGTTTAGGTGGCAGCCCGATATATCAGGCTTACTTAGACTATTCAATCTATTGTGATACCACATTGGTGAACTTCTCTCTTATCACTGAGTGCTGCCCAATTCCATGTTAAGCTCAATGCCAAATTTGGTTGAAATCGGTTCAGACAATCGCTTCGGCAAAAATGCCCAAAATATCAACATTTGCCATGAAAAATCGCAACTGCTAAATCGAAAACGTGTATGAATGACGCAAATTTAGTATAGGATACTTCCAATACAAATCTATCGACCGATAAATCATAAATACACGTTTGCACAGTTGCCTAAAAAACCTTTATATATACACCCTCAAAACAAAACGCCTCTCTAACATATGTTCCAAACATATTTTGTAGGAAGCACATATATTATTGGATACTGCCGAAACATTAATATGTTTGTTTTATGTGAACATATTCTATTTTTGGAAGCATTTTGAGCCAAAAATATTATATGCTTGGAAGAATTTTCCCCAAAGAAGATTGTGCTAATTCCCTAATATAATTTTCACTTCCACGAAATTTTTTAGTTCTTGGCACCTTTTTCTGTAATACAAATAATGTTGAAGAAATTATTCAATTTTATAATTTTTTTTAAATTTTACCTTTCGCCTGGATGGAGAATCGAACCGAGGACCATACAGTTTGTAAGCCAACACACTACCACTGAGCTACGTAGCTGTTATAGTCACCAGAAGACAATTATCGTTATAAGTTACATTTATATAGCATAGTTTGCAGCGCCCACGAGCCCATGCAAACATAACATTATTTAACAGAAACATACATGTGTTGGCAACGTGGAGCAGTGGTTAGCATGTCTGCCGTACATGCAAAGGGTCGTGGGTTCAATCCCTGCTCCGACCAAACACCAATTGTTTTTTTTTTTAATTTACGCATTTATATTTATACTATATTAAATTTTTATAATGAAACTTCGAAATGTGGGTTATTAAAGATTTACAGTCAGAAACAGTGCTTGATATAAACGAAATGGACTGAGCTTTTGGATAAAATATTATTTTTTTATTGCAAAAATAACAATTTTGTAATAAAAAACTGGTTTTGGTATAAAAGTTTGATATTTTGGAAGGAATTCAAAAACTCTAACAAAGGAAGAACGTGGGGTCGAGTATAAACATACATAAATAATTTTATAATATACACAAATTTAATAATATTTAGACTTAAATTAAAGAATATTTAGACTTAAGCGTATACAATTTTTGGCCTTATCATAAAGCAGTTTCCGAAACAACATATAAGCGGTTTCACAGAAATTGCTCTCTTTCGATTCTCTCGCTGTGTTAATTTGATATCTTTCGTCAACCCTCCCGGTTTTATCTCTATTTCTTTCTCTATACTCTCTCTTTCGCTCTCTGAATAAAATATCACAACATATATATGTTTACTCGAAAATTGTAAATTTATATATGTTTACATTCACACATATAATTTTTATGAAACATGCATGCCCCAAACATAATATATTCTAACATATTAACATATGTGTTCCAAACATTTAGTGTTAGTTTGACAATATTACATGTTTGCACTTAAATATATTGTGTTTAAAAATTGTGCCCGAAACACATTTTGTTTATATCGAAACATATTTAACGGATTTGCAGGATATAATATAGTCGGCCCCGCTCGACTTTAGACATTTCTTACCTGTTATACCCTCCACCATTGGGTGTGGGTTTTTTAACTTTGTCATTTCGTTTGTAACACATCGAAAATTGGTCTAAGACCCCCTAAAGTATATATATTCTGGATCGTGGTGAAATTCTGAGTCGATCTAGCGATGTCCGTCAGTCTGTGGAAATCACACTAACTTCCGAACGAAACAAGCTATCGACTTGAAACTTGGCACAAGTAGTTGTTATTGATGTAGGTCGGATGGTATTGCAAATGGGCCATATCGGACCACTTTTACGTATAGCCCCCATATAAACGAACCCCCAGATAGATATGTCTTGCGGAGGCTCTAGGAGAAGCAAATTCCATCCGATCCGGTTGAAATTTGGTACGTGGTGTTAGTATATGGTCTCTAATATTCACGCTAAAATTGGTCCAGATAGGTCCATAGTTATTTATAGCCCCCATATAAACCGATCCCTAGATTTGACCTCCGAAGCCTCTTGGAAGATCAAATTTCATCCGATCAGGTTGAAATTAGGTACGTGGTGTTTATATATGGCCTCTAATATCCATGCAAAAATTGATCCATAATTATATATGGACCGACAAGAAAAAGTCGCTGGGGGCCAGATCTGGAGAATACGGTGGGTGGGGAAGCAATTCATGAATTTTTGCCATCGTTCTCAATGACTTGTGGCACGGTGCGTTGTCTTGGTGGAACAATATTTTTTTTTTCTTCATATGGGGCCGTTTTGCCGCGATTTCGACTTTCAAACGCTCCGATAACGCCATATAATAGTCACTGTTGATGGTTTTTCCCTTCTCAGGATAATCGATAAAAATTATTCCATGCGCATCCCAAAAAACAGAGGCCATTACATTGCCAACGGACTTTTGAGTCTCCACTCTTCGGAGACGGTTCACCGGTCGCTGTCCACTCAGCCGACTGTCGATGGGACTCAGGAGTGTAGTGATGGAGCCATGTTTCATCCATTGTCACATATCGACGGAAAAACTCGGATGTATTACGAGTTAACAGCTGCAAACACCGCTCAGAAACGTCAACACGTTGTTGTTTTTGGTCAAATGTGAGCTCGCGCGGCACCCATTTTGCACAGAGCTTCCGCATATCCAAATATTGATGAATGATATAACCAACACGTTCCTTTGATATATTTAATGCCTCTGCTATCTCGATCAACTTCATTTTACGGTCATTCAAAATCATTTTGTGAATTTTTTTGATGTTTTCGTCGGTAACCACCTCTTTCGGGCGTCCATTGCGATCACCTTCCTCCGTGCTCATTTCACCACGCTTGAATTTTGCATACCAATCAATTATTGTTGATTTCCCTGGGGCAGAGTCCGGAAACTCATTATCAAGCCAAGTTTTTGCTTCCACCGTATTTTTCCCCCTTCAGAAAACAGTATTTTATCAAAACACGAAATTCCTTTTTTTTCCATTTTTTTCACAATAACAAAAGTTGCTTCACAAAAGGCGCTCTATCTCACAAACTAATTGACTTACAGACGTCAAATTTTGACACGAATCATTTGAAGGTTGGTACTATATAAAAATATTATGGATTTAATACTAGCGACGTCATCTATGTGCCAGACCGGGGACTTATCAGCCAACCTGTTAGGACATGTCCTTGAGAAAGTAACCAAGATTTCCATTGAATAGTAAGTGCTTACCAGTTACATACAAGATTATTTGTTAATGGTACAGTTGTGTCGATCTTAAGTATGAACATTTTAAAAAACCAATAAAGCGATTTTCGATAACTAATATTTGTTTATGTTGTCTAATCCTGAAATATGGAGGCATCCCTCGTATTTAAATTTTTTTTTACTGGTTTTATAACACATTTCGATATTTCTATCAGTTTAAATATAGTAGCATATTTTGGATCAGAAATCTTATTACAATCTGTGCATAGAAATGTCAAAGAATTTGTTAATCCAAAATTCGAGAAACATACACTGTGCTCTCATTAAGAACAGTAAAGGACCAATACAATTTGTGAGTGTATCTATGAGTTTCCAAAGGATTTGCATTTGATTGAATATACGAGACAAAGATTTAAAATTTCTATTAATTGAAAGCACTTCGTTCCATTTGATTTGTAGACATATGTCTTAGGGTTTTCAACATTTTGTATATTGATGATATTTGTTAAATTACTTTCATATATAAGAAATAATTTTATAAACTTGCTATAATTGCTGCATGTACTGTTGTTGTGATATCTCAGCAAACAAAATTGGAAGTTGTTCCACAAACATTCCTTTTTTAGAACATCGCGTATACCCCACAATTCTTTCCACTTTGAACTAGTCTTAGAAAATACGCTAGTTGGCTGTTCTTGTCATCCCATGTCAAGTTGGTTTGCTCGCAGCCCACAAAGGAAGACCAGCGTCCTTTCATTGTGTTTGACATTGACTCGTAAATATATGAAGAAAGCGGGGGAAAACAACCGCAACGATGTGATTCGTGCCGTGTGCTCCTTCTTTAGCCGGCAACATCCTCATTATCTATTAATCCATAATGTCCAGGTATCCAATACGGAGTAATATGCTGTTCAGTGACAGCGGCTCGTACCAAACTTTTCGCAGTAAATATCATTTTCGATACGTCGGTATAAGTGTTTAGATCTCCGAAATGTATACGACTTTCTTCCCAATTCTCGATACTTTGTATAATCGATTGCAATTTGCCCAAATGAGTGTACCTATAATCTGCGTCTCCAAGCGAGTCTAGGCTCTTCAGTTTCATGAGTATCACTTCAGCTGTCTTTCTGATATGCAGATCAAGTGGGCAGACTGCCATCGATACCTCCAGAGCTGCGGTGGCCTTTGTTCTCATTGCACCAGTCATATAAATAAAAGCTCTCCTGTTTATTCTGTTGAATTTCTTCATATGATTCCGATGGTTATTAATGGTCCATCAGACGTGGCATCTATACACAGAAAAAAGTATCACTAAAATATTTCCAAATAATAAGTTAATTGAGGCTGAAAATTTTTTCAATTAAAAAATTAATTGATGCAATAAACTTTTCAATCAAGCTAAAAAAAATTAAGTCAATTAGGTTAATGATTGAAAATTAATTAAATTAATTGATACAATTAAATTGTTAATCAAACTCGGAAGACTAAGTCAATTAAAAAATTATTACATTTTTTAAATTTTTAATAAAACTCAACTTTTTTTTATCAAAATAATAAAATATCATTTTTTAATCAAATTAAGAACACACGGTGAATTTTTTTTCGCGGTTTTTATAAAACACTTAATTTATCCAATTAACATTTTAATTAAAACAAGTAAATACGGCCGTAAGTTCGGCCAGGCCGAATCTTATGTACCCTCCACCATGGATTGCATAGAAACTGGTACTAAAGACTGTCATCCAGAATCGAATTTTTGAAAAATTTTCTATAGAAATAAAATCTTGACAAAATTTTCTATAGAAATAAAATCTTGACAAAATATTCTATAGAAATAAAATTTTGACAAAATTTTCTATAAAAATAAAATCTTGAAAAAAAATTTGTATAGTAATGACATTTTGACAAAATTTTCTATAGTAATAAAAATTTGTCAAAATTTTCTATAGACCGATATGGACCAATTTTGGCATGGGTGTTAGGGGCCATATACTAGCAATGTACCGAATTTGACCACATACCTAATTTCAACCGGATCGGATGAATTTTGCTCCTCGAAGAGCTCCGGAGATCAAATCTGGGGAACGGTTTAAATGGGGGTTACATATAATTAAGACCGCTATGGACCAAGTTTCGCATGGTTGTTAGAGACCATATACTAACACCACGTACCAAATTTCAACCGAATCGGATGAATTTTGCTCATCCATGAGGCTTCGGAGGTCAAATCTGGGGATCGGTTTATATGGGGGCTATATATAATTATGGACCGATGTGGACCAATTTTTGCATGGTTGTTAGAGACCATATACTAACACCACGTACCAAATTTCAGCCGGATCGGATGAAATTTGCTTCTCTTAGAGGCTCCGAAAGCCAAATCGGGGGATCGGTTTATATGGGGGCTATATATAATTATGGACCCATGTGGACCAATTTTTGCATGGTTGTTAGAGAGCATATACCAACACCATGTACCAAAGTTTAGCCAGATCGGATGAAATATACTTCTCTTAGAGGTTCCGCAAGCCAAATCTGGGGGTCTGTTTATATGCGGGCTATACGTAAAAGTGGACCGATATGACCCATTTGCAATGCCGTCCGACCTACATCAATAACAACTACTTGTGCCAAGTTTCAAGTCGATAGCTTGTTTCGTTCGGAAGTTAGCGTAATTTCAAGAGACGGACGGACGGATATGCTTAGATCGACTCAGAATTTCACCACTACCCAGAATATATATACTTTATGGGGTCTTAAAGGGTGATACGTTCAAAATTTGGTCAAGGGAAAGCGCGTGTAAATCGGTGAAATCGTTTATTTAAAAAATCAAATTAAATTGCTTTTTCAAGTTCAATTAGTATAAAATTCAGGAAAAATATTCAGTTCCAAATCCGAATTGCCGGGCCTCAAGCTTGACACCTGCCATCAGATTTTGTACAGCCACCTTGTCCACCTTCTTCGCCGCAGAAAGCTAGTTTGCCTTGAACTGCTGCTGGTCCTTAGCAGTTTTTTTGGTCTTCTTTAGGTTCCGCTTGACAATAGCCCAGTATTTCTCAATTGGGCGGAGCTCTGGCGTGTTGGGAGGGTTCTTGTCCTTGGGAACCACCTGCACGTTGTTGGCGGCATACCACTCCATGGCCTTTTTACCGTAATGGCAAGATGCCAAATCCGTCCAAAACAGTACGGAACAACCGTGTTTCTTCAGGAAAGGCAGCAGACGTTTATTCAAACACTCTTTCACGTAAATTTCTTGGTTGACAGTCCCGGAAGCTATGAAAATGCTGCTTTTCAAGCCACAGGTACAGATGGCTTGCCAAACCAGATATTTCTTTGCGAACTTTGACAGTTTTATTATTTTATTTTCGCGATGCGTGAACAAAATTTTGATACGCTGCTCTTCTTGCTTGGACGGCATTTTGACAACTGAAGAGTGAATTCCAAAATCAAAATAGGAGCAACATTCTACACACACAGACCTTCAAAATGAGGGGTGTTTTTTAAATGCAAAATTGAAAGAAATACGTCAAGTTTATATTGACCAAATTTTGACCGTATCACCCTTTAGAGCAATATTTCGATGTGTTACAAACGGAATGCCAAAGTTAATATACCCCCCATCCTGTGGTGGAGGGTATAAAAATTAATCTATGTCGTTTGCAAACCTCAATTAAATATTTAACTGATCTTGCTAAATAGTTCAACTGGATAATTAATTGAATCTATTAAAAAATTAATTGATGTTTGCAAATTAATTGAAACAATTAAAAATTAATTGGATTTTTCAAATCAATTAAATTTTTAATCAAACCTTCTTTTATGTCCAATTAAAAGTGTGATTGAAGACATTTCAATAAAAAAAATGATCTACTAATTTCGCGATTGAATCAGAAAAAAAAAAATTATATGTGTCTGGGGGGTTACTCTGTATTGCGATGCGTAAGAAAAATTGTCGCGAATCTAGTAATTGGTACTCAGTAATTCGTTTTCGTATCTACCTTGCGCATCTAGTTTTCGCAAATCTGGCATCACCGCACTCTATAATGCGAAAGCGTATGTCAAACTCGTTCGTTGATCGCAAAAATCGTGCGCAAACAAAATAGCAATCGCAAAGTAACAAATATGTAAGTAAGCACAATTAAATTTTTATATTTGTATCTAAATTGTTTATTGTTTTAGGGAAAAACCAAAAAAGTTACAGACACAGCAACGTCAGTTCCAAACTTTGGTAGACTTTATGGTCTCTTCCGCAGTTACCTCAAATTGTATGTGCTTGGGACAAAGTATTCGTTCAATCACCTCGCAAACTTCTTTTAAGCAGCGCGACATAGATTGCTCTGATAGTCCTAAAAGATGGTCTTGGCCGATTTGTAGATAACCACCTTGTCCAAGCAATTTCAAAGCAGCGGCCACTTTTATTGGAGTTGGAATGGCTGTGGATTTATTTGGAACGACAAGGTCGTCTTTAATAGCGTTTAATACATACATAAACGCATCTTTATTAAGACGAAATCTATAAAAATTAAATATTCAAAAACGTTTGTCACATAATTTGAGTTTCCATTTTCTTACCCGTGGTCACTTAGGGAGAGTATATTTGACCGATCTCGCAAAATTCTTCTTGTAATTCGTTCATGTTAATTTTCTTCAAACCATAACGCTATCGAATCCATAATTATTACTTTTTTGTTATAAACGATTAGCAAGTTTTAAAAGAACACGCACCGAACGGAAGATTGTTTAAAATGTTTTTATTTACAATTTTTTGACATTTCTTTTTATCATTTTCGTTATTGTTTACATTGTGCAGCCAGCGTTGTCATATTTTCGCTTTATTTTGCTAAAGCGTTACCATATTTTCAGTTTACTTTGCGAAAGCGTTTGCGCAAGTGATACAGAGTACCGAATTGTACTCTTAACGCATTTAACTATCGCATCGCATTTGCTTTCGTATCGCAATACAGAGTAACCCCCCTGGTCTTACAACTGATTCAAACACCTAGTAAAAGAGGGAGGGCGTCATTCACCAACGTTCTCAACCAGTTTTTGGCACGCATACGGTGCCACATACTCGTTCACAGAAAAAATGTTCAACAAAATATTTCCAATTAAAATTGTAATTGACGTTTCAAAAATATTCAAATTAAAATTTAATTGAGTAAAAAAAAAAAATTAATGAAAACAAAAATCAATCCCAAGAATTACTAATATCAATTATCTTTTTGATTGGATCAATTAAATTTTTAATTGACTTTGGTGAATGACACTATCATTTCTGTGATTGAAGACATTTCAATAAAAAATAAATTGGATCAATTATTTTCATGATGGAATCCAAAAATCATTTTTGTTTGTGTATGTCTTCTTTAGTCGAAAAGCCGTAGTTTTTAGCCAGTTTAGTCTAGAGTGTGAAACAACTTCCAAGTTCTTTGTCGATTTGGAGAGACTCAATCTCATTCCTTGAAATTGTGAATCCATATACCCGGCGGTATTTCTTCTCCTAGTAAAGAGCACTAGTTAATCCGTCTTTTCCCACAATTTACCAAAACGATTAACCTAATGTGGGGTGGATTTGTTACCATTTCCTCTTGTAGGCTGTATCCATCACTTTCATTTAAAGGTTCTTAGGAATTTCAAAACATCATATTTTGTTTTTTTCTTTTTTCTTTCTTTCATTTTGCCTGTCTCTTGTCGTTTATCAACAACGGCAAAGGATTTCATAAAAAGCCAGCAAATTTATTATTTATTGCCGGTGAGAGTTTGTTATGTTGTCTGATTTGAATGTGGTTGGGTGGAAAGGATTTTCAAATGATGCATTCATTGCCAGTTTGGCTTGGTGTACGAGTTAAACTTTGACAAGCAAATTACATTCCCTTGTGAGTTTCTGGGTGTGTGTATGTGTGTGTGTGCATGGAATTGGAAGTGTTGGTGTTCTGACAAAGTAAGTGCTAGTGGGAGTGATTTCTTAGATGCGATGAATTATTTGGAATTTTATGTCATTATACTTTGCGGTAACTATACTGAAAAAAAATGTTAGAAAAATAAGTATATATTTTTCAATCAATTCATATTAGCCATATTTTTTCTCACTTGTTAAAGAAAATTTCGTAGTTTAAAGGAAAAAAATTTGTAATTCTGAAGTACAGTGCTGTTCAAAACATTTTCACCATGAACTTAATCTAACAGGTTGGCTGATAAGTCCCCGGTCTAACAAAGAAAAACACATTTTTTGTCAAAATTCTTTTTTATTATTCAACATAGTTCCCTTCAAGAGCGATACAACGATTATAACGACCTTTCAATTTTTTTAAACCATTTTGGTAGTACTCCTTCGGTTTTGCCTCAAAATAGGCCTCAGCTTCGGCGATCACCTCTTCATTGCAACCAAATTTTTTCCCTGCGAGCATCCTTTTGAGGTCTGAGAACAAGAAATAGTCGCTAGGGCCAGATCTGGAGAATAGGGTGGGTGGGCGAGCAATTCGAAGCCCAATTCATGAATTTTTGCCATCGTTCTCAATGACTTGTGGCACGGTGCGTTGTCTTGGTGGAACAACACTTTTTTCTTCTTCATATGGGGCCGTTTTGCCGCGATTTCGACCTTCAAACGCTCCAATAACGCCATATAATAGTCACTGTTGACTCTGACGATTTCATTGCTAAAACAGGGGTCAAACAAGGTTGTCTTCTCTCGCCCCTTTTATTTGCTCTATATTTGGATGATTTAAATGATTTTATTGGCGGTGGAACATACGTGGATAACATAAATATTCGACTATTACTTTACGCTGATGATATTGTACTCTTGGCAAATGAAATAAATGTCTTACAACAGATGATAAATAAACTTGAAAAATACTGCGAACTCTGGAATATGGAGGTCAACTTGGATAAGTCGAAAATAATGATTTTCAAGAGAGGTGGGCGAAATGCAAATGGCGAAAAATGGTTCTATAAAGGTGAACAAATTGATATTACATCCGAATATTGCTACCTAGGAATGATTCTCACACCGAAACTCTCTTTTAGTAAGCATATTCAGAAGAGAAATCAATCAGCAAAAAACAGCATTAATTCAACATGGAAAACTCATCTTTCCAAGGCAAATGTGTCCCTTACGGTAAAATGGAAACTGTTTCTTGCTGTCTGTAGAGCAATCCAATCTTATGGGTCGCAAGTATGGGGGTTCTCACAGTTCGAAGAAGTGGACACCCTTACTTTATTCTTCTTAAAGAAAATATTAAAAATGCCATCCTTCACACCGACTTATATACTCATGCTCGAAACTGGAGTTGAAAATGGACATATGTAGACGTTGAAAACACACTTAAGATATCTGAACCGAGTACTTTTTGATTACAGCGAAGAAAGACTACCCCATATATTGGCAAAACAAGTTTTGAGCCAAAAGTTATTTTGGGCAAAAAACATAATGGACCTCATGACAGAGAATGATGTTGGCCCTCTTGAGATAGTCTCAAAAAATCATTGGATTGTGAAAACGGATTTGCTTTTGCAGAATTTACAATCGAAATATTTTAATTATCATATCGGAAAAGCCACTGAAACTTCCAGATTTTATAGCAAGCTTGATCCAATGGCTGGCTCTTTATATATAAATAACACTTTAACTCCAGACGAAATAATGTGGATATTAAAAGCAAGAAGCAGCATGATTAAATTAAATGAAAATCGCTTTCATCAAAATGGAAATCCCCTTTGTTCAATGTGCAACTTAAATGAAAATGAAAATTTGCAGCATTTCTTATGCAAATGCCCAGCATTAAATGAATTTCGATACCAATATTTCCAAAAGGTTTTGCTTAATGAGAATGAGCTAATACAAATTTTGAATGGTCTCGTGATAAATTGGAAAGTACTTGCAAGCTTTATAAAAACTTGTGTAAATTACAGAAAAGAATTGATGTACGAATTCAATTTTTAATCTTTTAAATTTTTCTAAGAAATAATGTAACATATAAAGGGACTGACGACCATAGGTCATAGTCTTCGGTTTATATCAATACAATTCTTATTTTCTATCTCACTAAACATATATTGCACTGTTTAAATTCAATCAAATAGTTTGTAAACAATTTTGGATAAAATAAAGAATTACTACTACTACTACTACTAGTCACTGTTGATGGTTTTTCCCTTCTCAAGATAATAGATAAAAATTATTCCATGCGCATCCCAAAAAACAGAGGCCATTACTTTGCCAGCGGACTTTTGAGTCTTTCCACGCTTCGGAGACGGTTCACCGGTCGCTGTCCACTGAGCCGACTTTCGATTGGACTCAGGAGTGTAGTGATGGAGACATGTTTCATCCATTGTCACATATCGACGGAAAAACTCGGCTGATAAGTCCCCGGGTGTATTACGTGTCGGGTGTCGGGTGTATTACGAGTTAACAGCTGCAAACACCGCTCAGAATCATCAACACGTTGTTGTTTTTGGTCAAATGTGAGCTCGCGCTGCACCCATTTTGCACAGAGCTTCCGCATATGCAAATACTGATGCTATCTCGATCAACTTCATTTTACGGCCCTTCAAAATCATTTTGTGGATTTTTTTTGATGTTTTCGTCGGTAACCACCTCTTTCGGGCGTCCACTGCGTTCACCGTCCGCCGTGCTCATTTCACCACGCTTGAATTTTGCATACCAATCAATTATTGTTGATTTCCCTGGGGCAGAGTCCGGAAACTCATTATCAAGCCAAGTTTTTGCTTCCACCGTATTTTTTCCCTTCGGAAAACAGTATTTTATCAAAACACGAAATTCCTTTTTTCCCCATTTTTTCACAATAACAAAAGTTGCTTCACAAACTAATTGACTTACAGACGTCAAATTTTGACACGAATCATTTGAAGGTTGGTACTATATAAAAATATGCATTTAATACTAGCGACGCCATCTATGTGTCAGACCGGGGGCTTATCAGCCAACCTGTTAGGTATATCTCCCATAATAATAACTTTATTGTTTCACTTCCACTTAAAAAATAATCGTTATCGAGTGGTATTTCCAAATTCTAATTGGGAAAATTAATGGGCTGTTATTAAAAATTGATATTTCACGAAAAGTAAAGAATCGTATGATTCGACCTGTTCAAAACATTTGCAACTACCTAGCACCCTGTAATATTTTCATTATTTTTGCATTTTCATCATTATTTATGCGTATTTTACCTGAATAGTTATAAGAGACTATAAGAAGATGAATTAAATGTACAAAAATGGCATTTTAGGTATACCGTTTGTAATCATTACTTAATTTGGCAACAAACTAATCGCCATAGGCCTTAATGCCTTTTTTTAATCTATATATAAAATTCAATCTATTTTTGTTTGTATGTTCCGAGTTGGCTCCGAAACGGCTGAACCGATTTACTTGAAACTTTCAGAGATCGTAGGGGGCGTTCATGTGGTGAAAATAGGGTATCTCGTTTTTTGACACCTGGTCGCGGAGGGGGACCTCCCCTTCGTCGGACTTTTTGAAAATTGGACCAAAGTTGACCGATTGGCTTGAAATTTTCATTGAAGATTGGGGTTGGCATCTAGACAAAGATCCGCTACTTTTTATTTCGATATTTGGTGGCAGAGGGGGGCCTCCCCTTTGTTCGACTTTTTTTTAAGTACAGTGAAAACTCTAAAATTCTCTAAATTATCTGAGATTTACAGAGAACATGTGGTGAGGTTATGGAATTAATATGGGGTACCCGATGATTTCATATATGGATGGGGAGGGGGACCTCCCCCTTGCCCTACTTTTTGAAACTTGGAACAAAATTATGCGATTTGCTTGAAATTTTCATTGAATGTTGGGGTTGGCATCTAGACAAAAATCCGCTACATTATTTTTCGATATTTGGTCGGGGAGGGGGACCACCCCTTTGTCCGAATTTTTTTGTTTGAAAGTACAAACAAAACTAAACTCCCCCGACTGAAATTTTGCGGCAAAATGGGTTATGGAATTTATATCAGGTTCTTGATTTTTTAGTAAAAACAAAAGGACATAGGGAGACATCCGCTTCTCTTAAGTACATACAGAGAAACAATTAAACTTTTACCGAGTTACTTGAAATTTACAGAGGACTGGGGAGAGGTTACGATATTAATAGTTGATACCTGATTTTGTGATATTTGAACGGAAGAGAGGCCGTCCTTTTAGGCTTATAATTTGCTTCACATTTTCTGGGACGTTTACAAAAGATACGCTACATCACTTTTCGATATTTAGTCGGGGAGGAGGTCCTCCTCTAAAACTGGAAAAAAATTCTTAAGTTTTCTTGAAATTTCATAGGCAGTGGGGGAAGGTTATGAACGTAGAGGACACTTCCTTCCCCCCCCCCACGCACACTTGCAGGAAAGTTTCAAGAATTTTCAGGGAAGGTTAGGGGTGCTATTCACTACGGTGTTTGTCGATATTGTATCGGGGAAAGTGACGTCCTTTAAAACAATAGAGCAAAATTTAAACATCTTCGATCTACTTGAAATTTACAGGGAACGTGGGAGGAGGTGATTAAATTTATACATGATTTTTAAATTAGCATATGATTTTTCGATATCTGGTTGGGGAAGGGGAAAAGTGAAATAAATTTTGTTGATTTCATTTTCCAACATTTTAGCAAATGTTAATGTGGTAAAAATTTTTAATATTTTTGCTTTTTCGATTTATTGGATGGGAAAAGTAATTCTTTCTATGTTATTATAATATAGTGCTTAATTTTCAGGTATGTTGAGGAGAAGGATACCTTTCCTTGACAAACCACACTTAAAATTCACAAGAAATATTGAAGATTGTCCAACTACTTGAATACAGAACATTATTAAAAAAAATTGGAGGAAAGGGTACACCCTCTCCCGCCGTATTTGTACCTATAAAGTAGTCCGATTTGTTTAAAAGAATCCAAATTCAAATTTGTTTTCAGCATGAAGGATATAGTTGACTAAGTTAACGCACAATGTTCCTCCAAATACGCTTCGGAAGGCGCAGCGAAGCGGGCCGGGTTACGCTAGTAATTCCATAAAATTACCGACAATAAGCATCAACATAAAAAAGAAAAATATCGATGATATTAAAGTTGGGCCATCACAAAGATGAATTTCGGAAGAGTACAATATGCAAAAACCAACTGCGTATCGAGTTATAAACAGTGTATGCACCAAAACTGTACACTGCGGTAGAAGCCTAAGACAACGCCAAAAGAAGATCATATAATCAAAAGAACTATGCAACAATTCAATCAAATATCATTTAAAGAAGTCAAAAATTAAATTGAACTGGGTATATAACGGTAACGAGGTAGAGCATTAGAAGTCGGAGTGCCATTATACAAGAATGTCGAAAATCATCGATTTCTAAGAAAACTAGGTTAGCGCGCCTTCAGTTTTCACAAAAATACCTTAAATGGCCACTGTTCCTATTTTTTCGGTAACGAGGTAGAGCATTAGAAGACGGAGTGTCATTAAATGGCCTCAGGAACTATCCACTGTTCCTATTTTTTCGGTAACGAGGTAGAGCATTAGAAGTCGGATTGCCATTATACAAGAATGTAAAAAATCACCGATTTCTAAGACAGCTAGGTTAGCGCGCCTTCAATTTTCACAAAAATACCTTAAATGACCTCAGGAACTATCCACTGTGCTATATTTTCCTACGACTCAAAATTTAACTTGCATGGATCGGATGGTAGAAAGTTAGTACGAAGGCTGCCAGGAAAGCCTTAATCCAAGAAATGCAAAAAGTTACGTCAATCATGGTGGGGCCAATATTATGGTCTGGGGGTATTTTTCTGGACAAGTTTATGGCCCGTTTTATAGAGTCGAGGGTATTATGCTGTTTGCAGCGCGATGACGACCTCTAGTACACGTGTAATGTGGTAAAACAATGGATTTGCGATGAAAAATTACGGGTGCTTGACTAGACTGTTCAGTCGCTTAAAGTAAAAGTCATAAAAAAAAACTTTCGAAAGCTGTAAAACGAAAAATTGATACGAAATTTTTGCAAAAGACTTACGAAATCTATTTAAACCGGAACCATGGGATTGACCATTTAATCCTAACCAATGACCAAAAGTTGCTCAATAGTAATCAAGCGACAAGTATTAATTATTAACATTTATCGCTAAAAGTTACAAAAATTTTAATTATTTTTAAATATATGTGACCCTTAATATTAGTTGCAAATGTTTTGTACAGGCGAAAACTCTCATTTTATAAAAATTTATAAATTATCAAAAAAAAAAAACAAACAAAAAATATCGTTAAGTCCGTTATTTCCTGAAATCTTTAAAATTGGCATAGTAAACAACAACATTGCATTAAAATTTTAGTTTTAATATTTTTATTTTCATTATAATTATGGTTTATTTTCAACAGCGAATTTGGTGGCAAATGTTTTGAACAGCACTGTATATAACATAGTTTTTGTGATAAACGTTTTTTGTGTAGTATCTAAAATCAATTTCGTAAAGACTAACTTGAAAGAAAAATATTTTTTTCTGACTAACTGTAACTTCTCTCACATCTTTCTTCATTCAAATGAACTTGCAAGGCACAACTTTTAAAGCAATGCAAAGGATCAACAAATCGGATTACTTCCGTCCCATGTAAAATTCAAATTCAAGTTCTTTTTTTAAACTGCTTTTTTTGTGGGGGTACTTTGAAGTTAGTCTAAACAATTTTCTAGAGTGTACTTTTATCCATTCAATGACAAAACCATGTTAAAGTTGCCAGTCCATTCCCTTTCATATAGTTTTTTATTGTTGGGAGATTGATAGAATTCTTGGTGTTCTTGTAGATTTTTAAAGCAGGTACTTCATAAATTTTCTATAGAAATACACTTATGAAAAAATTTTCTATAGAAATCAAATTTTGACAAAATTTTTTACAGAAATAAAAATTTGACAAAATTTTCTATAGAAATAAAATATTGAGAAAATTTTCTATAGAAATAAAATTTTGAGAAAATTTTCTATAGAAATAAAATTTTGAAAAAATTTTCTATAGAAATAAAATTTTGACAAAATTTTCTATAGAAATAAAATTTTGACAAAATTTTCTATAGAAATAAAATTTTGACAAAATTTTGAATTTGAATGATAAAAAAAATTTCTACAGAAATAACATTTTGACAAAATTTTCTATAGAAATAAAATTTTCTATAGAAATATATTTTTGACAAAATTTTCTATAGCAATAAAATTGTGAAAAAAATTTTTATAGAAACAAAATTTTAAGAATATTTTCTATAGAAATAAAATTTTCTTATAGAAATAAAATTGTGACAAAATTTTCTATAGAAATAATTTTGACAAAAATTTTTATAGAAACAAAATTTTGACAAAATTGTCTATAGAAATAAAATTTTGAGAAAATTTTCTATAGAAATAATTTTGACAAAATTTTCTATAGAAATAAAATTTTGACAAAATTTTCTATAGAAATAAAATTTTGAGAAAATTTTCTATAGAAATAAAATTTTGACAAAATTTTCTATAGAAATAAAATTTTGACAAATTTTTTTTATAGAAATAAAATTTTGAGAAAATTTTCTATAGAAATAAAATTTTGAGAAAATTTTCTATAGAAATAAAATGTTGACAAAATTTTCTATAGAAATAAAATTTTGACAAAATTTTCTATAGAAATAAAATTTTGACAAAATTTTGAATTTGAATGATAAAAAAAATTTCTATAGAAATAAAATTTTGGCAAAATTTTCTATAGAAATAAAATTTTCTATAGAAATATATTTTTGACAAAATTTTCTATAGCAATAAAATTGTGAAAAAAAATTTTATAGAAACAAAATTTTAAGAATATTTTCTATAGAAATAAAATTTTCTTATAGAAATAAAATTGTGACAAAATTTTCTATAGAAATAATTTTGACAAAAATTTTTATAGAAACAAAATTTTGACAAAATTGTCTATAGAAATAAAATTTTGAGAAAATTTTCTATAGAAATAATTTTGACAAAATTTTCTATAGAAATAAAATTTTGACAAAATTTTCTATAGAAATAAAATTTTGACAAAATGGATAATTTTGACAAAAATTTTTATAGATACAAAATTTTGACAAAATTGTCTATAGAAATAATTTTGACAAAATTTTCTATAGAAATAAAATTTTGAGAAAAATTTTTATAGAAATAAAATTTAGAGAAAATTTTTTATAGAAATAAAATTTTGAGAAAATTTTCTATAGAAATAATTTTGACAAAAATTTCTATAGAAATAAAATTTTGACAAAATTGTCTATAGAAATTAAATTTTGAGAAAATTTTCTATAGAAATAAAATTTTGAGGAAATTTTTCTATACAAATCAAATCTAATATTTAAAAATAAGTCGTGTTTTCCTTTCTGACCCTTTAACTACAGAACGCACGAACCGATTTCCACGGTTTTGCATTCGTTGGAAAGGTCTCTATGAGGTTTACAGCAAAGAACATTAAAGAAAAGCTTCAACGGAAAAGCGGGAAAATCTTTTTTCACATACAGCGTACATTACAAAAATGTATAATATTATTTTTTCACATGAAAATTGTCCGGAGAACGTAGAGGGTAATCATGGTTAGCATGCCCGTCTTGCATACACAAGGTCGTGGGTTCGATTCCTGCTTCGACCGAACACCAAAAAGTTTTTCAGCGGTGGATTATCCCACCTCAGTAATGCCGGGGACATTTCTGAGGGTTTCAAAGCTTCTCTAAGTGGTTTTACTGCAATGTGGAACGCCGTTCGGACTCGGCTATAAAAAGGAGGTCCCTTGTCATTGAGCTTAACATGGAATCGGGTAGCACTCAGTGATAAGAGAGAAGTTCACCAATGTGGTATCACAATGGACTGAATAGTCTAAGTGAGCCTGATACATCGGGCTGCCTAACCTAACCTAGGGTACCTCATTTTTTTATATCTGGTGGGGGAGGGGGACATCCCGACTTTGCCCGACTTTTTCAAAATTGGGCCGTAGGGGAAGGTTATGAAATCAATATGGTGTACTTGATTTTTGTGGTATTTGGACGGGAAGGAGAAGTTCTTGCCCCACACTATAAAACTTGAAGGAAAGTTTACAGATTTTCTTGGAATTGCAGAGAATGTGACGTTCTTTTACAAAAAAATAGAGCAAAATCTAACCTTCTCCGATTTACTTGAAATTGGGAGAAGATGACTAAATTTATACAGGGTACATGATTTGTCGATGTCTGGTTGGGGAAAAAGATTAGTGAAGTTAGGAAGTTTGGGAGCAGGGAGCCGGTTCCCTTTTGCCCAATTTGTTTGAAAACGGAAAGTAGAGGATTGTCGATAAATGGGAAATCGGTACTTAATTTTATGATTTTCCACAGGCTTCTGCCAGACTTTTTAAGTAAAAAACTTAAATGTACATTAAGTTGACAAGCAACGTAGAGGGTGCCTCATTTTCCGGTATATGTTTGGGAAAGGCATGTTCTCCGTGTCCAATACCTAAACAAATATTGTAAATTTTTAAGTACTTTAATTTTTTCAGATTTATTGAACTGTATGTTGAGGAGAAGTATACCTCCCCTTGACAAACCACGCTTGGAATTCACAGAAAATGTAGAAGATTGTTCAACGATTTGAATACAGAACAATTAAAAAACAAAAATTTGGTTATAAGGGAACACCCTCTACCCGACGTTTGGTAAGCCGGTCCGTTTTACATCTGCATATCCGCCCTATTTATGTATATAAACGAAAAAACAAGTAGTACGATTTTTTTTTTAAATGTACGCGACAAGTGTGTGGAAACCATGAAGTGATTAATCAGTACTTCAGTTTTTGTTCCAGACTTCCCCTGACTTTACTCTTTAAAAGAGTTCAAATATTTTCGAATTTGTTTTCAGATCGAAGGATATGGTTGACTAAGTTAACGAAAATATGCTTCGGGAGGCGCAGCAAAGCGGGCCGGGTTACACTAGCTTTTTTATAGAAATAAAATTTTAAGATCATTTTCTAAAGAAATAAAATTTTATGAAAATTTTCTATAGAAATAACATTTTGACAAAATTTTTTAAAGAAATATAATTTTGACAAAATTTTCTATAGAAATAAAATTTTGACAACATTTTTTAAAGAAATACAATTTTGCCAAAATTTTCTATAGAAATAAAATTTTTACAAAACTTTTCATAGAAATAAAATTTTGAAAAAAATTTCTATAGAAATAAAATTTTGACAAAATTTTCGATAGAAGTAAAATTTTTAGAAAATTTTCTATAGAAATAAAATTTTGACAAAATTTTCTATAGAAATAAAATTTTTTGAAAACTTTCTATAAAAATAAAATTTTGACAACATTTTCTATAGAAATAACATTTTGACAAAATTTTTGAAAGAAATACAATTTTGACAACATTTTCTATAGGAATAAAATTTTGACAACATTAAGTTGTAAAATAAGAAATAAAATTTTAAGAAAATTTTCTATAGAAATAACATTTTGACAAAATTTTTTAAAGAAATACAATTTTGAAAAATTTTCTATAGAAATAAAATTTTGACAACATTTTTTAAAGAAATACAATTTTGCCAAAATTTTCTATAGAAATAAAATTTTTACAAAACTTTGCATAGCAATAAAATTTTGAAAAAAATTCTATAGAAATATAATTTTGACAAAATTTTCTATAGAAATAAAATTTTGACAAAATTTTCTATAGAAATAAAATTTTTACCAAATTTTCTATAGAAATAAAATTTTGACAAAATTTTCTATAGAAATAAAATTTTTGACAAAATTTTCGATAGAAATAAAATTTTTGACAAAATTTTCGATAGAAATAAAATTTTTAGAAAATTTTCTATAAAAATAAAATTTTGACAAAATTTTTGAAAGAAATACAATTTTGACAAAATTTTCTATAGAAATAAAATTTTGACAAAATTTTCTATAGAAATAAAATTTTTACCAAATTTTCTATAGAAATAAAATTTTGACAAAATTTTCTATAGAAATAAAATTTTAAGAAAATTTTCTATAGAAATAAAATTTTGACAACATTTTTTAAAGAAATACAATTTTGCCAAAATTTTCTATAGAAATAAAATTTTTACAAAACTTTGCATAGCAATAAAATTTTGAAAAAAAATCTATAGAAATATAATTTTGACAAAATTTTCTATAGAAATAAAATTTTGACAAAATTTTCTATAGAAATAAAATTTTTACCAAATTTTCTATAGAAATAAAATTTTGACAAAATTTTCTATAGAAATAAAATTTTTGACAAAATTTTCGATAGAAATAAAATTTTGACAACATTTTTTAAAGAAATACAATTTTGCCAAAATTTTCTATAGAAATAAAATTTTTACAAAACTTTTCATAGAAATAAAATTTTGAAAAAAATTTCTATAGAAATAAAATTTTGACAAAATTTTCTATAGAAATAAAATTTTTACCAAATTTTCTATAGAAATAAAATTTTGACAAAATTTTCTATAGAAATAAAATTTTTAGAAAATTTTCTATAAAAATAAAATTTTGACAAAATTTTCTATAGAAATAAAATGTTGACAAAATTGTCTACAGAAATAAAATGTTGAAGAGAATTTTATTGAAATAAAGACCATTGCTAAAGTGGCAAGACCATTGTCTCACCTCGAACCATTTCTTTACATTCCATATGCGTCCTTCTTCTTCTCTTGTCAAATGAATGCTCATTACATAATTTAGTTGCATATCTGCCTTTTTTGTGAGTGTGCTTTTTTAGTCTGTTTACATCTGGCATTGATGTTTCATAATAATTTTAATGGACTGTTAAATAGACATAACAACCAACCAAGAAATGACTATGGACAGAAAAAAAACAAGAAAATTTCACTTTTTGAAATTGATGTTCTCATAATAGCAATACGCATTTGTTTTTCAAATCTGGCCATTCGTCTTTAAACCTACTGCTGCTGTGGCTCATCCATGGTGGGAGGATTTTAATGTATCGACATTTATTTTGAGCCTTTGTGCTTGGGCGCAGGCAGCCTTTTGGAGTATGAGACTTTTGTATGTTAGTGAGATGCTTTATTTTCATAATTTTCCATAATGTAAACATTTCATTTTCAAACAAAGGATAATAAATTATTCAAATTATTTCATGCATATATAAAAATTACACAATATAACCAGGTTGTACAAACATACAAGAGACCATAATGTATTGTTCTTTTTTTTTGTATGCCTTTAGTTATATGCCTTTAATTAACTATTTAGTAGTTTAAAGTATGCTGGTGGAATATGATCTCAGACAAAGGATTTCATTACCCAGCTATCAGGTTAAAGCATCATTGGTTGCTATGTTTGTACGTTTAAATTTTATATAAAATTTAAAAATAATTTTAATCCACTTTGTAGATCTACATTTTTGATGCCATCTCATCAAATCCTTCCAATTTTTTTTAAGACTTCTACAAAATCTCTTTAAATCGGATAATGTCCTGGAGCATAGCACAATGTTAGTTAAAAACAAGTAAGTAAAGTAGAAAGTCGGGCGGGGCCGACTATATCATACCCTAAACCTCCCCTACTTAATTAGTAAACATAAGCATTTGTGGGGAATCATTGATATAGGTTTGGGAGATAAACCGCATTTCCATATTTAAGAACATTAAGGGCTACTTTTTTATGGGAGCTTTGGCACAAACTGAGCAGAAATGTCCGATATTATATATAGTTGTAGCTGTAGTTGATTTTCCACCTACAGAGTTATGTTAGGTTAGGTTAGGTGGCGGCCCGATGTTTCAGGCTCACTTAGACTATTCAGTCCATTGTGATACCACATTGGTGAACTTCTCTCTTATCACTGAGTGCTGCCCGATTCCATGTTAAGCTCAATGACAAGGGACCTCCTTTTTATAGCCGAGTCCGAATGGCGTTCCACATTGCAGTGAAACCACTTAGAGAAGCTTTGAAACCCTCAGAAATGTCACCAGCATTACTGATGTGGGATAATAATCCACCGCTGAAAAACTTTTTGGTGTTCGGTCGAAGCAGGAATCGAACCCACGACCTTGTGTATGCAAGGCGGGCATGCTAACAATTGCACCACGGTGGCTCCCACCTACAGAGTTAGAATGTCACTAATATTGAGTTCATTATTAAACAAGTATATACGGCCGTAAGTTCGGCCAGGCCGAAGTTTATGTACCCTCCACCATGGATTGCGTAAAAACTTCTACGACAGACTGTCATTCACAATCGAATTAATTGGGTTGTGGTATCTTAAAACTTCTTAACATTGTTTTCTAATTTGTTAGTTAGTCCATACGTGGTATATATTAGACAAAAAAGTTATATATAGGTAAGTCTACAAATAATTACGAATCGATATGGACTTTTGCACGGTACGTAGAGAGCCAGAATTGAAATTAGGGGGTCGCTTATATGGGGGCTATATATAATTATGAACTTGATATGGACCAATTTTTGTGTGATTGGGGATCGATTTATCTGAGGGCTATATATAACTATAGACCGATATGGACCTAGTTAGGCATGGTTGTTAACAGCCATATACACAGAAAAAAATTTCTCGAAAAATTTTCCAATTAAAATTTTAACAGAGTTTTATAAAATATTCAATTAAAAATTTAATTGATTCAACAAATATTTTAATTGAAACAAAAATCAATCACAAAAATTAATAGTATCAATTAATTTTTTAATTGGATCAATTAATTTTTTAATTGACCGTCAATTAATTTATTAATTGATACTATCATTTCTGTGATTGAAGACATTTCAATTAAAAAATTAATTGGATCAATTAATTTCGTGATTGAATCAGAAAAATTTTTTTTGTGTGTACTAGCACAATGTACCAAATTTCAACTGACTCGGATGAAATTTGCTCATCCAAGAGGTTCCAAAACCAAATCTCGGGATCGGTTTATATGGGGGCTATATATGGTTATGCACTGATATGGACCACTTTTGGCATGGTTGTTAAATTTTCATATACTACCACCACGTACCAAATTTCAACCAGATCGGATGAATTTTGCTTCTCCGAAAGGCACCGGAGGTCAAATCTGGTAATCGGTTTATATGGGGGCTCTATATAATTATGGACTGATATGAACCAATTCCTGCATGTTTGTTAGATACCATATACTAACATCACGTACCAAATTTCAACCGAATCGGATGAATTTTGATCTTCCAAGGGGATCGGTTTATATGGGGGTGGGACCGATTTCGACCAATTTTTGCATTGGTGTTTGAGGCCATATATTAACATCACGTACTAAATTTCAACTGAGTCAGATGAATTTTGTTCTTCCCATAGGCTCCGCAAGCCAAATCGGGGGATCGGTTTATATGGGGGCTATATAATTATGGACCGATGTGGACCAATTCCTGCATGGTTGTTAGAGACCATATACTAACACTATGTACCAAATTTAAGCCGGATCGGATGAAATTTGCTTCTCTTAGAGGCTCCGCAAGCCAAATCGGGGGATCGGTTTATATGGGGGCTATATCTAATTATGGACCGATGTGGACCAATTTTTGCATGGTTGAGAGACCATATACCAACATCATCTATCAAATTTTGGCCGGATCGGATGAAATTTGCTTCTTTTAGGGGCTCCGCAAGCCAAATCGGGGGATCGGCTTATATGGGGGCTATATATAATTATGGACCGATGTGAACCAATTTTTGCATGGTTGTTAGAGATCATATGCCGACACCATGTACCAAATTTCAGCCGGATCGGATGAAATATGCTTCTCTTAGAGGCCCCGCAAGCCAAATCGGGGGATCGGTTTATATGGGGACTATATATAATTATGGATCGATGTGGACCAATTTTTGCTTAGTTGTTAGATACCATATACTAACACCATGTACAAAATTTCAGCCGAATCGGATGAAACGTGCTTCTCTTTGGCAAGCCAAATTTGGGGGTCCGTTTGTATGGGGGCTATACGTAAAAGTGGACCGATATGGCCCATTTGCAATACCATCCGACCTACATCAATAACAACTACTTGTGCCAAGTTTCAAGTCGATAGCTTGTTTCGTTCGGAAGTTAGCGTGATTTCAACGGACAGACGGATATGCTCAGATCGACTCAGAATTTCACTACGACCCAGAATATATACTTTATGGGGTCTTAGAGCAATATTTCGATGTGCCACAAACGGAATGACAAAGTTAAAATACTCCCATTCTATGGTGGAGGGTATAAAAAGAGTTGTGGGTAATAAATCCAAATTTGTAAAAATCCGGCAATATTATTATGTAAGAGCTAAATGTAAGTCTAAATAAGTCAGCTAGTACATCAAAATTTGAAATTTGAGTAACACTGGTTAATAAATATGAGTATTGTGGGCAAATATGGGAAAACCGAGCGATGCATATATATGGGAGCTATATCTAACCAATTTGTTGACTACACTAAAAAACCAGTGAACCCATCAGGAAGAAAACTTTTGGTTAATTTTAGAAAATTTTAAATATTTTTAGAAATTTTTAACTAAACAGTATTATAAACGCTGGCATCACGCCGATATCACAAAAATAAGTAAATATTTTTCGACAAATTTAAGAAAATTTCTTAGACATAAATATTTTTTTCACTTGTTAAAGAAAATTTTGCAGTTTGATGGAAAAAATTGGAGTTCAAAATTGCAAGAATGTCTTTAGTGACAGACGAAGTTCATGGTGGACGCATTTGTAGAAAAATTTACAAATTTAAAGAAATAATGAACTATTTTCTGAGAAGTACGAATTTAGTAAATCTTCAGCCTTCATGTGTGTATAATTTTTTCCCGTTTTTTAGTTCATTTAACTAATATACGCAAAAAATTATTAGAGTAAAGGACATTTTTTCTAAACACAATAAATCTATGAACTAATATAAAGTTAAATTGGCTTTAGTGAAATAGAGAGTTCACTTTTTTTTGAGTGTATTTTGCAGGTATGATTGGTTGCCTTGTGCAAAATTTGAGTGCGATCAGTTAATAAATGAGGCCTCTATGGTGAAAAAAAAAAGGTTATTAAAGGGTGATACGGTCAAAATTTGGTCAAGGGAAAACGCGTGTAAATCGGTGAAATCGTTTATTTAAAAAATCAAATTAAATTTCTTTTTCAAGTTCAATCAGTATAAAATTCAGGAAAAATATTCAGTTAGGCTTTCGCTTTTCCAAATCCGAATTGCCGGGCCTCACGCTTGACACCTGCCATCAGATTTTGTACAGCCGCCTTGTCCACCTTCTTCGCCGCAGAAAGCCAGTTTGCCTTGAACTGCTGCTCGTCCTTAGCAGTTTTTTTTGTCTTCTTTAGGTTTCGCTTGACAATAGCCCAGTATTTCTCAATTGGGTGGAGCTCTGGCGTGTTGGGAGGGTTCTTGTCCTTGGGAACCACCTGCACGTTGTTGGCGGCGTACCACTCCATGGCCTTTTTACCGTAATGGCAAGATGCCAAATCCGGCCAAAACAGTACGGAACAACCGTGTTTCTTCAGGAAAGGCAGCAGACGTTAATTCAAACACTCTTTCACGTAAATTTCTCTTTCACGTAATCTTCTTGACAGTCCCGGAAGCTATGAAAATGCTGCTTTTCAAGCCACAGGTACAGATGGCTTGCCAAACCAGATATTTCTTTGCGAACTTTGACAGTTTTATGTGCTTGAAAATATATGCTACCTTTCCCCTTCCTTTTGCTGTCCCGGAAGCTGCTTGTAATCGGCTTTGACGTAGGTTTCGTCGTCCATTACCACGCAGTCAAACTTCGTCAGCATCGTCGTGTACAGCCTCCGGGATCGCGTTTTGGCCGTCGTATTTTGTTTATCATCGCGATTTGGAGTCACTACCTTCTTGTAAGTCGATAGTCCGGCTCGTTTTTTGGCTCGATGCACGATGTTGTAGACGATACACCCAGCTTATTTGCGGCATCTCGGAGAGAGAGGTTAGGGTTTCGCTTGAAACTACCGGCAACTCTCTTTGTCGTCTCAGCGGCTCCCCGTTTTCGATTTCTCCCCGAACCAGACTTCCTGGCTGTCGACAAACGTTCCCCAAATACTTTAATTACATTTGTAACGGTTGATTTGGCAACTTTTAGCGATTTTGCCAGCTTTGCGTGCGAGTAGCTCGGATTTTCGCGATGCGCGAGCAAAATTTTGATACGCTGCTCTTCTTGCTTGGACGGCATTTTGACAACTGAAGAGTGAATTCCAAAATCAAACTAGGAGCAACATTCTACACACACACACCTTCAAAATGAGGGGTGTTCAGGTTTTTTAAATGCAAAATTGAAAGAAATACGTCAAGTTTATATTGACCAAATTTTGACCGTAGCACCGTTTACATCTGAATCTGATCCGATTTCAATCAAATTTAGCACACGTTACTATACTATTAATTGTACTCCTTCAGCGAAAAGAAAAATCAGGATAAAACTTTGGCTTTTGGAGCCTGTGACCTAGACTTTGATTACAAAATTGTGTTCAGAGACAGACGTATAAGGGCTCCATGACAATGAGCCCCACTTTGAAAAAACAAATATATTAAAATTCGATTCCTTGAATCAAGTACACAAAACTCAAATTTAAAAGCGGAATTTATCCTAAAGGTATCCTTACTACAATCCTCCGCTTCTTTGGAACCGGTCATGCTTCTTGTTTTTCAGTGCAGGGTGGTCGATCTGTAATGCAACGAGTAAAGCTATATATTGTCTTGTCACTTTGTTTTTTAATTTCATTGGGAAACAACATAAAATGTTAGAACCAGTTTGGATTTGTTAGAATTGATTACCTTTGGCATGAATTTTGGCCTTCACACATCACGACAAAGCCATCACACCATGTACAAAAGTGGTAGTATTTTGGCCCTTTCCCTGCGAAGCACCGTCTTGAGATGATCGACATTTTCATAATTTTTAGTGCTGACCTTACTCTCTAAAATACCCTAGGCGCAAAAGTCCAACGGATTGAGACCCTGATATTTTGGTGGTCATTGCGCGGTAGAAATAAAATCAGAAACCTCCTCTTAAAGTCATTCTTGGTTCAAACGTTGTGAATGGTGCTGAATCCTGTTGGAAAGGTGTGCGGCCGAAATGTTTGTCTGACCATCGGCCGTTACGGAGGCTGAGCTGATTTTACCAAATTAAGCATATATGACAAACAGTCTTCTGCATATATAAATACAGATATACACCCTCAAAAAAAAATCGCTTCTGTAACATATTCCCCAAACACATTTTGCTTCAAGCATATATATTTTCAGGATTGGTCCAAACAAAATATTGTTTGTATTGTTCAAACATATTATGTTTCACCTTAGGGCGTACACTGGTAGAAAACAAATTTTAATGAAATTTTCTTTGTGTGGATATATTTTTAGGGTGCCAATTGGTTACTTCCATTATTTTACTTGCAGCTTACTCTCTACGTCTCTCATTCTAAACACATATATGTTTAAAGGCTATTTCTAAATTAATATATATATTTGTACCTAAGCATATTATATTTACAAACATTTTATGTCCCAAATATAATATGTTCTAACATATTTACATATATGTCCCAAACATGTTATGCTAGTTTATGAACATTATATGCTTGCACTTAAGAATATTGTGTTACAAAATTTGGGTTCCAAACATATAATTTTTACACCCAAACATATGAAAAACAGTCTTTTTCGTCCGTGTAGATACAGAAATATTTTCTATCACACTCGGCCATTATAATATTGATTTTCTTAATTGACATAAAAAGCCCTGGAATATTCTTTTCATATTCACGCATATGGGAAAAAAGTAAACGGAGAGTCTCAATTTACCGGACAACGAATCTGTTGAATACTTAATATGTCCATTAATACAAATTGTGTTTATATTGTGCCAATCGATTTCATGAAGCAGATCCAACTACCTTCCCTATAAGTCTTTGTCTGCTATGCCATTAAGAAAATATCATTCGTTGCTAACATATTTCCAATATTGACTATTTATAGAACATACACTAACTCCCACACACACACACATACGAGGGCAGTTCGGAAACTTCTTAGCCTAGCACAAAAAGCGCGATATAAACAGAAAAAACGCGATATAAAAAGTGTTTTGGAAACTTCCATCTCTATTAGGAACACATGTTAAATTTTGTTTCGATCTGGCAACTCCTTCATATAGAAACAAGTATTCAAAAAAAGACGCATCCGCAATTTTTTTTTGCAATGGGAAAATTAGTAATGCGTGCTGTCATTAAATATTTACATAAAAAAGGTTTATCGAGACAAGAAATTCATAATGATATGGTGAATGTGTTAGGTGAAAGTGCTCCTTCATATGCAACAGTAAAAAATTTGGTTGCTGAATTTAAACGGGGTCATACAAGCATTGAAGGTAAACCACGTAGTGGACGTCCAAAAACAGCAACAACAACAGAAATTGTAGCCAAAGTGCATGATATGGTATTAAATGATCGACGAATAAAAGTGCGTGAAATTGCTAATATCATGGGCATCTCAAATGATCGAGTCCATTTAATTTTGCATGAAGAACTACAGACGAGAAAAAGCTTTCTGCTGCAAGATGGGTGCCGCATTTGTTAAGAGTCGATGAAAAACGCATATGAATGAACATTTCTCAAGCTTGTTTGGATCATTTTAAGCGGAATAAAATTGATTTTAAGCGTCATTTCATAACTGTTGATCAGACATGGATCCACCACTATACTCCAGAGACAAAATAACAATCCAAACAATGGACTGAAGCTGGAGGAAGTGTCCTAAAGAAGGCAAAAAAAAAAACAATTCAATCGGCTGGTAAGGTTATGGCAACGGTTTTTTGGGACTTCAAAGGTATTTTATTGATTGAATATCTGCAAAAGGGTAAAACAATAAATTCAGAGTACTATTGCAACTTTTTGGATCAATTAAATGTACAAATTCGAGAAAAACGTCGTGGCTTACAACACAAAAAAATAATTTTTCATCAAGACAACGCACCAGCGCACAAGAGTGTTTTAACAATGGCTAAAATCAACGAGTTAAAGTACGAGTTGCTTGATCACCCACCTTATTCTCCTGATTTAGCTCCCAGTGACTTTTACTTGTTCCCAAATCTAAAAAAAAATCCTTGCTGGCAAGCGTTTTATCTCAAATGAAGATGCAATTACAGTTGTAAACCAAGGGATAGAATTGCTAGAAAAGCGTTGGACTAAGTGTATTGAAGTGTCAGGAGATTATATTGAAAAATAAAAATATTTTTGAAAAACTAACTATTCCCTTTCATTGATAGGCTAAGAAGTTTCCGAACCGCCCTCGTATATCCCAACTATAGCTAAAGCATGCAGATCCCTGCAAACATTTTCTATCGAAGATGTATTTAAGTTGTTTCACCAAGGAAGACATACCTTTTCATCAGCTTCCAATTCGGTAACAAATGCCCCACTATGCGATATACTACTCGGGGAGTCGAAGCAGCCTCCACTAAAAAGCGATAATTTTATCAATTTGTCATTCCGTTTGTAACGCGTAGAAATATCGATTTCCTACTATAGAAAGTATATAGTTTCTTGATGTTCGTCTGTCTATTGTATTCAAACTACAGCCTTTAATAACGTGCTAAAATTTTGCCGAGACTCTTTTCTTTCTTTTTTCTGCAGGCTGGCAAGTTCGAAGATGGGCTATATCGGTCCAAGGTTTGATATAGCCCCCATATAAACCGACCCACGGTTTTAAGCCTTGAGTAATCGAAAACATAGACGTACTTTTGGTCCATAAATAGGTATGCCGATTATGGTGTGAATCGAACCAATGGGAAAAATCATGAAAGGCGTGTACGTTTCAAAACGATACGTTCATGGAAGTGTATCAAAACACATTTGGTGTCAAACGGAGAACAGACGAACACCGATAAAATGACACCATCTGTTGTCAAACCAACAACCACCGTTCATGATCTGAAAACGTAACGGTTACGACTTTATAAAAAAAACAATCAATCGATACCGTGACTCCATCCTGGATTGTCTGCTTCATACGCGTTAACAGTCGCCTTAGCGTATTGCACCACCGACGTTGTTGCTATAAGCACGTCTAACGAATATTTTAAGACTTTTAATGGCCAAAGCAAAACGAAAGCCGTTCATGACATCGTGAACATTCCGTTGTGATTTTTCGTGAACATTTCCGTTTCATTTTGTTACCGTTCGTTCACGATTTTGGAACATAAGCTTTGGATTGTATACGATGACACCAAATCCATAGAAAGGAAAAATGGTGTCCACTTAGACCATATTGGTCCATTGTGATTCCTCATAACAGGTTGGCTGATAAGTCCCCGGTCTAACAAAGAAAAACACATTTTTATGTCAAAATTCGTTTTTATTATTCAACATAGTTCCCTTCAAGAGCGATACAACGATTATAACGACCTTCCAATTTTTTGATACCATTTTGGTAGTACTCCTTCGGTTTTGCCTCAAAATAGGCCTCAGTTTCGGCGATCACCTCTTCATTGCAGCCAAATTTTTTCCCTGCGAGCATCCTTTTGAGGTCTGAGAACAAGAAATAGTCGCTGGGGCCAGATCTGGAGAATACGGTGAGTGGGGAAGCAATTCGAAGCCCAATTCATGAATTTTTGCCATCGTTCTCAATGACTTGTGGCGCGGTGCGTTGTCTTGGTAGAACAACACTTTTTTCTTCTTCATATGGGACCGGTTTGCCGCGATTTTGACCTTCAAACGCTCCAATAACGCCATATAACAGTCACTGTTGATGGTTTTTCCTTTCTCAAGATAATCGGTAAAAATTATTCCATGGGCATCCCAGAAAACAGAGGCCAGCGGACTTTTGAGTCTTTCCACGCTTCGGAGACGGTTCACCGCTCGGTGTCCACTCAGCCGACTGTCGATTGGACTCAGGAGTGTAATGATGGAGCCATGTTGTCACATATCGACGGGTGTATTACAAGTTAACAGATGCAAACACCGCTCAGAATCATCAACACGTTGTTGTTTTTGGTCAAATGTGAGCTCGCGCGGCATCCATTTTCCACAGAGCTTCCGCATATCCAAATATTGATGAATGACGTTCCTTTGATATCTTTAAGGCCTCTGCTATCTCGATCAACTTCATTTTACGGTCATTCAAAATCATTTTGTGGATTTTTTTGATGTTTTCGTCGGTAACCACCTCTTTCAGGCGTCCACTGCGTTCACCGTCCTCCGTGCTCATTTCACCACGCTTGAATAACAGGTTGGCTGATAAGTCCCCGGTCTAACAAAGAAAAACACATTTTTATGTCAAAATTCGTTTTTATTATTCAACATAGTTCCCTTCAAGAGCGATACAACGATTATAACGACCTTCCAATTTTTTGATACCATTTTGGTAGTACTCCTTCGGTTTTGCCTCAAAATAGGCCTCAGTTTCGGCGATCACCTCTTCATTGCAGCCAAATTTTTTCCCTGCGAGCATCCTTTTGAGGTCTGAGAACAAGAAATAGTCGCTGGGGCCAGATCTGGAGAATACGGTGAGTGGGGAAGCAATTCGAAGCCCAATTCATGAATTTTTGCCATCGTTCTCAATGACTTGTGGCGCGGTGCGTTGTCTTGGTAGAACAACACTTTTTTCTTCTTCATATGGGACCGGTTTGCCGCGATTTTGACCTTCAAACGCTCCAATAACGCCATATAACAGTCACTGTTGATGGTTTTTCCTTTCTCAAGATAATCGGTAAAAATTATTCCATGGGCATCCCAGAAAACAGAGGCCAGCGGACTTTTGAGTCTTTCCACGCTTCGGAGACGGTTCACCGCTCGGTGTCCACTCAGCCGACTGTCGATTGGACTCAGGAGTGTAATGATGGAGCCATGTTGTCACATATCGACGGGTGTATTACAAGTTAACAGATGCAAACACCGCTCAGAATCATCAACACGTTGTTGTTTTTGGTCAAATGTGAGCTCGCGCGGCATCCATTTTCCACAGAGCTTCCGCATATCCAAATATTGATGAATGACGTTCCTTTGATATCTTTAAGGCCTCTGCTATCTCGATCAACTTCATTTTACGGTCATTCAAAATCATTTTGTGGATTTTTTTGATGTTTTCGTCGGTAACCACCTCTTTCAGGCGTCCACTGCGTTCACCGTCCTCCGTGCTCATTTCACCACGCTTGAATTTTGCATACCAATCAATTATTGTTGATTTCCCTGGGGCAGGGTCCGGAAACTCATTATCAAGCCAAGTTTTTGCTTCCACCGTATTTTTTCCCTTCAGAAAACAGTATTTTATCAAAACACGAAATTCCCTTTTTTCCATTTTTTTCACAATAACAAAAGTTGCTTCACAAAAGACGCTCTATCTCACAAACTAATTGACTTACAGACGTCAAATTTTGACACGAATCATTTGAAGGTTGGTACTATATAAAAATAATATGCATTTAATACTAGCGACGCCATCGATGCCGGGGACTTATCAGCCAACCTGTTAGTTGTTTCTTTCCTCTTCATCATCTATCTTCCTCTGCCAGGATCTAATTTGCGTTTTTGAAAATAAAACGTTTCTCTAGTTCTTCCATCCCGAAGCCTTGATAAAGGCGAGTATAACCTTCAGATTACAGACCCGTAGCTCAGTAATATCCTGTAAGAAAAAGGAACCCAGTTTCTCGCTTCTGAATATCGGCCTCATCAACAGGAGCTCCACAGCTTCGGAAATAGCAAATACCTCCGCCTGAAAGATATTGCATGCCCTGTCCATTCCATATGATTCCCTGATCCCATGTTTCTATGTTAGGTTGGATTGTATACGATGACACCAAATCCATAGAAAGGAAAAATGGTGTCCACTTAGACCATGTTGGTCCATTGTGATTCCTCATAGTTGTTTCTTTCCTCTTCATCATCTATCTTCCTCTGCCAGGATCTAATTTGCGTTTTTGAAAATAAAACGTTTCTCTAGTTCTTCCATCCCGAAGCCTTGATAAAGGCGAGTATAACTTTCAGATTACAGACCCGTAGCTCTATAATATCCTGTAAGGATATTATAGCTCTATAATATCCTGTAACAGGAGCTCCACAGCTTCGGAAATAGCAAATACCTCCGCCTGAAAGATGTTGCATGCCCTGTCCATTCCATATGATTCCCTGATTCCTAGCTCCTCGCATCAGATACCACTGCTCGCAACTTCTACCATTTTCGATCGAATGTATACGTGTTTCTTCTCAGTCATCTATACTTGGCATAATCAATTTCAGCCTGCCGTCATATACATGCCGAGTCGCCATGTAGTCCGTCCTTAAGCGTTGCCCATCTGAAGCAACAACTTCAGTGTGCCTGCATACCGCATTTCCAAGTGAGTCCAATCTCTTTAGTCTCCTGAGTTTCATCTCGGATGTCTTCCTGATATGCAGATCAAACGGACAAATTCCCAATCAAAACCTCCAGATCTGCAGTGCCCGTTGTCCTCATCGCACCAGTCATATAAATGAGAGCCGTTCTGTTTGTCCTGATGGATTTCTGCATATGATTCCGATGGTTAGTAATGGTCCACAAGACGTGGTAACTACTGGTCCTATAACCACTGTAAAAAGCCAGTAGAGTAGGGAAGGCTTCATCTCTCAGCGTTCCCTGACCAGTGCCGCATAGGCCTTCTTTTGACGGGCTGCCGTATTTTCAAGTCAGTTTAGTCTGTAGTCCAAGATAATTCCCAAGTACTTTACCTATCTAGAGACTCAATCTTGTCTTGTGGAGCCTTATACCCGGTGGTTTTTCTTTCTCTAGTGAAGAGCACTAGCTCCGTCTTCTTTGGCTTAACGCCCAAACCACAGTTCCTTGCCCAGTCGGATAGAACCTGCTCATTATATCTGATATTGTTTCCAGAAACTTCCCTGGCACCATTAGAGCAATATATTCCGCATACACCCAGAGAAGGAATATGATCACCTCAAACATGTTTTAAGATCAAAATGTTATTTTTGGGTGGTGACCATGTAACATGGTTTTCGCAACCATGTTATTTTCTCGAAAATCATGTATCTGATTTCGGCAAGCAGGTTATATTTGACGAGAAAATAACATTTTAGTGACAAACATGTTACATGGTCACCATACAAAAATAACATTTTGCTCTTGAAACATGTTTGAGGTGATCATTAGATAGGGTCGCGAAAAAAAGTTCATGCAGTCACCCCCCAGTTTTGTAGCATATTTGAAGACAATTTCAGAACACTAAAACTTTTTTTTTTCCGTGCACCCTACGACCCCCCGAAATGCAATTTACTGTACTGTGTCGTCATTTGAAGTCCGATCGAAAAGAAACGCATATCGTTGTTCATGGTTGATCAGGGGCTATATTTCGTGCATTGGTCATTTTTGACTCCGACGTCAAATTTGATTTTTAATTTTTTTATTTCGCTTCGTATACCCCTATGATGCCCATTTCTTATAACCATTATAAAGATCTTATCAAAATATGAAACTTTTGCTTTGGAAGTATTTAATTATATTCATAAACAAAAAAGTTACAGAGATTTTAAAAAGTCAATAGGTCACCCTACACCATCAAATAGCTTTTGCTGTGTTGTCATGATATCCGATCGAAACCACATGCACATCGTTATTCACATCTACGAAATTAATTTGAAAGGTATTTAATACACACAAACTGTTTATCTGTAAATTTCTAACCGTATCATTATACATACTCGTTGTGTGCACTACGACATTTTCTGCGTTATGCAAAGTTCTTGTGTTTTTGCTTGAACAACTTGAGAGCCTACTGTTTTAAAATCTAACAATCAATCTAACAATAAAAGTAAGTGGTAACGGAATTGTGGAAAATTACGAAGATCGTTATGCTGCTTACACATTGGTTAAATTTCTGCCTTTCAACATCTGACTACGCCGTATTTTTTTTTTGCGTTTTCTTGTCATCTTCACAATGGTGAGCAATGTTGTCACATGAGTAAATACTTTAAACAAGAAAATATTAGATTAGATTTGTATTTGATTTGAGTACATTTCATGTTTATTAATTGTACAATTTTATTATGCGGCTAACAACTTTTTAGAATTAATTTATAACAAATCCGGTCTAGAATCAAGTTTACTATGTTGTTGGCGACTTTTAATTTTGGATATTATATAACCCAATCGTTTATCGTCTGTAACATGACTAGTAGATTCATTTTTAACACTTGCGGTGCCTGCTTTCTTTAAATATAAAAGGAATTCAATAACTTGATGATTTGTTGGTAATTTAGTTTTGTCGATAACCCGAGCTTCGAATTTCATTTTGTTTTCACTTTTTTCAAATACTATCAACAGCCTTCTCTCACAAAAATATGGACAGACTTAAGAAATCATGTAGCGAAAGTGTTTGTTAGATTTTTTGCTAGAACAATTTGAGAGCCTACTGTTCTCAAATTGTTCTAGCAAAAACACATGCACTTTGCATAACGCAGAAAATGTCGTAGTGCACACAACGAGTATGTATAATGATACGGTTAGAAATTTACAGATAAACAGTTTGTGTGTATTAAATACCTTTCAAATTAATTTCGTAGATGTGAATAACGATGTGCATGTGGTTTCGATCGGATATCATGACAACACAGCAAAAGCTATTTGATGGTGTAGGGTGACCTATTGACTTTTTAAAATCTCTGTAACTTTTTTGTTTATGAATATAATTAAATACTTCCAAAGGAAAAGTTTCATATTTTGATAAGATCTTTATAATGGTTATAAGAAATGGGCATCATAGGGGTATACGAAGCGAAATAAAAAAATTAAAAATCAAATTTGACGTCGGAGTCAAAAATGACCAATGCACGAAATATAGCCCCTGATCAACCATGAACAACGATATGCGTTTCTTTTCGATCGGACTTCAAATGACGACAAAGCACAGTAAATTGTATTTCGGGGGGTCGTAGGGTGCACGGAAAAAAAAAAGTTTTCGTGTTCTGAAATTGTCTTCAAATATGCTACAAAACTGGGGGGTGACTGCATCAACTTTTTTTTTGCCTTAGGCCGTGACCCTACCTAGTGATCATATTCCTTCTCTGTGTGTACACCACTATCTTTGTCCCTTTGGCGTCCGTTCACGATTTTGGAGCGTGATTTTTGCGGTTAGTGCAGTCTATGTTTTGGTTTGAATTCTAGGGCTACTAGCAATCGCAATTTTTATAAAATTTTCCTGAAATTCAAAATGTAAAAGAACTGTAGGTCCACATATAGCCGCGCTATATATGTATATAAACTCATCTTCTAGAAATCGCAATTTTAATCAGATTTGCTTGAAATTTGAAATCTGGTATTATGGGTTCACAAATAGGTGTGCCGAATATGGTGTGTATTGATCCAAGTTTTGGTTTAGCCCCCATATAGACCGATCTAGAAGATGTCAAATCGGGAGATCGGTCGTCGTGCTCATTCGAGTAATGTGAGTAAAAAGCTATGGAATTTAGATTTCAAGTAATCGGATTTTCTTGTGCGTTTAGACGAGAAGTTTAAAATTGCTCTACAACTCAAACCAAAATTGTTCTTATAATTACCAAATATGTTGTAGTATCCATATGTAGAAACTTTAAATTTATCTTCGGAAAGCATACTACTTGAACCGATCTACTTAGGAGAGTATCTGCCATAATATTCCCTGAAACTCTATATAATTTCAAGTAACGCTAATTGTTTTGATTCATGGTGATGGATATTTAAGAAGTTAAAGCCATATATAGAACTCAGAATCACCTCCTATGTCGTTCTAGCCCTTGGTGTCCGTTTAACCGTCCATGTATTTGGTTATCGCAGGACTCCAGTCGCCGATTTTGATGAAATTTGGTACACGGTGTTTTTGTTTAGTACAAGGACAAAATCAATTCAAATTTTGATATATCCTCCATATATATGTATCTCCCGATTTTCAAAAATTTGGCCATAACTTGGCCAACCTTATTTTTGCCCATAATATCCTCATTTATTAACCGATCTTATTCAAATTGAGTAAAAGGTAATCTTCTGTAATATCAACCAAACCGGCGATCATCTAAATCGGTTCAGATTTAGATATAGTGCTCACATATCTCCCGATTGTCCCAAATTTAGCCATAATATCTTTATCTCTTAATCAATTTTTCTTAAATTTCAAATTTAGATGTACTAGCCAATCTTATTTAGACTTACGCCCGACCACTTTACGTACTTGTTTTTAATATTAATAATTCTCGGCCAGACTGAGCTTTGAACTCGATACCTTTCGCCCTCAAATCAGAGACTCTTGCACTGTGCCAGTTGTTAGTTTACAGGTGATTTTGTCTCAAATGGGGCGACCTTCTTAAATTTGCTTTTTAGACGTACGGTTTTGATATTTAAGCTATGAGCTACTAGAAACGTTCCTGGCGATTCCAACTAGTAACATTTTAACGAGTGATCATAAAGAAACTTCCCAAATGCTTGCTGGGTGACTATAGGCTAAATACCATGAATAACTGGTGTAGTTAATATCCTGGATAGTTTTCTTTTCTCCTTTTCCCTGGCAAATATCAATAACATTTGCACCCATACGCCTGAATGTTGAAAACGTTACCATTGTTGACTTGGGTAAGGGATGGATTGTTTTAGGGTATCTCTTTACTCTCGTATAAAATATGGTAACATTACCCAGTGGTTACTAGAAAGGTCATTGACGAAAATTTATATGTCGGTTATACCCACACTGTCATTAGATTTCGTTAGGTTAAGTTGGAAGAGAAAGCCGAAGAATACAGACTTCTTTAAAGGATTAGGTTAGGTCCTCTAGTTTTTATGGTTATATGGGTTGTGGGACCTTCCATTATCAGTTCCATTAAAAAAGGTTTAATGTATAAAAAGTTTCATAAAAATTTACAATAACGGAGAAATGATATTCATAAGCAGACCTATTTGATTCACTTGAAATGCAGGATTGTTATTTGGATGGGAAAGATGTTTGTTTGCTCTTAAATTTCTTTCGAATTTTCATTCGTACTATGTAATACTATCGAATTCACCAAAAAGTGTACCCAGGTTATAACATAAAATGGCACCACTTACGAATAATTAAAAAGGTGTAATTTGGCAGCATTGTCAGTGACTGTCAAACATTGATAAACAAAAATTAAAAAAAAAAAATAGTAAATACAATAAAATGGATAGTGTTGCTTTGTGTTTTTAATGAAATAATGAAAGTGCCAAAAGGAGAATATTTATTTGCCTCCAGTTTGAATTTTTTTCATTTAGTTCGAGCTTTCTTCGACTGTGCCTGACTAAGGATTTTAAATTGTCATTCATGTCTGACATAGCTTTAACCATTTTTTTTACTGGTACTCGATTTGGTTATCCACCTGTCGATTTAGCAATTGCCGCTCGCTTAGCACAAAATGAGTGGGGGTGTTGGAGTGCAAGGAGTAAACGGACGAGAAGTTGTTGAGCTCTGTGGTTGTTGAGCTCCTTGTTCATCATCAACCGTACACACAGATAGCTTGTTTTCCAATAAATTTTGGTCTGCGGTAGATAAGCATTCAAGCCGTCTACAGCTTCTCTCATACTGAGAACGGCGATTCACTTCAGCAAATGGAGCAAAGTTTTGGTGAACCACCTACTGTGCCAGTAAAGTTCTCTTTATCTTTTCTTAACTTACCTTTGAGCTATGTTTTGTGGTCTGACCAAACCTAAAAATGGTTCTTTTTTATTTTTATTATAAAATATAACTTTTATAACCAACATACTTTATTCCAACCAGGCACATCATGTACAGGTGGACCCATCATGTTAAGATCGCCTTCCAATCTTTTCCATAGATTATGGGATTTGGTCTTTGCATTGGATGACTTCAAAAAACCCTTTGCTAAATCAGGATGCTTCGTCATAAAATCCACCATTAACTCAAACTGCCACTGTTTCGTGTGTGGGTTTTTGCTAGTTGATGACTTAAAAAAAATTAAATTTTACACAATTTTGGATGATAAATAACAAAAATAATTTATTTTCGCTAACTCAAATGGAATCGAGTGGTATTTTTTTTCGAAACTAACACTTTTGACATTTACAATCGTGATACATATTTGCCACATTTTCGAAAATCGAACAGATTTGCCGATTGTAGAAAATTTACGTCTCGAATTCGAAATATATAGTGGCCCCAATTGGTTTTCGCCTGATGTTGTTATCGAAAGGACAATACTGAAATTCGTGTCATAATCTCATTACATTTTGGAGTTTAGAAATAGCATTTTTTTTGGCTCTCAATATGTCACCTTAATGTCACAAAACCGCAGTTGCGGGAAGCTTCTAAAATCTGCTCCAAAAGCAACAAAGGAAAGGTGATGATAAGTGTATCCATTACAATAATCCCAGGCGAAAAACGACGGCAAAGTAGAATATCCATGGAGAGAAGCTTATGCTGTGGGAGCAGCTTAGTGTGGTGTACTTTAAATTGCTGAAACTCCGTGGAACGACCACCGGAACTTTGTATCGAACACAATTGTGTCGTTTGAACCGAACATTCCGTGATAATCGGCCTCAATTTTTAGAAAGGCTCGACGGGGTGATTTTGCGTCACGATAACGCTTGACCACATTTTGCAAGACCTGTGAATTCTTATTTGGAAACACTCAGGGAAGTCTTACCCTACCTGCCCTATAGCTCAGATATTGCTCCTTCTGATTACCACGTGATCCGATCGATGGCACATGACCTGGCTGGTCAGCATTTTCGTTCCTATGAGGAAGCCAAAAATTTGGTCGATTCACGGATTGAGTCAAAAAACCAGTCGCAAGTTGCCAAAAAGATGTAAAGAAGTTGTAATTTGCTATGGTCAATACTTGGATAGATCAGTCGGTAACAGTTTTTCTGGAACAAAATTGAAAACAATTTCTAAAATTTCATTTCGGAGTAAAGAATTACTTTTTTGTGTGTATGCTAAATCCCTACTACTCCACGGAGGGCCTTCTTGTCAATAGCCTTGGTGATGTAGCAGATGGCCAAATTGCCATCTGAGAATATGCTGTTAGTGTCAGAACGGAAACCATCCTCGTCATTCTTTCATTCTATCTTGTGTTTCAGCTGTGTCGAGTTTGGTGAATGGTTCTTTCATTTCCACAATTCTGGAATCTGTTGTTCTTTTCTTTTTCATTCTCTTTACAACTTCCTACTGTCAACTATTCCATGCTGGCCTAGACAAGCAATTAAGATAAAAGCTCAAGTGCGCCATGTAATGTTCTCATCATTTTACTTTATTGCTGTTTGTTATGCTTTTTGGATTGTCTTAGTGCTGGACGAAATTTTGCTCCTGATGTGGTTGTTAGAATAGTCATCGTTTTTGCACCCATAAAATCAGAGTGGAACTAGCAACCACTACTGTTGCTATGTGGTTTCAAACTTAAATGTTGAAGATCTACTGATGGTGTTACTGCTGCTGGAACGGTGGTGTTTTAGTTTCTACCATCACAAATTAAAGTGGCTTAGTTTTAGGAATAACAGTGTAGTACTGTTCTTTGGGGTTTTGTTATTTGTTCAAGTCCTTCCCCAGCCAAAAGGATAAAGTGGGAATATTTGTAAAGGTAGTTTAATGCATTTTTGTGGACTTCAAGATTTATTTAGTAGCGGTTAATTATTTTTTTTTAACTTCATTCCGTAAAAAAGTATTGGGAGTGCAAATTGAAAATGCGGGATTTTTTCAAATGCGTCTTTTCGGATTGATCAACCGATGTATTGTCCATCTTTCTTCACGCAAAGAAGGAATATGATCGCCTCAAACATGTTTGCAGAGTACACTGTTATTTTTGTACGGTGACCATGGCAAATTCTTGTCACAATAATAATTTCCTTACGCCAAACATTAACATGCTTCCCGAAATCACATACATAATTTCCGAGAATATAACATGGTTGCGATAAATATGTTCTCGTCCAAAAAAAACATTATGCTCTTGAAACCCGTTTGGGTTGATCATATTCCTTCGCTGAGTATGGCATTGGAAAGAAATGGTGCGAGTAATTTTGTAATAGACTGAACTGAGGGAATGTAACGACAACAACAAGGAAGCTGCCTCAAAAGATGTGATATCGGCTTTACTTTGGTTACTCATAGTAGAATAGATTCTGACTTTTCTGTACAACAAAGTGTTAAAAATAGTGGCGGATGATGGTGTTAAAATTTGTTAATATAACGAATGAGGCTTTACACATTCTATCCGACTGGGAAAGAAACTGTGTTGTGGGTGTTAACCCAGATTGCGATTGAGTGTCTCAAAATCGATTAAGTACTTGAGAGTTACCTTAGACTCCAGACTAAACTGGCTAGAAAATACAGCTGTTCGACTAAAGAAGACCCACTCGGCACTGTATGTTTGCCAAAAGCTGGTTGGGGAATGTTGGGGAATGAAGTCATCCCTCTTTCACTGTTATAAGACTAGTATGACCGGTGCAATAGAAACAACGTCCATCCCAGCTCTGGAGGTATTGATGGGAGCCTGCTAACATGATCTGCATATCAGGATAACACCTCAGGTGATACACTTGAGACTTAAGAGCCTGGACTCGCTTGGAAACGCGTTTTGCAGGCACACAGAACTCATTGCTTTAGTTGGGCAAGATAGAAGGACATACTATTTGACGACTCAGCATGTCTGAGAGGGCGAGTTAAAATCGATTGTACGAAATATAGGGGATTGGTAAAAAAAGACGCATATATTTTGCATATCTGAACATTTATACGGATGGATCGTAAATGGTTGAAGGCACTGGCAGTGGTATTTACTGCGCAGAGTTGGGGATTAGAGAGTCATATAAGATAGACAGGGGATGCAGCATATTTCGGGCGGAGGTATTTGCTATTGCAAACTCTGTAAAATGCCTGTTGATAAAACCGATATTCTTCATCGGCAGTCTGGCAGCAATAAAGGCCTTGGGTAATCCGAACATAACATCGAAAGTAGTTAGGTTAGGTTAGGTGGCAGCCCGATGTATCAGGCTCACTTAGACTATTCAGTCCATTGTGATACCACATTGGTGAACTTCTCTCTTATCACTGAGTGCTGCCCGATTCCATGTTAAGCTCAATGACAAGGGACCTCGTTTTTATAGCCGAGTCCGAACGGTGTTCCACATTGCAGTGAAACCACTTAGAGAAGCTTTGAAACCCTCAGAAATGTCACCAGCATTACTGAGGTGGGATAATCCACCGCTGAAAAACTTTTTGGTGTTCGGTGGAAGCAGGAATCGAACCCACGACCTTGTGTATGCAAGGCGGGCATGTTAACCATTGCACCACGGTGGCTCCCATCGAAAGTAGTAAGCCGCTGTCATAGAGACCTCTCTCTGCACGGCTTTGCTGTGTCGCTGGACATTATGGAATAATGGATAATGAGGAGGCAGATATGCTGGCTAAAGAAGGCGCACTCGGCACGAATAACATCGTTTCAGATGTTATTCCTCCGCTATCTTTATATATATATATACATACAAACCCAATGTCAAATACAATGATTTATGGAAGGGACATGTGGCTTCCTCTGGGGGCTGGAAGAAAGTCAACTTGATATGGGACGACAAGAGTTGTAGGAGCTCTGTATTTCTATTGGCGGCGACACATAGAGATGATTTGAGACTTGATGGCTGATGATATTTGTAGATGGTGTCTAGACCCTTAGGCAACGGAAGACTCCCAGTGTCCGACATTATCATTTAGAAGAAGCAAGATACTCCTCTTTCTTTCAAGGTACTACGGATGTACGGGACTGTAATCTGAAGAATATACTTGCCTTAATCAAGGCTTCTGGATGGAAGACCTAGAAAACTCACTTCAAAACGCAACTATGATGGGATCAATCTTGGCGGAGGAAGATAGATGATGAAGAATAGAGAAACTACTATTAGGAATCACAATGGACTAATGTGGTCTAAATGGAAACCAATTCCTTTTCTACGGATTGGTGTCAACCTCTATAACCTAACCTATGACAACATAAGGATACCGCGTCTTATGACTCAATTCGCGAACAGACCTAATTTTGATTGTTTCCAAATGAGTTTTGCAACACGTGGCTGAGGGTTATCGTGCTGCATAATCACCTTGTAGTGCCTTTCCAAATATTGAGGCAGTTTATCATGCAATCCTCAGTTCAAATACATCAATTGAGTTCGATATGAAGCTCTTGTTTCACTCGGGTTGCAGCAGTTCAAAGAAACCACGGAAAGAAACTTTTTATTTGGTGAGACCTGTTGGGGGTGGTATCCCAACAGGTCTCACCAAATAAAAAGTTTCTTTCCATGGGCTTTGTTGTCGATGGTGAGGTCCCACCAAATACCCAGCCTATTTTCTTGGGATTGTCACAGTGGATTGTCAAAGTGGTTCCTTTGTTGGCTTTGGCAAGTGAAAAATCTACGTCTTTCGACGTCCCTCGGCTTCAACTCGCCCGGTACCCATTTTTATTGCAAATAATATAATAGATTCCATCAATGGGAAAAAGCTTGCCTGGTAATTTCAAACGATTTGGTAAGTTTTCTTACATTTGACACTAGTCCTGTCTCCTATTTAGCATCTTCAATCTTCTTTGGCTACCCTGCAGGTTTTTTTAATCAATATCACAACTTCTGCAACGCACAAAATTCGGATATGCTTCGGAGAGTAATCGATGTGATTCAGCAGCAATTTTCCTTAAATTTAGGAAGTAAATCAAAACTTTCTGAAAATTGTGTTTTGTGGGCATGAAACATACATAGTGAGAGCTAAAAAAAAAATTATTTTGCTTAAACTCCCACAAAATGACACATACTGGAAATGAAAGCTATAGAAGGAGGGTTATGACATGAATATAGTTTCAGTCTTGTCTAATGGGTACCATATACTCTGAACTGATATTCGTAATCTGATATTAATCTCGCATTACTAATTTGCATTCCAATATGCTATACAACTTAAAACATAGATTAGGTCCTTAAGACGAGTAAAAGGATCTTTCAAAAAATGTAGGTCGTGTGGAAAGCGGTTTAGAAATGCTACAACTGCACCTTGAATGTAATGTAAAATTTTCTTCTTTTTTTCAGCTTCCTCATTCTATCCCTCGCATTGCATCAAAAGTTATTATCATTAGTTTGTTGAAATTTTGCAAACCTTTGTCGCTGTAGAGCCACAACAATCTAAAGATTTTTTTAATGTTCTGTGGCTAAACTTCCTCTATTTAAATGTCACTCTTATCGTTTTTTGCCCACTTAACCAAGTTTTGTGCTTTTAAGAAAGTGCAAGAAAAGGGCAATTTTCTTGGAATTGGTGCATTGGGTTTGTGCGTGGGCTTTTCCCTCTATTGTTGTTCTCTAAGTGTGTCACAAAACATCCGTTTTTCAAAATAATGTTTCTTATTTTCGCCTTTCTCCTTTATGGTGGTAAGTGGGCGAACATCTTTCTTTTGGCTCTTTCAAGAGCAATTTTTACGTTGACGTGAATTCTCAAAAGAGAGGAATTTTCATTTTTAGTGTGCATTTTTCATTAATTGCATTGCTTAAATATTAGCTATACATACAAACAAATTTTGAGATGCAAGTCTAATGTGGAACGAAGCCTTCTTTATGAGAAAAAAATCATGTCGATGTTTTTATCTATACAAGAGTTCCAGAACTATTTTCAAAAAAAAAAAAAAGCAAGTGAGTAAAGTAGAATGTCGGACGGAACCGACTATATCATACCCTAAACCACCCCTACTGAATTAGTAAACATAAGCATTTGTCGGATATCATTGAAATAGGGTTAGGAGATAAAGCGTATTTCCATATTGAAGATAATTAAAGGATACAAGTTCTCCCATAAACGCTTTATCTTCTAACCCTATTTCAATGATACCCAACAAATACTTATGTTTACTAATTCAGTAGGGGTGGATTAGGGTATTATATAGTCGGCTTCGTCCGACATTCTACTTTACTCACTTGCTTTTTTTTTTTTTTTTTTTTTTTTGAAAATAGTTCTGGAACTCTTGTATAAATAAAAACATCGACATGATTTTTTTCTCATAAAGAAGGCTTCGTCCCACATTAGACTTGCATCTCAAAATTTGTTGGTGGTTTTATTCACAATCTGAACATATACAGTATGTCAAGAAAGTGTTTTGACAATACGACAAAAATTATGTTTTGTTCCAAAATTAAATATAATTTAATTTTAAAAAATATTTTATTATCTATTTTGCAAAGTATACATATTTTATTTTTCTCAAAACGAATTAACAACTCGATTTTTACTTCAATTATTTCTGGAATTTGAAATATTTGGCAATGTCAAAAGACTTTCTTGACATACTGTATGTCTGATATTGTAGCTTTAGTTAATTTTGCACCTACAGAGTTAGTATACAACTAATATTGAGACCATTATTAAACAAGTAAGTAAAGTAGAAAGTCGGGCGGGTCCGACTATATCATACCCTAAACCACCCCTACTGAATTAGTAAACATATGCAATTGTGGGGTAACATTAGTATTGGTTTGAGCGATAAAACGCATTTCCATATTTAGAACATTAAGGGGTACATTTGTATGGGAGTATTATATATAGTTGTAGGTATAGTCGATTTTGCACCTACAGAATTAGTATATAACTAATATTGAGTCCATTATTAAAAAAGAGGAAATCGCTCAATTAATGTCAATCAATACGATCGGATAATAAATAACAATTTGAAACTTGAGTAGCATTTGGTTAATAAATAAGAGTATTAAATATGGCCAAATTTGGGAAAATCGAGCGATTTTTATATATGGGAGCTATAACAGGTTGGCTGATAAGTCCCCGGTCTAACAAAGAAAAACACATTTTTTTGTCAAAATTCGTTTTCATTATTCAACACAGTTCCTTTCAAGACCGATACAACGATTATAACGACCTTCGTATTTTTTGATACCATTTTGGTAGTAACTCCTTCGGTTTTGCCTCAAAATAGGCCTCAGTTTCGGCGATCACCTCTTCATTGCAGCCAAATTTTTTCCCTGCGAGCATCCTTTTGAGGTCTGAGAACAAGAAAAAGTCGCTGGGGCCAGATCTGGAGAATACGGTGAGTGGGGAAGCAATTCGAAGCCCAATTCATGAATTGTTGCCATCGTTCTCAATGACTTGTGGCACTGTGCGTTGTCTTGGTGGAACAACACTTTTCTTCTTCATATGGGGCCGTTTTGCAGCGATTTCGACCTTCAAACGCTCCAAAAACGCCATATAATAGTCACTGTTGATGGTTTTTCCCTTCTCAAGATAATCGATAAAAATTATTCCATGCACATCCCAAAAAACAGAGGCCATTATAACGACTGTTGATGGTTTTTCCCTTCTCAAGATAATCGATAAAAATTATTCCATGCACATCCCAAAAAACAGAGGCCATTACTTTGCCAGCGGACGTTTGAGTCTTTCCACGCTTCGGAGACGGTTCACCGGTCGCTGTCCACTCAGCCGACTGTCGATTGGATTTGGGAGTGTAGTGATGGAGCCATGTTTCATCCATTGTCACATATCGACGGAAAAACTCGGGTGTGTTACGAGTTAACAGCTGCAAACGCCGCTCAGAATCATCAACACGTTGTTGTTTTTGGTCAAATGTTAGCTCGCGCGGCACCCATTTTGTACAGAGCTTGCGCATATCCAAATATTGATGAATGATATGACCAATACGTTCCTTTGATATCTTTAAGGCCTCTGCTATCTCGATCAACTTCATTTTACGGTCATTCAAAATCATTTCGTGGACTTTTTTTGATGTTTTCGTTGGTAACCACCTCTTTCGGGCGTCCACTGCGTTCACCGTCCTCCGTGCTCATTTCACCACGCTTGAATTTTGCATACCAATCAATTATTGTTGATTTCCCTGGGGCAGAGTCCGGAAACTCATTATCAAGCCAAGTTTTTGCTTCCACCGTATTTTTTCCCTTCAGAAAACAGTATTTTATCAAAACACAAAATTCCTTTTTTCCATTTTTTTCACAATAACAAAAGTTGCTTCACAAGAAACGCTCTATCTCACAAACTAACTGACCTACAGACGTCAAATTTTGACACGAATCATTTAAAGGTTGGTACTATATAAAAATAATATGCATTTAATACTAGCGACGTCATCTATGTGTCAGACCGGTGACTTATCAGCCAGCATGTTATGTAAATCTGAACCGATTAAGATGATATTTTTCAGATTTAATTGAAACCATAGAAGGTGACCTTGTGCTAAATTGGAGAAAGATCAGTTAAGAAATGAGGCCTCTATGGTTAAACATAAGGTTATCAGGGGAAATTTTTCAAAATCGGGCGATACATATATATGGGAGATATATCTACATCTGAACCGATTTCGATGAAATTTTGCACATACGGTTAGTACTCTAGAGTACTGGATCTAGCCAACTTTGAGTAAGATCAGTTAATAAATAAGGGTCTATGGCCAAATTTGGGAAAATCGGGCTATACATATATATGGGAGCTATATCTAAATCTGAACCGATTTCGATGAAATTGCGCACATATAGTTAGTGCTATAGAAGATTACATTTAGCCAACTTTGAGTACGATCGGTTGATAAATAAGGGTTTTACGGCCAAATTTGGGAAAATCGGGCGATACATATATATGGGAGCTATATCTAAATCTGAACAGATTTCGATGAAATTTTGCACATACAGGTAGTGTTCTAGAGTACTGGATCTAGCCAACTTTGAGTAAGATCCGTTAATAAATAAGGGTCTATGGCCAAATTTGGGAAAATCGGGCGATACATATATATGGGAGCTATATCTAAATCTGAACCGATTTCGATGAAATTGCGCACATATAGTTAGTGCTATAGAAGATTACATTTAGCCAACTTTGAGTACGATCGGTTGATAAATGAGGGTTTTACAGCCAAATTTGACCAAATCGGGCGATACATATATATGGGAGCTATATCTAAATCTGAACCGATTTCGATGAAATTGCGCACATAAAGTTAGAGGTATAGAAGATTATGTTTGGCCAACTTTGAGTACTATCGGTTGATAAATAAGGGTTTTTACGGCCAAATTTGGCAAAATCGGGCGATACATATATATGGGAGCTATATCTAAATCTGAACCGATTTTTTTTTATTTTTGGCACATATTGTCAGTACCATAAAATATTAGAGTAAGCCAAGTTTGAGTAAGATCGCTTAATAAATAAGATTTTTATGGCCAAATCTGCGAATATCGGGCAATACATATGTATGGGAGTTATATCTAAATCTGAACCGATTTCGATTAATTTTTGCAGACGAAGGGCGTTGAAAAACGCAACGTAACCCCATCTGTCGAAATCGGGCGATACATATATATGGGAGCTATATCTTAATTTGATCCGATTACTTCCAAATTAAATTAAATTGTACAAAAAACTCCAAATTTCATCAAATTGGGTTAATAGTTGCGACCGGAATCCTGTGATTCTGAGTCGATTGGTATATATTTTATGTGGTCTAAAATCAACATTTCTTGTAAGCACATTTTGTTTGGCAGATCAAAGTTACTATACCATGACCACTATGTGGTTTAGGGCAGGGCTGTCGAGTCGGAGTCGTAGAAATTTTGCTCGAGATTTTTAATCGAACAACGAAAAACGAAGTAATGGATTTCAGGCCATTCAAAGTGTATTTATATGGGTGAAATTTCACGTAAAAGTAGGTTTTACTAGAATATGGGCTGGATTGATCAATTGTATTGGCCATTTAAAACATTTTGAAATATCGTTTTTTGACCATATATGTACTCTTGATAAAGGTACAATTTTAAGGCAATATAGCAGTAGAGCCTAACGTTCTGAAGTGTTGGCAGGCATGTTGTGTTCAAAGATGGGTCATACCGAACAATTTTGTGATATAGCACCTACATATAAATCCATTTTCAGATTTATTTTAAGAAGTTTTTTCCCAGTCTAAATTTTTCAAAAGATTTGTCAGAAAGTTTGAATTTAGAGTTATTTGGGATCCATGAAAAATGCGAGAAATTTCCCGTCGGCCCAGATTTTGTATATGGAGGTAATTACATGAGAAATCTCCTTATATAGCCGATGTCTTTGGAAGCTGTAATTTTAAATTAAACCTCCCCGTGCCATCTGAGCCGGTCTTTTGGGAGAACCCACTCGAAATTCTTTACATTAAATTAATGACCTCTAATGTCCATAACTGATAGACAATTTTTAAATCGATGTTTCACCACTTTATTTCTATGGAAACAATATTCGTAACTGTCCAGCTATTCCTGTCATCTGTTGTATGGTAGTGGTTATTTAAAATTTCGCCCGTCCTAATTTTTTGGCAGTTTATGTTTGTTTTATATATCCGACACATTACATTTTTTAACATCTAAACATTCTATTTGATTAGTCCGACATTTTTATTTTTGTGTATTTTTATTTTCTATATAGATTTATTTTTTATAAAATGCTTATATAGATTAATACCAGGATTTTACTTCTTAAACTTCTGGAAGCGTAATAATTTTTTGAAATTTTGTGTTTTTATAAATTCATATTCTGGAGATTGTTGTTATCTACCCATATTTTGATGTGGTCTCTACACCCATAGAAAAAATCATGAACGGCGTGGTCATTTTGAAACGATCCGTTCATGAAAGTGAATCAACACACATGTGTTGTCAAACTGAGAACAGATGGGGACAATCTGACAACGTAAAAATGACACCATAAGTTTTCAGAACAACAACCAGCGTTCATGATCTGAAAACGTAATAATTACGAAATTATAAACAAAATTAAAAAAAAAGATTTCCCCTACCGTGACTCGAACCTGTGTTGCCTGCACGATACACGTTAACAGTCGCCTTAGCACATTGCACCAACGGCGGAGTTGACATAACAACGTCTAACGATTATTTTAAGACATTTCATGACCAAAGAAGAACGAATGCCGTTTATGAAATCGTGATCGCCCGTGGACGAAATCGTGAACATTCCGTTTTGATTTTTTGTGAACGTTTCCGTTTCATTTTGACAACGTCCGTTCACGATTGTGAAACGCAATTTTTTCTATTAGTGTTAAATATGGACCAATAGTCACCATTTGCGATGTACCTATTTGTGATCTTAAAATACCTCTAGATTTTCAATTTCAAGCAAATCGGTCTCGGTATAGCCCTCATACCAAAACATAGACCGACGGGAACCATTTTCGGCACACCTTTTTATGGTCGTCTAGTACCTCTAGATTTTCAATTTCAGGCAATTTGGATAAAAACTACGGTTTTTATAAGCCCAAGACCCCAAATCGGGAAATCGGTTTATATGGGGACTATATCAAAACTTAGACCGATATAGCCCATCTTCGAACTTGACTTGCCTGCAAACAAAAAACGAATCTGTGCCAAATTTCAGGACGATAGCGCCATTAGTGAAGGCTGTTGCGTGATTATAACAGACAGAGGGACATGGTTATATCGTCTTAGAATTTCTCCCTGATCAGGAATATATATGTACTTTATATAGTCGGAAATCGATATTTCGATGTGTTACACACGGAATGACAAACTTATTATACCCCTATCACCATCCACCACCATAGGATATAAAAATATTCAATTAAAAATTTAATTGATTCAACAAATATTTTAATTGAAACAAAAATCAGTCATAAAAATTAATAGTAGCAATTAATTTTTTAATTGACTTTCAATTAATTTTTTAATTGATACTATTATTTCTGTGATTGAAGACATTTCAATTAAAAATTAATTGGATCAATTAACTTCATGATTGAATCAGAAAAATCTTTTTTTTTGTGTGTAAGTGCATATCGGGTGAAATATATATATGGGAGCTATATCAAAATCTGAACCGATTTTTTCAAGTTTTAGGGGTCTCACAAAACATTCGAATCTACAAAATTTGAAGTTCAGTTAGTGGTGAAGGGTGTAAATATTTTCGCATATCTTTTTTCCGATTCTTTTAGATTAATTTAATTCTAAATCGGGCTTTTAAGGTCTCTAAATATGCAAATAAAAAGACTTTACTTCATATTTTTATCCGACGTTTCGTTGGTAATTTCCAACTTCTTCTGGGATGAATTTTATTGAAATCTGGCAACGATAGAAATAACAAAAAGGGGGACAAATTACATCTATGTGGAGTACCACAAGTCAATCTCTAAACTTACATTTAGTCTTTTTTCATATTTTCGATATCATTGTTAAAAGGTAAAAAGTGACGGCACATGAACACCATAACATTAAACACAAATTTAAAATAATTTCAAAAATAAATAAATAAAAACTAAATTAAAATATCACAGAGCTTTTTCCTTATGGCTACGATCACAGATGATTGAACTTAAACTAAATGATTGCTAATGTATAAGCAGTATTAGTGTTGTATTTGTCCTCTTTTTCTGTTTATTGCACATTGAATTCTTTGCTCAATATTACTGATAGTACACTCAAAAAAAAGTGAACTCTCTGTTTCACTAAAGCCAATTTAACTTTATTTTAATTCATGGAATTATTATATTTTGACAAAATTTTCTATAGAAATAAAATTTAGACAAAATTTTCTATGTAAATAAAATTTTGACAAAATTTTCTATAAAACTAAAATTTTGATAAAAATGTCTAAAAAAATAACATATTAAAAAAATTTCTATCAAAACAAAATTGTGACAAAATTTTCTATAAAAAATAAAATTTTGACAAAATTTTCTATAAAAAATAAAATTTTGACAAAATTTTCTATAAAAAATAAAATTTTGACAAAATTTTCTATAAAAGTAAAATTTTCATAAAAAAATTCTAAAAAAAATAACATATTAACAAAATTTTCTATAAAAATAAAATTTTGACATTTTCTATATAAAAATTTGTGACATAATTTTCTGCAGAAAAGAAAATTTTGTGTAGAAATAAAAGTATGTATAACAAATTTACTATAAAACTAGTACATACGGCCGTAAGTTCGGCCAGGCCGAATCTTATGTACCCTCCACCATGGATAGCGTAGAAACTTCTACTAAAGACTGCCATACACAATCGAATTACTTGGGTTGCGGTAACAATTGCCGATGGCAAGGTATCTTAAAACTTCTTAACACAGTCTTCTCAATTGCAAGTTAGTCCATACCGGGTATATATTACAAAAAAAAGTCCGACTAAATACGTATATAACCCAGCTTGACAAAATTTTCTATAAAAATAAAATTTTGACAATATTTTCTATAGAAATAAAATTTTGCAAAATTTTCTGTAGAAATAATATTACAATATTTTCTATAGAAATAAAATTTAGACAACATTTTCTATGGAAATAAAATTTTGACAAAATTTTCTATAGAAATAAAATTTGACAAAATTTTCTATAGGAATAGATTTTGATAAAATTTACTATAGAAATAAAATTTTGACAAAATTTTTGATAGAATTTTTTTTTTTTTGATAAAATTTTCTATACAAATAAAATCTTGACAAAATTTTCTATAGAAATAAAATTTTGAAAAAATTTTCTATAGTAATAACATTTTGACAAAAATTTCTATAGATACAAAATTTTGGTAGATTATTTCTGGCTCGAGTGGCAACCATGAATATGGACCGATATGGACCAATTTTTGTGTGATTGCGGATCGGCTATATATAACTATAGCCCGATATGAATGTTGCTACTCCAAGAAGCTCCGGACGCCAAATTTGGGGATCGGTTTGTATGGGTACTATATATAATTATAGATCGATATGGACCAATTTTTGCATGGTTGTTAGAGACCATATACTAACACCACGCACACCATCAATAACAACTACTTATGCCAAGTTTCAAGTCGATAGCTTGTTTCGTTCGGAAGTTAGCGTGATTTCAACAGACGGATCGACTCAGAATTTCACCACGACTTTATGGGGTCTTAGAGCAATATTTCCATGTGTTACAAACGGAATGACAAAGTTAATATACCCCCCATCCTATGGTGGAGGGTATAAAAAGGTTTTAATTAAATGTTCTATAAAGTCACTATCTTTAAATATTTTAATTTTCGTTTTAGGTAATACTATCAAATCTACCGTTTTCCGTTTTTTTTTGTAGAATATTTAAATATTTAAAACTTCGATATATTTCCAATTCAAGGAATATTTATACTGCCAAATAAATTGTCCTTACACTCAAAAAAATTAATTTAACTTTATTTTAGTTTATGGAATTATTACGTTTGGAGAAAGTTTCCTTTACTCTAATAATTTTTTGCATACATTATTTAAATGAACTAAAAAACAGAAAAAAAAACAAGTAAGGAAAGTCTAAGGTCGGGCGGGGCCGACTATATTATACCCTGCACCACTTTGTGTTTGTGTTGAGGGCTATATATAAAGGTTTGTCCCAAATACATACATTTAAATATCACTCGATCTGGACAGAATTTGATAGACTTCGACAAAATGTATAGACTTAAAATTTAAGTCGGCTAATGCACTAGGGTGGAACACAATGTTAGTAAAAAACAAGTAAGGAAAGTCTAAAGTCGGGCGGAGCCGACTATATTATACCCTGCACCACTTTGTAGATCTAAATTTTCGATACCATATCACATCCGTCAAATGTGTTGGGGGCTATATATAAAGGTTTGTCCCAAATACATACATATAAATACCACTCGATCTGGAAGAATTTCATAGACTTCTACAAAATCTATAGACTCAAAATTTAAGTCGGCTAATGCACTAGGGTGGAACACAATGTTATTAAAAAAATATGGGAAACGTTTAAATCTGAAGCAATTTTAAGGAAACTTAAAAAAAGTTTATTTATGATTTATCGCTCGGTATATATGTATTAGAAGTTTAGGAAAATTAGAGTCATTTTTACAACTTTTCGACTAAGCAGTGGCGATTTTACAAGGAAAATGTTGGTATTTTGACCATTTTTGTCGAAATCAGAAAAACATATATATGGGAGCTATATCTAAATCTGAACCGATTTCCACCAAATTTGGCACGCATAGCAACAATGCTAATTCTACTACCTGTGAAAAATTTCAACTAAATCGGAGTTAAAAATTGGCCTCTGTGGTCATATGAGTGTAAATCGGGCGAAAGCTATATATGGGAGCTATATCTAAATCTGAACCGATTTCGACCAAATTTGACACGCATAGCAACAATGCTAATTCACTCCCTGTGCAAAATTTCAACCAAATTGGGGTAAAACTCTGGCTTCTGGGACCGTATTAGACCATATCGGGCGAAAGATATATATGGGAGCTATATCTAAATCTGAACCGATTTCAACCGAATTTGGCACGCATAGCTACAATGCTAATTCTACTCCCTGTGCAAAATTTCAACTAAATCGGAGCAAACAATTGGCCTCTGTGGTCATATGAGTGTAAATCGGGCGATAGCTATATACGGGAGCTATATCTAAATCTGAAGCGATTTCAACCGAATTTGGCACGCATAGCTACAATGCTAATTCTACTCCCTGTGCAAAATTTCAACTAAAACGGAGCAAACAATTGGCCTCTGTGGTCATATGAGTGTAAATCGGGCGAAAGCTATATATGGGAGCTATATCTAAATCTGAACCGATTTCGACCAAATTTGACACGCATAGCAACAATGCTAATTCACTCCCTGTGCAAAATTTCAACCAAATTGGGGTAAAACTCTGGCTTCTGGGACCGTATTAGACCATATCGGGCGAAAGATATATATGGGAGCTATATCTAAATCTGAACCGATTTCAACCGAATTTGGCACGCATAGCTACAATGCTAATTCTACTCCCTGTGCAAAATTTCAACCAAATCGGAGCAAAAAAATTGGCCTCTGTGGTCATATGAGTGTAAATCGGCCGAAAGCTATATATTGGAGCTATATCTAAATCTGAACCGATTTCACCCAAATTTGGCACGCATAGCTACAATGCTAATTCTACTCCCTGTGCAAAATTTCAACCAAATTGGGGTAAAACTCTGGCTTCTGGGACCGTATTAGTCCATATCGGGCGAAAGATATATATGGGAGCTATATCTAAATCTGAACCGATTTCAATAAAATTTAGCACACTTTACTATAGTACTAATTGTTCTTCTTGTGCGAAATTTTAAGCAAATTAGGGTAAAACTCTGGTTGCTGGGGCCATATAAGTCCACATCGGGCGAAATATATATATGGGAGCTATATCTAAATCTGAACCGATTTCTTCCAAAATCAATAGGGATCTATTCTGAGCCAAAACACATACTTGTGCCAAATTTGAAGTCGATTGGACTAAAACTGCGACCTAGACTTTGATTACAAAAATGTGTTCACGGACAGACGGACATCGCTATATCGACTCAAGAGCCCACCCTGAGCATTTTTGCCAAAGACACCATGTGTCTATCTCGTCTCCTTCTGGGTGTTGCAAACATATGCACTAACTTATAATACCCTGTTCCACAGTGTGGAGCAGGGTATAAATATAGGAAACATTTAAATCTGAAGCAATTTTAAGGAAACTTCGCAAAAGTTTTTTATGATTATCGCTCGATATATATGTATTTGGTGATAAGAAAAATTAGAGTCATTTTTACAACTTTTCGACTAAGCAGTTGCGATTTTTCAAGGAAAATGTTGGTATTTTGACCATTTTTGTCGAAATCAGAAAAACATATATATGGGAGCTGTATCTAAATCTGAACCGATTTTAACCAAATTTGGCACGCATAGGTACAATGCTATTTCTATTCTCTGTGCAAAATTTCAACTAAATCGGAGCAAAAAATTGGCCTCTGTGGTCATATGAGTGTAAATCGGGCGAAAACTATATATGGGAGCTATATCTAAATCTGAACCGATTTCAATAAAATTTGGCACTTGACTATAGTACTAATTGTTCTTCTTGTGCAAAATTTTAAGCAAATTAAGGTAAAACTCTGGCTTCTGGGGCCATATAAGTCCATATCGGGCGAAATATATATGGGAGCTATATCTAAATCTGAACCGATTTCTTTCAAAATCAATAGGGATCTATTCTGAGCCAAAACACATACTTGTGTCAAAAATGTGTTCACGTACAGACGGACATCGCTATATCGACTCAAGAGCCCACCCTGAGCATTTGTGCCAAAGACACCATGTGTCTATCTCGTCTCCTTCTGGGTGTTGCAAACATATGCACTAGCTTATAATATCCTGTTCCACAGTGTGGCGCAGGGTATAATTATACACAAATTAAGCATAAAGATTTACTAAATTCGTATTTCTCACAAACTAGTTCAGAAATTCTTTAAATTTTAAAATTTTACAGCAAATGCGTACATCATGAATTTCGTATGGCACTAAAGACATTCTTACAATTTTAAACTCCAATTTTTTCCTTCAAACTACAAAATTTTCTTTAACAAGTGAAAACAATTAATTATGTCTAAAAAATTTTCTTAAATTTGTCGAAAAATATTTACTTATTTTTGTGTATTACAAAGGCAATTTTCTAATTTAAAAAATATTTACTTATGTTTGTGTATTACAAAGGCAATTTTATCTGTTAAGATAAAATTTTCAAAAAATAATAAACAATTTTCTAAAATTAAACAAAAGTATTCTTCCCGTTGGGTTTACTGTTTTTTCAGTGCAACTTTATATATTTAAGATGGCAATACACACGTCTAGGACTATCTTTTAAAAAAACTTGTTAAAGTTTTATCTGTTTATTTTGTTGGAACTATGAATATAACATTTCATTTATTGCAGCATGACATTTACATAAACCTCATTCCACCAATGACAATGCGACCTAAAAGAAATGATAAATGAACTAAATTGAATGAAAATAACTGCAAACGACAAGTGTGAATCATCACAAATGGAGTTCAATTAAATCCAGAAATTAAGAATACACTTGAAATTGATTGAAGAAATTCTTGAGATATTTTCTAAATCACCATGCCTGCCACTTGGAAAATACGTTTGGTTCATTATATCCCTTGTATAGAATAGTGGAACAATTCTGGTATTCCTCTTTGACACATAATTATTAGGTATTCACAAATAATTTAAGAATATAATGATGGTGGTCCATTTGTTTGCAATCTTTTTCCGTTTTTTTTTTCTTAATTTATTTTTGCTTTCTTCCACAAACCATGTTCAAGTGACGTCAACAACATCAACATTGCCATTCAGCATCATAAATTCTAGTGTCCCTTCTGGCAAGGCTCAAGGATTTTCCTAGAGGCTATTTGTTTGCCAATGTACTTCCTTCATACCATGGGCCATTATTATTGGTATTCTGAGAGCAATGATGATGATTCTAAGTAGGTGACATTTTTCTGTTGCACGACATTCAAGAGAACATTTGCATCATTTTATATGACTGTTGAATTTGTTAAACTGACATTTGTAGTAGTGATTACGATATTGTGTCATTTCAAATTTAATTATTTTAATTGACATATTTTTGTTTTCATAAACCATTATCAGCAAGTAAATCATCATGAATGTGGTGTATTCTTCCACACCGACGCTTATTTACCCGCCACCATAGAATTCAACTATTAGCTTTTCCTATGGAAAATTTCGAGTAATTCAAAAATCGTACTGAAAACTAATTTTTATACCGACGTACATGAGAATATATCAAAAATGAAGTACCATTCAATATATTTCACTACCAAATAATCTTGAAAGTAGCATTGTTACCGACAATTATTCAAATATAACGTTCAATATAAACGAGCTAATTTCTTGTAAAGGTTCGTAATAATAACAACACTGAAATTTCCCTTTTGTACTAAATGCTAAACTGAATTTGCAAATCATTTAGGATGAATTGTCATTTCATAAATCATAAGAGCGAGTCGTGTCTTAAAATTGTAAAATTTTAATTTGGGGAAAACTAAGGTATTTTATAAATGAATTAAAAAATAATAAACTAATAAAGTGCTCGCTTTCAGAATTTTAAAGCGACGGCAAAGTTTGCTATTAGATCTTCGTTTTTTATTCAACAAGCATAGTACAAAATTAATAAGCACTTCCCAGCACAAAACAAGTATATACGGCCGTAAGTTCGGCCAGGCCGAAGCTTATGTACCCTCCATCATGGATTGCGTAGAAACTTTTTCTAAACACTGCCATCCACAATCGAATTACTTAAGTTGCGGTAACGCTTGCCGATGGCAAGGTATCTTAAAACCTCCTAACACCATCTTCTAAATTGTATGTAAGTCCATACGTGGTATATATTAAATCAAAAAAGATCGATCCAAAACGTATATAATTCAGTTTGACAAAGTAGACATAAAATTTTGACAAAATTTTCTACAGAAATAAAGTTTTAATAAAATTTTCTATAGAAATAAAATTTTCACAAAATTTTCTATAGAAATAAAAATTTTCACAAAATTTTCTATAGAAAGAAAATTTTGACAAAAATTTCTACAGAAATAAAATTTTAACAAAATTTTCTATAGAAATAAACTTTTGACAAAATTTTCTATAGAAATAAAATCTTGGTAGATTATTTTTTGCTCGAGTAGCAACCATGATTATGAACCGAATAAAATTTGAACAAAATTTTCTATAGAAATAAAATTTTGACAAAATTTTCTATAGAAATAAAATTTTGACAATGATGAAATTTTTATTATGAACCGAATAAAATTTTAACAAAATTTTCTCTAGAAATAAAATTTTGACAAAAATTTCTACAGAAATAAAATTTTAACAAAATTTTCTATAGAAATAAACTTTTGACAAAATTTTCTATAGAAATAAAATCTTGGTAGATTATTTTTTGCTCGAGTAGCAACCATGATTATGAACCGAATAAAATTTGAACAAAATTTTCTATAGAAATAAAATTTTGACAAAATTTTCTATAGAAATAAAATTTTGACAATGATGAAAATTTTATTATGAACCGAATAAAATTTTAACAAAATTTTCTCTAGAAATAAAATTTTGACAAAATTTTCTGTAGAAATAACATTTTGGTAGATTATTTTTGGCTCTAGTGGCAACCATGATTATGAACCGATATGGACCAATTTTTGTGTGATTGGACCTATTTTGGTATGGTTGTTAGCGACCATATACTAACACCACGTTCCTAATTTGAACCGGATCGAATGAATTTTGCTCCTCCAAGAGGCTCCGGAGGTCAAATCTGGAGAACGTTTTATATGGGGGCTATATATAATTATGGACCGATATGGACCAATTCTGGCACGGTTGTTAAAGATCATATACTAACACCATGTTCCAAATTATAACCGGATTGGATGAAATTTGCTTCTCTTGTAGACTTCGCAAGCCAAATCTGGGGATCGGTTTATATGGGGGCTATATATAATTATGAACCGATGTGGACCAATTTTTGCATGGTTGTTAGAGACCATATACCAATATCATGTACCAAATTTCAGGCGGATCGGAAGAAATTTGCTTCTCTTTGAGGCTCCGCAACCCAAATCTGGGGATCGGTTTATATGGGCGCTATATATAATTATGGACCGATGTGGACCAATTTTTGCATGATTGTTAGAGACCATATACCAACACCATGTACCAAATTTCAGCCGGATCGGATGAAATATGCTTCTCTTTGAGGCTTCGCAAGCCAAATCTGGAGATCGGATTATATGGGGTCTGTATATAATTATGGACCGATGTGGACCAATTTTTGCATGGTTTTTAGAGACCATATAGCAATATCATGTACCAAATTTCAGGCGGATCGGATGAAATTTGCTTCTCTTTGAGGCTCCGCAACCCAAATCTGGAGATCGGTTTATATGGGGGCTATATACAATTATGGACCGATGTGGACCAATTTTTGCATGGTTATTAGAGACCATATACCAACACCATATACCAAATTTCAGCTGGATGGGTTGAAATATGCTTCTGTTAGAGGCTCCACAAGCCAAATCTGAGGGTCCCTTTATATGGGGGCTATACGTAAAAGTGGACCGATATGACCCATTTTCAATACCATCCGACCTAACTTTGTCATTCCGTTCACCCAGAAAAAAGTGTCTTCGAAACTAAAGTAAAAAAAATGTTCATCAATTTCGTTTAGCCATTTTATTTTCATTCAGTTAAATTTTTGTGTAAAATAATAAAATTCACTTGTTTCAGTAAAAAAATCCTAAACTGAAAGCAGTTAGGAATAGTTCATTAACTAGAATAAGGCATGGCATTTTACTAATGCTGTTTTCTTCGCTGGGTATAAGAATTTACTACTGAAAAAGAAAATTGTATTCACTGATAACAAAGCATTCGTAAAAATAAACAAAAACCGAACTAAAACCAAGTTTCCTCAAATTTAGTAAGATTTCTTATAAAATGATAATTCTGACTTCCTTTATTATAGAAAGCTTATCATACATACGAATAACACTTGGCATAGAAAAATATTTTAGTTCATTCGTACAAAGAAGTATTCAATCCTTTCAAAACTTAAGGAAACACACTTGTTAGAATATAGGAAAATTTCCTACATTTTTTTCCTACATCGATACCTGGTATCGATGTAATCGATATGTTTGCGCGTGGGTTATTTTTTTATTTGGAATCGCGTTGTTATGGTATACTGAGAGATTGTTAAAATAATATAGTAAACTAATATAATAAAAACAAATAAAATATATAAAATATTTGTTATTTTAAATTAGTGAGAAAAATGATATTTTTTTTTTTGAAAATTGGTTTATAAAAAAAGAAAACACCAGCAGAATAACTACCCCTTCATTCGACTTCATTTTGGAATCTTCAATTATGAGGTAAGATTCGGAGACGCTAACCTTTTGTGAAAAAATTGCTTCAGGATTTTTTGTTTATATTTGTAGGTATTGAAATTCTAAAACTTGGACAAAATTGCTAGGCAGCAACTTATTCAAAGTGAAAGGTACTAGAAGAAGAAAAAAATGTGTTTTAATATTTCAGGGCCAGTCGATGCTGTTGATTCTATATAAATATATTTAATATATTAATAAAATATGTCTTCTATTGAAGAAAAAATTGCTTATATAAGTACATTAAATTTGGTTTTAAAAACGAAGGTAAGAAGTTCTAATTTTGATGTAAAATGTTTACCACAAATATGTAAGATTTGTCCAAATGAACGAAAAAAGTTCAATAAAATCATTCCATATATGAATTCAATTCAGTTAAATTTTTCCGTTCTGTAGTATAGTGGTACATAAATATAGGAAAATGTTAACTAATATATGGGAGCCACCGTGGTGCAATGGTTAGCAGCCCGCCTTGCCTACACAAGGTCGTGGGTTCGATTCCTGCTTCGACCGAACACCAAAAAATTTTTCAGCGGTAGATTATCCCACATCAGTAATGCTGGTGACATTTCTGAGGGTTTTAAAGCTTCTCTAAGTGGTTTCACTGCAATGTGGAACGCCGTTCGGACTCGGCTATAAAAAGGAGGTCCCTTGTCATTGAGCTTAACATGGAATCGGGCAGCACTCAGTGATACGAGAGAAGTTCACCAATGTGGTATCATAATGGACTGAATAGTCTAAATGAGCCTGATACATCGGGCTGCCACCTAACCTAACCTAACCTACCTAATTTCTACGAAAATCATATCGTTCAAACAAATCAAAATGACTTTGGCGCTATACGAAGTTCAACTTTCTTCACAATGAGTTCAATTTAACTTAAAGAAGGGGTCACTTTTTTCTGGGTGTTTGTAACACATCGAAATATTGCTCTTAGACCCCATAAAGTATATTCTGGGTCGTGGTGAAATTCTGAGTCGATCTAAGCATGTCCGTCCGTCCGGCCGTCCGTTGAAATCACGCTAACTTCCGAACGAAACAAGCTATCGACATGAAACGTGGCAAAAGCAGTTGTTATTGATGTAGGTCAGATTGTATTGAAAATGGGCCATATCGGTCCACTTTTACGTATAGCCCCCATATAAACCGATCTCCAGATTTGGGTTGCGGAGCCTAAAAGAGAAGCAAATTTCATCCGATCCGCCTGAAATTTGGTACATGATATTGCCATATGGTCTCTAAAAACCATGCAAAAATTGGTCCATATCGGTCCATAATTATATATAGCCCCCATATAAACCTATCACCAGATTTGAGCTCCGGAGCCTCTTGGAAGACCAAAATTCATCTGATTCAGATGAAATTTGGTACGTGGTGTTAATATATGACCTCAAACACCCATGCAAAAATTTGTCGAAATCGGTTCGTAATTATATATAAGACCCATATAAACCGATCCCCAGATTTGACCTCCGGAGCCCCTTGGAAGAGCAAAATTCATCCGATTCGGTTGAAATTTGGTACGTGATGTTAGTATATGGTATCCAACAGGAATTGGTTCATATCAGTCCATAATCATATATAGCCCCCATATAAACCGATCGCTAGATTTGGTTTTGGAGCCTCTTGGTGGAGCAAATTTCATCCGAGTCAGTTGAAATTTGGTACATTGTGCTAGTATATGGCCGTTAACAACCATGCCTAATTAGGTCCATATCGGTCTATGGTTATATATAGCCCTCAGATAAATCGATCCCCAATCACATAAAAATTTGTCCGTATCAAGTTCATAATGGTATATAGCCCCCATATAAGCGACCCAGCAAAAAAAAATTGGAAGTTGTTCCACAAACATTTCTTTTAAAGCCCAGCCCAGAATCCCCCATCGAGTTTTTTCAACTTCCGATGCAGTCCTTTTGGACAAGTGCACAAACATTTCTTCTAAGGCGCGTCTTGGGATCCCCCAATGATTTTTTTCTACTTCCGATGCAGTCCTTGTGGACAAGTATTAGAAAGAATCAAACTATTTTAAGTGCAAATTTTGTACAATTAAATTTTACAAAAAAATAGAAAACTAATAAAAAAAACTAAAAAAAAAAAAAATAGAAATTAATAAAAAAGTAAAAAAATAATAAAAATAAATTTCATCCCCGGTGGGATTTGAACCTGTGCCGTTTGACTTTTTTGCTTCCATGGAAGTTCTTTGGAGAAGGTTTTGCAAATTACGAGAATTTTTAATTTTTTTTGGCGATTTTTAATGGAAAAAATATATTTATACGAAAATATATGCCGAAAATAAAAAATAAAAACGATGCAAGACATAAAAAAATATTTTTTTAGAAATATAATTGATAAAAAAATTGCCGCTGGTGAGATTTGAACCTGCGTTTCTTATTATTTCGTTCATACTAATAAAGAACATCTCGAGAAGCAATTAAAATGTTATTCCTTGGTGTCGTATTACGATCATATCACAAACATTTGAATTGACCTTTCGACGCTTTATGTTCAATGGCGTTTGTGGCTGAGTGTGCTAAGGCGTTCTGTTATGGTGCCAGCAAACCCAGGTTCAACCCCTGGTCGGAACGAAAAAGTTTTTCAAACTGTAAAAATTAGATAATAGGAAAATAATTGTGTAATAAAACATATGGATAAAAAATGAAATTTGTTGAAAAAAAAATGTTTTTTTCGCTTTTTAAATTTCTTCATTCAAATTAACTTCCAGGGCACAACTTCTAAAGCAATGATCCTTTGCAAAAAGGGAGTACTTCCGTCCTATGACAAGCCCATGTAAAATTCATTGGAGATGATCCAAGTTGGCACTACTTCCGGATCACAGATAGGGGATCCAAACTACTTTTTTGGAAGCTCTTTTTTTGCTGGGGACCCCCATATTTCAATTCTGGCTCTCTACGTATCGTGCAAAAAGTCCATATCGATTCGTAATTATTTGTAGACTTACCTATACATAACTTTTTTGTTTAATATATACGTATGGACTAACTCACAATTTAGAAAACGATGTTAAGAAGTTTTAAGATACCACATCCCAAGTAATTCGATTGTGGATGACAGTCTTTCGTAGAAGTTTCTACACAATCCATGGTCGAGGGTACATAAGATTCGGCCTGGACGAACTTCCGGCCGTATATATTTGTTTTGTCTAATATATACCACGTATGAACTAATATACAATTTAGAAGACGATGTTAAGAAGTTTTAAGATACCTTACCATTGGTAAGTATTACCACAACCCATGTAATTCGATTGTGGATGATAGTCTTTCGTAGAAGTTTCTACGCAATCCATGGTGGAGGGTACATAAGATTCGACCCGGCCGAACTTACGGCTCTATATACTTGTTTAAATTGACTTTCAATTAATTTTTTTATTGATACTATCATTTCTGTGTTTGAAGACATTTCAATAAAAAATTAATTGGATAAATTAATTTCGTGATGGAAGACAAAAAAATATTGTTTTGTGTGTACATGGATATACGGTTTATATCAGAACTCTTTTGTATAGTCGTTATGAAAACATTCTGGAAATTTTATTTTTTGATCTTTGTTTGGCTTCAAAGAATAATTCTGACAATAAATGGAAACTTCTGTGGTCTAAAATGTCCTTTTCCAGAAATATATCTAAATTTCAAGGTTCTCGTCACAGGTATAAAGACTACAAAAAATTGTACCGATAAATATTCTGCTTGGAAGGGGCCTTAAAATTTTTTTAATGTGTGGACCATATAGCCCGATCTGCTGATTTGACTTCTTGAGCGTCTAGATATCCTAATTGTTATCCGATTTGTCTGAAATTCAAAATCTATAAGCTTCATAAACAAGTGTCCCGAAGATGGTTTGTATCGGTCGCTGTTTAAGTATAGCCCCCATATAGCCCGATCTTGATTTGATTTCTAGGGCTTCTATAAACGGCAATTTTTATCTAATTTGCCTGAAATTGCAAATCTGTAGGTATTTTAGGTCCTCACGTATGTGTGCCGAAGATAGTGCGTATCGGTCCATATTTTGGTATTTCCCTCATATATACCGATATCCTACTATATACCGATATCTACATATTTTCAAGGAGTTTTTAAAAGAAACAATTATATTATTTGCTTCATGGTGGTGGATATTTTGGAATAGACCCGGCCGAACTTAATTCCGTACACACAAAAAAAAAATTTTCTGATTCAAGCACGAAATTAATTGATCCAATTAATTTTTAATTGAAATGTCTTCAATCACATAAATGATAGTATCAATTAAAAAATTAATTGAAGGTTAATTAAAAAGTTTATTGATCCAATTAAAAAATTAATTGATACTATTATTTTTGTGATTGATTTTTGTTTCAATTAAAAAATTTGTTGAATCAATTAAATTTTTAAATGAATATTTTTTAAAACTCAATTAAAATTTTAATTGGAAAAATTTTCGCGATATTTTTTTGTGTTTAGTTACTTGTTCTGTAATACAAAGAATGTAGAATAAATTATTTGATTTTATAAACCGCGGGCCATTCAGTTTGCAAGTCAACATAATACTATCCACTGGGCTACGTAGCTGTTATTGTCATCAACAGACAATTATCACCATGGTCATCAACACAAAAGCATAGAGCATAGTTTTGGGTGTCCATGAACCGACATAAATAAGCTTTTTTTTAACAGAAAAATAATTCGGTTGGCCATTTTCTTAAAAATACAACTTTTGAAAACGAAAATAATGTAATTTTACAAATATTCCAAAAATGTTCGCAAAATTTCCGTGTCAAAACGAAATGGGCGGTGATTTTGGGAAACATATTTTATTTATTGCAAAAAATAAAAAGTGTTTAACAACAACATGGGTTTGGTGAAGAGGAATTCAAAAAGCTCTAACAAAAGAACAACCTCTTTTTCCAAACGGGTATATTATGCCAACTTTTTCTTCAGTGCATCACTTATAGTCTCTGTTCGCTTATAAAATGTTTTTGCCTCCTCTCAAAGACTTAACCATGTTATTTTCTATTTTCGACTTCAGTCTTTTTTTTTAATGTCATTGGAATCATTCCTTCAAAATTTTTTTTTTTTGCTGTTTGGTGAGTCAAGTCTCAACGGAGATTAATAATCGTCAAATCAAGCGTTCTTTTATTGAAAACAGAGGAAGGCGAAATATTCTTTTTTTCTGTCGTCGCTAAAATGTCAACTCATGTCTCCTATATTAAAAAACGTTCGCATTATCTTGCATATTTTTTGAATTTTTCAATTGTCAGCAGATAGTGGCCTTTTGAGTGAATGACGGAAGAGACGAATTAGAATGACTGAACGAATAAGGAGGCTAAGCCATAACCGCAATAGGATGGCTTGTTTGGATTTGGTTGACAGCGAGTGCGACGACAATGGCGAATAGACTGAGAAAAAGTCATCAGTGTATCCTTGATCAGGCTCGTCATTCAAATTTAAAATGCTTAGTCATCGTTGTTGTTGTGAAGGGCAAAAGGATATAGAAAACAAAAGCAAAATCTTTCAGAGGTTGTTACATGTACATATACACACATACAAACAAGCTATAGCGGCCATAAAACAAACAAGAATTTGGGATGAGATGCTTACGTCCGTGAAGCATTGGCATATACCAATGTTGACATGATGTAAATACAAACACTCACACATGGATACTGACAAATATGCATACCGTCAATGATACTAGACCACGGTTGCCACTCGAGCCAAAAAATAATCTACCAAAATATGAAGAAAATTTACAACAAAAAAAAATATTTTGATCAATTTTTTGTGGTTTTTAAGAAAACAGTTTAATTTTATTACTACACAAAATTTTATAGAAAATTTTGTCAAAAGTTTAATTCTATAAAAAATTTGTCCAAATTTATTTCTATAGAAAATTTTGTCTAAATTTTATTTCTATAGAAAATTTTGTCAAAATTTTATTTCTATAGAAAATCTTGTTAAAATTTTATTTTTATAGACATTTTTGTCAAAATTTGATTTCTATAGAAAATATTGTCAAAATTTTTTTTTCTATAGAATTTTTTTCCAAAATTTTATTTCTATAGAAAATTTTGTCAAAATTTTATTTCTATAGAAAATTTTGTCAAAATTTTGTTTCTATAGAAAATTTTGTCAAAAATTTATTTCTACAAAAAATTTTGTCAAAATTTGATTTTTATAGAAAATATTGTCAAAATTTTATTTCTATATAAAAATTTTTTCAAAATTTTATTTTGTCAAAATTTTATTTCTATAGAAAATTTTGTCAAAAATATATTTCTATAGAAAATTTTGTCGAAAATTTATTTCTATAGAAAATTTTGTCTTAATATTATTCCTAAAGTAAATTTTTGGATAAATTGTATTTTTATAGAAAATTTTGTCAAAATTTTATTTCTATAGAAAATTTTGTCAAAATTTGATTTTTATAGAAAATATTGTCAAAATTTTATTTCTATAGAAAATTTTGTCAAAATTGTATTTCTATAGAAAATTTTGTCAAAAATTTATTTCTATAGAAAATTTTGTCTTAATATTATTCCTATAGTAAATTTTTGGATAAATTGTATTTTTATAGAAAATTTTGTCAAAATTATATCTTTATAGAAAGATTTGTCAAAATTTTATTTTTATAGAAAATTTTGTTAAAATTTTATTTCTATCAACAATTTTGTTAAAATTTTATTTTTATAGAATATTTTGTCAAAATTTTATTTCTATAGAAAATTTTGTCAAAATTTTATTTCTATAGAAAATTTTGTCAAAATTTTATTTCTATAGAAAATATTGTCAAAATTTTAGTTTTATAGAAAATTTTGTCAAAATTTTATTTCTATAGAAAATATTGTCCAAATTTAGTTCTATAGAAAATTTTGCCAAAATTTTAGTTCTATAGAAAATTTTGTCAACATTTCATTTCTATAGAAAATTTTGTCTAAATTTTATTTCTATACAAAATTTTGTCAAAATTTTATTTCTATAGAAAATCTTGTCAAAATTTTTTTTCTATAGAAAGTTTTTTCAAAATTTTATTTCTATAGAAAATTTTGTCAAAATTTTATTTCTATAGAAAATTTTGTCGAAAATTTATTTCTAAAAAAAATTTTGTCAAAATTTTATTTCTATATAAATTTTTTTCCAAATTTTATTTCTATAGAAAATTTTGTCAAAATTTTATTTCTATAGAAAATTTTGTCAAAATTTTATTTCTATAGAAAATTTTGTCAAAAATTTATTTCTATAGAAAATTTTGTCGAAAATTTATTACTATAGAAAATTTTGTCTTAATATTATCCCTATAGTAAATTTTTGGATAAATTGTATTTTTATAGAAAATTTTTTCAAAATTATATCTTTATAGAAAGATTTGTCAAAATTTTATTTTTATAGAAAATTTTGTTAAAATTTTATTTCTATCGACAATTTTGTTAAAATTTTATTTCTATAGAAAATATTGTCAAAATTTTATTTCTATAGAAAATTTTGTAACAATTTTATTTCTATAGAACATTTTGTAACAATTTTATTTCTATCGAAAATTTTGTAACAATTTTATTTCTATCGAAATTTTTGTCAACGTGTTATTTCTATAGAAAATTTTGTCAAAATTTTATTTTTATAGAAAATTTTGTCAAAATTTTATTTCTATAGAAAATTTTGTCAAAATTTTATTTCTATAAAAAATTTTGTCAAAACTTGATTTTTATAGAAAATTTTATCAAAATTTTATTTCGATAGAAAATTTTATCAAAATTTTATTTCGATAGAAAATTTTGTCAAAATTTTATTTCTATAGAAAATTTTGTCAAAATTTTATTTCTGTACAAAAGCTTGTTAAACTTTTATTACTATAGAAAATTTTGACAAAATTTTATTTCTATAGAAATTTTTCTCGAAATTTTATTTCTATAAAAAATATTGTTAAAAGTTTACTACTATAGAAAATTTTATTTTTATAGAAATTATTGTCAAAAATTTATTTTTATAGAAATTTTTGTCAAAATATTATTTCTATAGAAAATTTTGGCAACATTTTAATTCTATAGAAAACCGTGTTAAAATTTTATTCCTATAGAAAATTTTGAAAAAATTTTATTTCCATAGAAAATTTTGTCAAAATTTAATTTCCATAGAAAATTTTGTCCAAATTTTATTTTTATAGAAATTATTGTCAAAATTTTATTTTTATAGAAATTTTTGTCAAAATATTATTTCTATAGAAAATTTTGTCAACATTTTAATTCTATAGAAAATCTTGTTAAAATTTTATTCCTATAGAAAATTTTGACAAAATTTTATTTCCATAGAAAATTTTGTCCAAATTTTATTTCTATAGAAAATGTCTTAATTTTATTTCTATAGAAAATGTTGTCTTAATATTATTTCTACAGAAAATTTTGGCAAAATTTTATTTCTATAGAAAATTTTGTCAACATTTTATTTCTACAGAAAATTTTGCCAAAATTTTATTTTCGTAGAAACTCTTCTCGAAATTTTATTTCTATACTAAATCTTGTTACAATTTTATTTCTATAGAAAATTTTGACAAAATTTTATTTCCATAGAAAATTTTGTCAAAATTTTATTTCTATAGAAGATTTTGTCAACATTTTATTTCTATAGAAAATATTGTTATAATTGTACTATTTATTTATTTATTTATTTTCATAATTTATTATGATTTTAAATAAACTAATAATAATAATCATAATAATAATAATTGTACTACTATAGAAAATTTTATTTTTATAGAAATTTTTGTCAAAATTTAATTTTTATAGAAAATTTTGTCTAAATTTTATATCTATAGAAAATTTTGTTAAAATTTTATTTCTTTAGAAAATTTTGTCAAAATGTTATTTCTATAGAAAATTTTGTCAAAAATGTATTTTTATAGAAAATTTTGTCAAAATTTTATTTCTATAAAAAATTTTTGTCTTAATATTATTTCAGTAGAAAATTTTGGCTAAATTTTATTTCTATAGAAAATTTTGTCAAAATTTTATTTCTATAGAAAATTTTATTTCTATAGAAAATTTTGTCAAAATTTTATTTCTATAGAAAATTTTGTTAAAATTGTATTTCTATAGAAAAATTGGTCTAAATTTTATTCTATAGAAAATTTTGGCTAAATTTTATTTCTATCGAAAATTTTGTCAAAATGTTATTTCTATCGAAAATTTTGTCAAAATATTATTTTTGCAGAACATTTCGTCAAAATTTTATTTGCAAAGAAGATTTTGTCAACGTTTTATGTCCATAGAAGATTTTTGTCAAATTTTTCTTTCTTTAGAATATTGTGTCAAAATTTCATTTCTATAGAAAATTTTGTCAAGATTTTATTTCTATATAAAGTCAAAATATCATTTCTATAGAAAATTTTGTATTTTTGGTAGAATTCTACCAACTCTGGCAACCGTGTACCCGAGCCATGAATTTTCATTTGTTCTTCTCACTATCCCAAACACACACACACACACTTCCACAGACTCGATGAAAAGGCAATCTGTGACAATATGAAATTCTCATTGCTGGGATTTTTGCGGTGTAAGAAATTTCAATGTGTTTGTGTTTGGTTTTGATTCCACTCACATGGGAGGCCCCCTCAACCCATTCCACGCCTTCGTAAAAAGCGAACACATATGCCATCTCATGTATTACACGATACACAAACACCTCTTTTAGACATCACAGGATGAACTAAACAAACATCATCCACCAACATGCTTACGCCGTCAATAAGCCTTTCATATTTGTGAGGTTTAAATCTTGGCCAACGAATGGTTCTAAATGGCAACACAATCGCTAGCCATGAACCAAAGCCTGGCCATAACATAAAGCCTCTTTCGTAAGGTCTGTGAACCAAACAGCGGATTAACAGCTGAAAAATGTGAACAAACATAAAAAGTATGTCATGTCGTCGAAAATTCCAGACCTTTATAGGTGTTTATAAAGCATTATAGAGGGGTAGTAGCCATGAAGGACCTGTTTGCTTATAGTCCCTTCAGTAGACCTTAAATATTCCAAGTGTATTACTTTCTAGAATGGCTCTTAAAAAAGTTACATTCTGTATCCTGTTTATAATTATACAATACTATTATTACAGGGTAGCTAATATGTAATGTAACAAAGTATTTATTTTTTCATGTTTTATACCCATAATAAGTTTCTCATTCCGTTTGTAATACATAGAAATATCGATTTCCGACTATATAAAAAATATATATGTTCTTGATGACGAAGATATTCTAAGGCGATATAACATCCCTCAATAATGGCGATACCATCCTGAAATTTGGTACATATTTGTGGTTGGCTTGCATGCAGGTCAAGTTCCAAGATGGGTCCCTATGTAAACCGAGATCTCGCTTTGGAGTCTTGTGCTTCTAGTAACCGTCGCTTTTATCCGATTTGTTTGAAATTGTACATCTAGAGGTATTTAGAACCACAAATACGTTTACCGAATATGATGTGTATCAATCCATAGCTCCCATATAAACAGATCCCTCGATTTGACTTCTTGGAATTCTGGGAGCCGCAAAGTTTATCCGATTTTCCTGAAAATTGATAGCTTGAAGTATATATACACCGATCTCCGGATGGGACTTTTTGAGTTTTCAGAATCCGCAATTTTTATCTGATTTTCATCAAAATTGTTTTCTAGAAATATTTTGGGTCTGTATCTGTCCATATTTTGGTATAGTCCTCATATAGACCGATATCCCGATTTGAATTCTTGGGCTCCCAAGAGCCGCAATTTTTATTTGATTTTCTGAAAATTGATATCTACAGTTATTTTAGGTGTGTTGAATATCAGTCCATGGTTTAGTATAGACCCCATATTAACCGATCTCCTAATTTGATTTCTGAGGCTTCTAGAAATCGGAATTTTTATTCGATATGCCTGAAATTTTAAATATGGTATTTTAAGGCTACAAAGACCTGTGTCGAATTTAGTTTTCTAAAGCACAACTTTAAAACCATTTCCATAAATATCCTCCCAAATTTATTCTTCAGGATGTTCTTTTAATTCAATTCACAATAAATGAGCTTGGACTAAGAGTAAAACAAGAGTTTAATTAGGGAATTCCAAAGAGTTGATCCGCTCGCACGAAAGTGGCCAGTTACCGTATATGTGTTTCTCCGATGAGAAACCATTCCAAGAAATTCCATTTCAAATCGTGTTTACTTGCAAAGATTCCAGCTGATTGGCAATCAGAAGTCAATCGCTGCCAATAACAATGATATGGGCCGCCGTAACTGCCCCCTCCCCGTATTAATCACCCGTTTGGTCAAAATAAATGCCGAATATTATCGGGAACATGTATGATAATATTGAAGCTTCCCACAATATTTTTAAGCTAAGCTCACAGTCCGGTCAAGTTAATCGCTACAGGAGTATGTTCCTGGGACAAGGCATCCATATTAGGCAAATGTCGAAGAGCCTAGTTCATTATCAGAAAACGTAATGATTATGAATTTATAAAACAACCAAGTATATACGGCCGTAAGTTCGACCAGGCCCAATCTTTTGTACCCTCCCCCATAGATTGCGTAGAAACTTCTACGAAAGACTGTCATCCACAAACAAATTACTTGGGTTGTGGTAATACTTGCCGACGGCAGGGTACCCTAAAATTGTAAGTTAATCCGTACGGGGTATATTGTAAACAAAAAAAGGCCGATTAAATACGTATATAATTCAGTTTGACAAAATTTTCTATCTAAATCATATTTTGATGAAATTTTCTATAGAAATAAAATTTGACAAAATTTTCTATAGAAATAAAATTTGGACAAAATTTTCTATAGAAATAAAATTTTGACAAAATTTTCTATAGAAATAAAATTTTGACAAAATTTTCTATAGAAATAAAATTTTGACAAAATTTTCTATAGAAAAAAAATTTTGACAAAATTTTCTATAGAAATAAAATTTTGACAAAATTTTCTATATAAAAAAATTTTGACACAATTTTCTATAGAAAAAAAAATTTTGACAAAATTTTATATATAAATCAAAATTTGACAAAATTTTCTACAGCAGTAAAATTTTGACAAAATTTTCTATAGAAATAAAATTTTGACAAAATTTTCTATAGAAATAAAATTTTGACAAAATTTTCTATAGAAATAAAATTTTGACAAAATTTTCTATAGAAATAGAATTTGACAAAATTTTCATTAGCAGTAAAATTTTGACAAAGTGTTCTATAGAAATAAAATTTTGACAAAATTTTCTATAGAAATAGAATTTGACAAAATTTTCAATAGCAGTAAAATTTTGACAAAGTGTTCTATAGAAATAAAATTTTGACAAAATTTTCTATAGAAATAGAATTTGACAAAATTTTCAATAGCAGTAAAATTTTGACAAAGTGTTCTATAGGAATAAAATTTTGACAAAATTTTCTATAGAAATAAAATTTTTACTACATTTTTTATAGAAATAAAATGTTGACAAAAGTTTCTATGGCAATAAAATTGACAAAAAGTTTATATACAAAAGTTTATATAGAAATAAAATTTTGACAAAATTATCTATAGAAATAAAATTTTGACAAAATTTTCTATAGAAATAAAATTTTGACAAAATTTTCTATAGAAACAAAATTTTGACAAAATTTTCTATAGAAATAAAATTTTGACAAAATTTTCTATAGAAATAAAATTTTGACAAAATTTTCTATAGAAGAAAATTTTTGACAAAATTTTCTATAGAAATAAAATTTTCACAAAATTTTCTATAGAAATAAAGTTTTGACAAAATTATCTATAGAAATAAAATTTTTACAAAATTTTCTATAGAAACAAAATTTTGACAAAATTTTCTATAGAAATAAAATTTGAAAAAAAATTTCTACAGCAGTAAAATTTTGACAAATTTTCTGTAGAAATAAAATCTTGAAAAAATTTTCTATAGAAATAAAATTTTGACAAAATTTTCTATAGAAATAAAATTTTGACAAAATTTTCTATAGAAATAGAATTTGACAAAATTTTCAATAGCAGTAAAATTTTGACAAAGTGTTCTATAGGAATAAAATTTTGACAAAATTTTCTATAGAAATAAAATTTTTAATAAATTTTTTATAGAAATAAAATGTTGACAAAAGTTTCTATGGTAATAAAATTGACAAAAAGTTTATATACAAAAGTTTATATAGAAATAAAATTTTGACAAAATTATCTATAGAAATAAAATTTTGACAAAATTTTCTATAGAAATAAAATTTCGAAAAAATTTTCTCTAGAAACAAAATTTTGACAAAATTTTCTATAGAAATAAAATTTTGACAAAATTTTCTATAGAAATAAAATTTTGACAAAATTTTCTATAGAAATAAAATTTTGACAACATTTTCTATAGAAGAAAATTTTTGACAAAATTTTCTAAAGAATTAAAATTTTGACAAAATTTTCTATAGAAATAAAGTTTTGGCAAAATTATCTATAGAAATAAAATTTTTACAATATTTTCTATAGAAATAAAATTTTGACAAAATTTTCTATAGAAATAAAATTTTGACAAAATTTTCTATAGAAACAAAATTTTGACAAAATTTTCTATAGAAATAAAATTTGAAAAAATTTTCTACAGCAGTAAAATTTTGACAAATTTTCTATAGAAATAAAATCTTGAAAAAATTTTCTATAGAAATCAAATTTTGACAAAATTTTCTATAGAAATAAAATTTGGACAAAATTTTCTATAGAAATAACATTTTGACAAAATTTTCTATAGAAATAAAATGTTGACAAAATTTTCTATAGAAATAAAATTTTGACAAAATTTTCTATAGAAATAAAATTTTGACAAAATTTTCTATATAAAAAAATTTTGACACAATTTTCTATAGAAAAAAAATTTTGACAAAATTTTATATATAAATCAAAATTTGACAAAATTTTCTACAGCAGTAAAATTTTGACAAAATTTTCTATAGAAATAAAATTTTGACAAAATTTTCTATAGAAATAAAATTTTGACAAAATTTTCTATAGAAATAAAATTTTGACAAAATTTTCTATAGAAATAGAATTTGACAAAATTTTCATTAGCAGTAAAATTTTGACAAAGTGTTCTATAGAAATAAAATTTTGACAAAATTTTCTATAGAAATAGAATTTGACAAAATTTTCAATAGCAGTAAAATTTTGACAAAGTGTTCTATAGAAATAAAATTTTGACAAAATTTTCTATAGAAATAGAATTTGACAAAATTTTCAATAGCAGTAAAATTTTGACAAAGTGTTCTATAGGAATAAAATTTTGACAAAATTTTCTATAGAAATAAAATTTTTACTACCTTTTTTATAGAAATAAAATGTTGACAAAAGTTTCTATGGCAATAAAATTGACAAAAAGTTTATATACAAAAGTTTATATAGAAATAAAATTTTGACAAAATTATCTATAGAAATAAAATTTTGACAAAATTTTCTATAGAAATAAAATTTTGACAAAATTTTCTATAGAAACAAAATTTTGACAAAATTTTCTATAGAAATAAAATTTTGACAAAATTTTCTATAGAAATAAAATTTTGACAAAATTTTCTATAGAAGAAAATTTTTGACAAAATTTTCTATAGAAATAAAATTTTCACAAAATTTTCTATAGAAATAAAGTTTTGACAAAATTTTCTATAGAAATAAAATTTTGACAAAATTTTCTATAGAAATAAAATTTTGACAAAATTTTCTATAGAAATAGAATTTGACAAAATTTTCATTAGCAGTAAAATTTTGACAAAGTGTTCTATAGAAATAAAATTTTGACAAAATTTTCTATAGAAATAGAATTTGACAAAATTTTCAATAGCAGTAAAATTTTGACAAAGTGTTCTATAGAAATAAAATTTTGACAAAATTTTCTATAGAAATAGAATTTGACAAAATTTTCAATAGCAGTAAAATTTTGACAAAGTGTTCTATAGGAATAAAATTTTGACAAAATTTTCTATAGAAATAAAATTTTTACTACCTTTTTTATAGAAATAAAATGTTGACAAAAGTTTCTATGGCAATAAAATTGACAAAAAGTTTATATACAAAAGTTTATATAGAAATAAAATTTTGACAAAATTATCTATAGAAATAAAATTTTGACAAAATTTTCTATAGAAATAAAATTTTGACAAAATTTTCTATAGAAACAAAATTTTGACAAAATTTTCTATAGAAATAAAATTTTGACAAAATTTTCTATAGAAATAAAATTTTGACAAAATTTTCTATAGAAGAAAATTTTTGACAAAATTTTCTATAGAAATAAAATTTTCACAAAATTTTCTATAGAAATAAAGTTTTGACAAAATTATCTATAGAAATAAAATTTTTACAAAATTTTCTATAGAAACAAAATTTTGACAAAATTTTCTATAGAAATAAAATTTGAAAAAATTTTCTACAGCAGTAAAATTTTGACAAATTTTCTGTAGAAATAAAATCTTGAAAAAATTTTCTATAGAAATAAAATTTTGACAAAATTTTCTATAGAAATAAAATTTTGACAAAATTTTCTATAGAAATAGAATTTGACAAAATTTTCAATAGCAGTAAAATTTTGACAAAGTGTTCTATAGGAATAAAATTTTGACAAAATTTTCTATAGAAATAAAATTTTTAATAAATTTTTTATAGAAATAAAATGTTGACAAAAGTTTCTATGGTAATAAAATTGACAAAAAGTTTATATACAAAAGTTTATATAGAAATAAAATTTTGACAAAATTATCTATAGAAATAAAATTTTGACAAAATTTTCTATAGAAATAAAATTTCGAAAAAATTTTCTCTAGAAACAAAATTTTGACAAAATTTTCTATAGAAATAAAATTTTGACAAAATTTTCTATAGAAATAAAATTTTGACAAAATTTTCTATAGAAATAAAATTTTGACAACATTTTCTATAGAAGAAAATTTTTGACAAAATTTTCTAAAGAATTAAAATTTTGACAAAATTTTCTATAGAAATAAAGTTTTGGCAAAATTATCTATAGAAATAAAATTTTTACAATATTTTCTATAGAAATAAAATTTTGACAAAATTTTCTATAGAAATAAAATTTTGACAAAATTTTCTATAGAAACAAAATTTTGACAAAATTTTCTATAGAAATAAAATTTGAAAAAATTTTCTACAGCAGTAAAATTTTGACAAATTTTCTATAGAAATAAAATCTTGAAAAAATTTTCTATAGAAATCAAATTTTGACAAAATTTTCTATAGAAATAAAATTTGGACAAAATTTTCTATAGAAATAACATTTTGACAAAATTTTCTATAGAAATAAAATGTTGACAAAATTTTCTATAGAAATAAAATTTTGACAAAATTTTCTATAGAAATAAAATTTTGGTAGATTATTTTTGGCAATGTGAACCAATTTTTGTATATATATATATATATATATATATATATATATATATATATATATATATATATATATATATATATATATATATATATATATATATATATATATATATATATATATATATATATATATATATATATATATATATATATATATATATATATATATATATATATATATATGTATATAACTATAGACCGACATGGGCCAATTTTGGAATGGATGTTAGCGGCCATATACTAGTTCAATGTACCAAATTTCACCACGTGCCAAATTTCAACCGGATCGGATGAATTTTGCTCCTCCAAGAGGCTCCGGAGGTCAAATCTGGGGATCGGTTTAAATGGGGTTTATATATAATTATGGACTGATATGGACCAATTTTTGCGTAGTTACTAGAGACCATATACTAACAGGTCGTACCCAGTTTTAACCGGATCGGATGAATGTTGCTCTTCTAAGAGGCTCCGGAATTCAAATCTGGGGATCGATTTTTATGTGGGTTGTATATAATTGTGGACCGATATGGATTTTGCTCCTCCAAGATGCTCTTGAGGTCAAATCTGAGGATCGGTTTATATGGGGGCTATATATAATTATGGACCGATATTGACAAATTTTTGCATGTTTGTTAGAGACCATATTCTTATACCACGTACCAAATTTCAATCGGATCGGATAAAATTTGCTTTTCTAAGAGGCTCCGCAAGGCAAATTTGGGGGTCGGTTTATATGGGAGCTATATATAATAATGGACCGATATGGACCACTCTTTGCATGTTTGTTAGAGACCATTTACTTATACCACGTACCAAATTTCAACCGGATCGGATAAAATTTGCTTTTGTAAGAGGCTCCGCAAGCCAAATCTGGGGGTCGGTTTATACGGCGGCTATACGTAAAAGTGGTCCATTTGCAATACCATCTGACTTATGCTAAGTTTCAAGGCAATAGCTTGTTTCGTTCGGAATTTAGCATGATTTCAAAAGACAGATCAGACTCAGAATTTCACTACGTCCCAGAATGTATATACTTTATGGGGTCTTCGAACAATATTTCGATGTGTTACAAACGGAATGACAAAGTTAATATACCCATCATCCTAAGGTGAAGGGTATTAAAATCCGGTACAAACAGTCGCCTTAGCACATTGTACCACCGACTGAGTTGCCACAAGAATGTCAAACGAATATTTTAAGATTTTTCATGGCGAAAGCCGTTCATGAACATTACGTTGTGATTTTTAGTGAACGTTTCCGTTTCAGTTTGTTACCCTCCGTTCATGATTTTGGAACGCATTTTTTTGTTATTGTGAGTATACATTTATACCAACAGTTTTAGGAGATCTCATTCAATTTTCCTCTTAATATTTAAGTCTCCAAAACACAACAATGGATAATTGCTCTTTGCTCAATACTAAGTTTCGAGTTTTTTGACTCAAAAGTAAAACCTACTTGTCCATTCCAGGAAAAATGAAAAATTGCATTAAATTCATTAAACCGTACAAATGTACAAAGTGCTCCTCTATGACTGGCAAAGCAAATGAACGTAATAACCACTGACCATTATCACCATTATCAATTGGTATTCCATACTGCGGGAGTTTCCTTTGTTTCCATTAAATTGCGTGCACCTTGTAAATATCCCAAGCAAACTCATCTGACAAGACAAATGTGCAGAGAGGTTATACCAGCGTAGCATCTACATCTTTGAATCTGGAGTTTTAGATGAAAACAGGCAAAAAGATAAATTTAACTTAAGTGTGATTTTTAAAAACTATAATTTTCATTCACTTTTCTCCTCCTGGGTTTTTGTTTCGAAAGATGGTATTACAAAAATTTCATACACATTTTTTCAATTTTTAAATTATTAATGATTTTCTAAAGCATAGCTTATTTCTTTATATTTTCTTACAAATTTTTAATTGAAATTGGCGATTTTTGGAGACGAAAGCGTCCCTATTTGAAAACCAGACCAGACTAGAAAATTACTGGCAGATTACTTTCTGGTTTGTTATTATTCCAAATGTTTGCTGGGTTATGTATTAATGAAAGCGAGTGCACTCACAGTCATGGTAACAAATTCCAGCTTACTTCATGCATCACACTCATCCACACTTGCCGCCATTCTAATGACGACCAAGGAAATGACATGGTCTCTTCTAACCAGTGGAGCCATACATGCATCACAGGATGTGTTTCGCATACCACGAACATCTCTTGCATCCAATAAGCATTGGTGCCAACTGAAGAAGACGATGATGATGATGATGATAACACCTTCCCTATTTGACCACTGATGGCAAGAGCAAAAAACGAAATCGCATCAAATAACATCAGCAGTTTCATCTGTACCAAGTGACCAATGGACACCACTGCCACCAACGATTATGCCACCATCATCGGCATCGTGGAGAGTCATTCCTCTTTTTTTTTTTTTGGTTTTTTTGTTTCCTTATTCGTCGACGGAAAATCTCTGTATTTCAATGGAGGACAAAGAGATCCCTTTGAATGTTTTTTTTTTTTTGTTTTCTTACGAATGAATGCAAGACAAACAAGGATATAGGAAACATTCAAATGAGTGTGCTGGCAGGATTCACATATTTGATTTTTGAAGGAGCAAAAGTTGTAGTTTTTTGCAGTTTATAGTTCGCATGACCTCAATTTCAATGGAACCCCTACGCATTGTACATCCATTGCTAAACTTTGGCTTGTTGCATAACACAGATATATGGATGGACCATCATTGTGGGCCACCCTTACAACATCAATCTATACACTTTGCTCTTAAGTAATGATGCTGACAATTTTTGTTTTTTCTTTTTTTTAATTTGAACATTTTATCCTTTCGATGACTTAATCGTTGCACTCAAAGAAAATATTGAGATCGGTGCAATTCGGATTTTGTAATGCCTTTCGCAAAAAATGGAACATTTGTACTCAATCACAATGAAATGCTGCAATGGGCAAATAAATACATAGAAAAAACAATTTTTGTGTAATAGCAACCTGAAGTTGGTTGCGATACATATCAGTCACACTGTAGTATATATACGAAATTTTAAATCACTTGCAATATTTCTCCATTAAAACTTGTTTACTATATTTACTTTCCGTCATTCCATTTCTAAGGCTTTAGTTTTAATTAGAAAATAACTTTTTTTTTCAGCAAATCCTTGAAAATATATGCAAAAAATAGTATTTCGTCGAGTGGAAAATGGAGTGGGGTGGGGGTTAAAGAAAGCAAAAACTTGATGATGATGATCAAAACAAGACTTTCTATACAAATAAAATGTTGACAAAAATTTCTGCAAAAATAAAGTTGTGGCAAAGTTTTCTATCAAAATAAAATTTTGACAAAATTTTCAATAGAAATAAAATTTTGACAAAATTTTCTATAGAAATAAAATTTTGACAAAATTTTCTATAGAAATAAAATTTTGACAAAATTTTCTATAGAAATAAAATTTTGACAAAATTTTCTATAAAAACAAAATTTTCTATAGAAATACAATTTTGACAAAATTTTCTATAGAAATAACATTTTGACAAAATTGTCTATAGAAACAAAATTTTTTATAGAAATAAAATTTTGATCAAATTCTCTAGAAAAATAAAAGATTGACAAAATTTTCTATAGAAATAAGATTTTCACAAAATTTTCTATAGAAATAAGATTTTCACAAAATTTTCTATAGAAATACGATTTTGACAAAGCATTCTCTAGGAATAAATTTTTAACAATATTTTCGTTAGGAATAAAATTTTCTATAGAAATAAAATTTTGCCAAATTTTTTATAGAAATAAAATGTTGACAAAATTTTCTATAGAGATAAAATGTTGACAAAATTTTCTATAGAAATAAAATTTTGACAAAATTTTCTATAGAAATAAAATATTGACAAAATTTTCTATAGAAATAAAATTTTGACAAAATTTTCTTTAGAAATAAAATTTTGATAAAGTTTTCCATAGAAATAAAATTTTGACAAAATTGTCTATAGAAGCAAAATTTTCTATAGAAATACAATTTTAGCAAAATTTTCTATAGAAATAAAATTTTGACAAAATTTTCTATAGAAACAAAATTTTTTATAGAAATAAAATTTTGACCAAATTTTTTATAAAAATAAAAGTTTGACAAAACAGAAATAAAATTTTGACAACATTTTCTATAGAAAATAAGATTTTCACAAAATTTTTTATAGAAATAAGATTTTCACAAATTTTTCAATAGAAATACAATTTTGACAAAGCAGTCTCTAGGAATAAATTTTTAACAATATTTTCATTAGGAATAAAATTTTGACAAAATATTCTATAGAAAAAAAATTTTACAAATTTTGCTATAGAAATAAAATTTAGACAAAATTTTGTATAGAAATAAAATTTTGACAAATTCTTCTATAGAAATAAAATTTTGACAAAATTTTCTATAGAAATAAAATTTTGACAAAATTTTCTATAGAAATAAAATTTTGACAAAATTTTCTATAGAAATAAAACTTTGAAAAAAATTTCTATAGAAATAAAATTTTGACAAAATTTTCTATAGAAATAAAATTTTGACAACATTTGCTATGGAAATAAAATTTTGGCAAAATTTTCTATAGAAATAAAATTTTGACAAAATTTTCTATAGAAATAAAAATTGACAAATTTTGCTATAGAAATAAAATTTAGACAAAATTTTCTATAGAAGTAAAATTTTGACAACATTTGCTATGGAAATAAAATTTTGGCAAAATTTTCTATAGAAATAAAATTTTGACAAAATTTTCTATAGAAATAAAATGTATACAAAATTTTCTATAGAAATAAGATTTTCACAAAATTTTTTATAGAAATAAGATTTTCACATAATTTTCTATAGAAATACGATTTTGAAAAAGCATTCTCTAGGAATAAATTGTTAACAATATTTTCTTTAGAATAAAATTTTGACAAAATTTTCTATAGAAATAAAATTTTGACAAAATTTTCTATAGAAATAAAATTTTGACAAAATTTTCTATAGAAATAAAATTTTGACAAAATTTTCTATAGAAATAAAATTTTGACAAAATTTTCTATAGAAATAAAATTTTGACAAAATTTTCTATAGAAATAAAATTTTGACAACATTTTCTATAGAAATAAAATTTTGACCAAATATTCTATAGAAAAAAAACTTGACAAATTTTGCTATAGAAATAAAATTAAAAAAACAATTTCTATAGAAACAATATGTTGACAAATTTTTCTATAGAAATAAAATTTTGACAAAATTATGTATAGAAATAAAATTTTGACAAATTTTTCTATAGAAATAAAATTTTGACAAAATTTTCTATAGAAATAAAATTTTGACAAAATTTTCTATAGAAATAAAATTTTGACAACATTTGCTATAGAAATAAAATTTTGACAAAATTTTCTATAGAAATAAAATTTTGACAAAATTTTCTATAGAAATAAAATTTTGACAAAATTTTCTATAGAAATAAAATTTTGACAACATTTGCTATGGAAATAAAATTTTGGCAAAATTTTCTATAGAAATAAAATTTTGACAAAATTTTCTATAGAAATAAAAATTGACAAATTTTGCTATAGAAATAAAATTTAGACAAAATTTTCTATAGAAGTAAAATTTTGACAACATTTGCTATGGAAATAAAATTTTGGCAAAATTTTCTATAGAAATAAAATTTTGACAAAATTTTCTATAGAAATAAAATGTATACAAAATTTTCTATAGAAATAAGATTTTCACAAAATTTTTTATAGAAATAAGATTTTCACATAATTTTCTATAGAAATACGATTTTGAAAAAGCATTCTCTAGGAATAAATTGTTAACAATATTTTCTTTAGAATAAAATTTTGACAAAATTTTCTATAGAAATAAAATTTTGACAAAATTTTCTATAGAAATAAAATTTTGACAAAATTTTCTATAGAAATAAAATTTTGACAAAATTTTCTATAGAAATAAAATTTTGACAAAATTTTCTATAGAAATAAAATTTTGACAAAATTTTCTATAGAAATAAAATTTTGACAAAATTTTCTATAGAAATAAAATTTTGACAACATTTTCTATAGAAATAAAATTTTGACAAAATATTCTATAGAAAAAAAACTTGACAAATTTTGCTATAGAAATAAAATTAAAAAAACAATTTCTATAGAAACAATATGTTGACAAATTTTTCTATAGAAATAAAATTTTGACAAAATTATGTATAGAAATAAAATTTTGACAAATTTTTCTATAGAAATAAAATTTTGACAAAATTTTCTATAGAAATAAAATTTTGACAAAATTTTCTATAGAAATAAAATTTTGACAACATTTGCTATAGAAATAAAATTTTGACAAAATTTTCTATAGAAATAAAATTTTGACAAAATTTTCTATAGAAATAAAATTTGGACAAAATTTTCTATAGAAATAAAATTTTGACCAAATTGTCTATAGGAACAAAATTTTTTATAGAAATACAATTTTGACCAAATTTTTTATAAAAATAAAAGTTTGACAAAATTTTCTATAGAAATAAAATGTTTACAAAATTTTCTATAGAAATTCGATTTTCACAAAATTTTCTATAGAAATACGATTTTGACAAAGCATTCTCTAGGAATAAATTTTTAACAACATTTTCTTTAGGAATAAAATTTTGACAAAATATTCTATAGAAAAAAAATTGACAAATTTAGCTATAGAAATAAAATTTAGACAAAATTTTCTATAGAAGTAAAATTTTGACAACATTTGCTATGGAAATAAAATTTTGGCAAAATTTTCTATAGAAATAAAATAAGATTTTCACACAATTTTCTATATAAATAAGGTTTTCACAAAATTTTCTATAGAAATAAGATTTTCAGAAAAGTTTCTATATAAATAAGATTTTCACAAAATTTTCTATAAAAATACGATTTTCACAAGGCATTCTCTAGGAATAAATTTTTAACAATATTTTCTTTAGGAATAAAATTTTGACAAAATATTCTATACAAAAAAATTTGACAAATTTTGCTATAGAAATAAAATATAAAAAAAGATTTCTATAGAAACAACATTTTGATAAAATTTTCTATAGATATAAAATTTAGACAAAATTTTCTATAGAAACAACATTTTGACAAAATTTTCTATAGAAACAACATTTTGACAAAATTTTCTATAGAAATACAATTTTGACAAAATTTTCTATAGAAATAAAATTTTCTGTAGAAGTAAAATTTTGACCAAGTTTTCTATAGAAATAATAATTTGACAAAAATTTCGATAGTAATAAAATTTGACAAAATTTTGTATCAAGATAAAATTTTCTACAGAAATAAGATTTTGATAAAACATTCTCTAGCAAAAAATTTTTAACAAAATCCCAGCAAAAAAATTGGAAGTTTTTCTAAAGGCACAACTTTGAAAGCACTTCCAAAAATGCTCTCCCGAAGATGTTCTTTATTTTATCTACACAGTAAATTCTTTTGATTAAATTTTTTAAAACTCGCTTTTTTCACATTTTTAATTAGAAATTTTAAATTATTTTGTTTCAAATAAGTTAAAAAGAAAGTGAGAATTAATCATAAAATTAATAAAATGGTACAAATCATTTAAATTTTGTCGAAAAAAAATCTAAATCCATTCTAGAAAAATCGCAAATTTTTGAAAATATTTGAGGTCAAACTTTTAAGACAAGCGTTAGAGCGCATTAAAAATCATAAAAAAAAAACAATATATATAAATTATTTATTTGGCAAACTATCACACGATTTTATAATTCATATCCAAAACATTGAATTCGGACCACACCTTAAGAAGTGATGCAAGTGATGCTGTTGAAATGGTGGATATCCGTCCTATGACAAGCCCATGTTAAATTCATCGCTTCTGCGCCAATTTTGCTCCACTTCCGGGCCCAAAAAAAACATATTTACTACTTTTTTGGCGACGCTTTGTTTTGCTGGGATTTTCTTCAGGAATAGAATTGTGACAAAATATTCTATAGAAAAAATTTACATAATTTTTTATAGAAATAACGTTTTGACAAAATTTTCTATAGGAAAAATAAAAGATAAAATTTCCTATAGAAAAGAAACTTTGAAAAAAATTCTAAATTTTCTATAGAAGAAAAATTAACAATTTTTATATAAAAATAAAATATAAATAAAGTCAGTATGAAGCCTATATCTTTAAAAATTTTAATTTTCATTTTAGATCATACTACATATTCTCGTATGGGTGCAAGTTACAAATATTTAAGACTTCGAAAAAAATATATATTTTTCATAATATTTATATACGCTTTTTGGCTTTGTAAGTTAAGATGCAAAAAGTCAACAAATTTATAGACGATTTCATTAATTTTGAAGACGAATCTATTAAACCCAATTTGATTCTAGTTAAACAACATTTTCTTTAATTTTAGGATACCCAATTTTATGTCGAATCACTTAATTTAAGGACAAAGCGACTTTATTGAAAAAAGTTTATCGACTATTGGACAAGGAAAAATACTTTATTTAAAAGAAATGTGTCTTCTATGCAAAACAAAATTTGCGTTCGTATTTTAAAGACATGAAATCTTTGGCCTCACGACAACATTTTTTCTGTATAAACAGTATAATTCAGATAATATAAATTTATTGAGAAAACTGTGTAAAATAAAGGATTTTTATGAACCACAACTGCAGTACCCAAACCCTCAAAAAAAAGTCGCTTCTGTAACATATACCCCAAACACATTTTGCTTCAAGCATATATATTTTCAAGATTGATCCAAACAAAATATTGTTTGTATTGTTCACAAATATTATGTTTCACTTTAGGGCGTACACTGGTAGTAAAAAATTTTAATGAAATTTTCTTTGTGTGGATATATTATTAAGGCGCCAATTGGTTACTTCAATTATTTTACTTGCAGCATACTCTCTAGGTCTCTTTCTAAACACATATATGTTTATAGGCTATTTCAAAATTAATATATGTTTGCATCCAAGCATATTATATTTACAAACATTTTATGTCCCAAACGTAATATGTTCTAACATATTAACATATATGTCCCAAAAATGTTATGCTAGTTTATGAACATTATACTCTTGCATTTAAAAATATTGTGTTAAAAAATTCGAGTTCCAAACATATAATTTTTACACCCAAGCATATGAAAAACAGTCTTTTTCGCACGTGCACCAAAAAAAAACACGAGCTTCCAAAAAAGTAGTTTGGATCCCAAATTTGTGATCCGGAAGTAGTACAAACTTGAATCATCTACAATGAAATTTACAATGGTTTGTCATATGACGGAAATATTCCATTTTTTGGATCCTTTGCATTGCTTTAGAAGTTGTACATTGGAAGTCGATTTGGATGAAGAAATTCAAAAAACTAAAAAAAAAACAAATCTTTTTTCTACAATTTCACTTCTTATTTTTTATCAGTATATTTTGTTACACTTTTATTTTGTTATTATCTAATTGTTGATTCACCGTGGGTTGAACCTGTGTTTGTTGGCACTATAACAGAACGTTTTTCTAAGCATGTCCATCCGTCCGTCCGTCTGTTGAAATCAAGCTAACTTCCGAACGAAACAAGCTATCGACTTGAAACTTGGCACAAGTAGTTGTTATTGATGTAGGTCGGATGGTATTGCAAATGCGCTATATCGGACCACTTTTGCGTATAGTCCCCATATAAACCGATCCCCAGATTTGGCTTTCGGAACCTCTAAGAGAAGCAAATTTCATCCGATCCGGCTGAAATTTGGTACGTGGTGTTAGTATATGGTTTCTAATAACCATGCAGGAATTGGTCCATATCGATCCATAATTATATGTAGTAGAGGTGTGCGCGTGAGGGATTTTTCGCGCACTACGCACGCTCACAAATTCAAAATGTCATTCACGCACGATCACGCACGCCTGTTTTAGAATTGCTCACACTCACGCACGCTCACGAATGAATTCGTAACATTCACGCACGATCACGCACGCCCGTTTTTGAATTGCTCACACTCACGCACACTCACGAATGAATTCGTAACATTCACGCACGAAGGTTTTTATTGATTCACGCTCACTCACGTTCACGAACCAAAATCCTGCAAAGATAAACACTCACGATTGCAGAATAGTGACTACCGCACGCTCACGCAGGGATATATCAACTCACGCACATTCACGAACAACAAACTTATTCACGCACACTCACGATTCGAAAAAAAAACCACTCACGCACGTTCACGAATAATGAAACGTACATCCACACACTCACGATTCATAAAAAAACTATTCACGCACGCTCACGATGTAAAATGCAACTCACGCACGTTCACGACTATTATACTTACAAAACAAACGAAAAAATGTAATTCACGAATGAGTACGAACTTAAAAACTTACTCACTCTCGCTCGTGATACAAATGAGCCACCCACACAAATTCGCCAAAATATTTCTAATTAAAAATCTGAAGTTGAAAACGTACTCAATTAAAAAATTAACAGATACAATTAACATTTTAATCAAATCAAAATATAAATTCAATTAAAATTTGGATTGATTTTGGCCGAAAAACTTAATTAATTTTTAATTGAGGCAATCAATGATTTATAGTGTTATTGTTTACTTATTTTATTTTTTATTATATTATAATTACATATATTATAATTATACGATATAGAATTATTTTTTTAAATCTAAGCCAAAATTTAATGAACCAATGAAACCAATTATTTCCGAAAATTATTAATTTTTTATTTGGAAGTATGTTTTCAATTTAAAAATGTAAAAATGTTCAATCATTATTATACCCTTCACCACTACTGTGGTACAGGGTATAATAAGTTTGTGCATTTGTATGTAACGCCAAGAAGGAAAAGTCTGAGACCCATCGTTTAGTATACCGATCATCTTAGAATTGAATTCTGAGTCGATTTAGCGATGTCCGTCTGTCTGTCTGTCTGTCCGTCTGTCTGTCTGTCCGTCTGTCTGTCTGTCTGTCTGTTGGTGTATTTTTGTGTGCAAAGTACAGCTCGCAGTTTTAGTCCGATTGTCCTAAAATTTGGTATAGGGTCCTGTTTCGGCTTAAAGACGATCCCTATTGATTTTGGAAAAAATCGGATCAGATTTAGATATAGCTGCCATATATATTTATCCCCGATCTGGTCATAATTGGCGTATTTATCAACCGATGTTCTTCAAATTCAGTACATCGGAATATTTTATGAGCCTCGAAAAACTTGCAAAATATCAGCTAAATCGGTTCAGATTTAGATATAGCTCCCATATATATCTTTCGTCCGATTTAGACTCATATGACCACAGAGGCCACAGTTTACTACCGATCTTCGTGAAATTTTGCACAGAGGGTAGAATTGACATTCTACCAATGCTTGGTAAATTTGATTGAAATCAGTTCAAATTTAGATATAGCTCCCATATATATCTTTCGTCAGATTTGCACTTATATGCCCTCAAAAGCCAGAGTTTTGCCGTGATTTAGTTCAAATTTTGCACAAGGAGTACGTTTAATAGTATCGATAAGTGTACCAAATTTGGTTGAAATCGGTTCAAATTTAGATATACACCCAGAGAAGGAATATGATCACCTCAAACATGTTTTAAGAGCAAAATGTTATTTTTGGGTGGTGACCATGTAACATGGTTTTCGCAACCATGTTATTTTCTCGGAAATCATGTATCTGATTTCGGCAAGCAGGTTATATCTGACGAGAAAATAACATTATAATGACAAACATGTTATATGGTCACCATACAAAAATAACATTTTGCTCTTGAAACATGTTTGAGGTGATCATATTCCTTCTCTGCGTGTAGCTCCCATATATATCTTTCGTCCCATTTATACTCAAATGACTACGAGAGCTAAAGTTAAACACCCATTTACGTGAAATTTTGCAGAGATAACAGAATTATTATTCTAACTATGCATGTCAAATTTAGTCGAAATCGGTTCAGATTATATATAGCTCCCGTTATATGTAAACCAGAGTTGGGAAAATATGGTAGACTATTTCATATTTTAGACCCATTTTCAATGGGATTTTCCTCCAATTGACTGCATAGTTTCCACGGAGAATATATTTAATACGATATTTAAGTGTGTCAAGTTTGATCTAATTTGGTTCAGAATTAGATAAAGTCTCCATATATTCGTTTTGCCGGTTTATACAAATATGGCCAAAATTCCCACACTTTACACAAAATTCTGTGATAATTTCCCCATATCTTAGTCATATCCTACACACTGTAATGCCAGACTTTCCACAGAACGATTGAGTTTTAAATAAGGCTCCAAGTCGCCGACTTGACCAAATAATATATCACAACCCACACTTGACCACATATCTTGGCAAGATCTAACCAATATCCTTGTAAAATCGTCACTGCTGAGTAGCAAAAATTGTAAATATTACTAAAATTGCCCTATATCTCGAATACATATGTATCACCTGATCAATCATAAATGCTCTTTTGTATAATTGCATTAAAATTTCTCTCGCTTCATATTTCTCATATTTTTTTACTATGTTAACATTGTGTTTCATCCCAGGGCGTTAGCCGATTTAAATTGCAATTCTAGAGTTTTTGTAAAAGTACAAAAAATTGTCTCCATTAAAAGTATTTGTATCTGGAAATGCAAACCTTTATATAGCTCCCAGCAAATTTGAAGTGGTTGAGAGTCTACATAGTGGTGAAGGGTATAATATAGTCAGCTCCGCCCGACTTTAGACTTTACTTACTTGTTCATACATAATTTTTATCGTGAGCAAGACATTTTTGTAAATATAATATTTGTCGTGAGCGTGAATAGGCTCGTGAACGTGTCATTTCTCGTGAGGGTGAATTATTTCGTGAATGTGAATTTTTTCGTGAACGTGAATTTCATCGTGAGCGTGAATTTTTCGTGAATGTGAGTTTCTTCGTGACCGTGAATTTTCTCGTGAGCGTGAATTTTTCGTGAAGGTGAATTTTTTCGTGAACGTGAATGTCATCGTGAGTGTGATGTTTTCGTGAATGTGAATTTCTTCGTGAACGTGAATTTCTTCGTGAGCGTGAATTTTGTCGTGAGCGTGAATTTTTCGTGAATGTGAATTTTTTCGTGAACGTGAATTTTGTCGTGAGCGTGATTTTGAAAAAAAATTTACTCACGCACATTCACGAACAGAATTTGATGTTCACGCACGATCACGCACGACACATTTTTGTTCAGTCCCATTCACGCACATTCTCGTGATTTGGTCAAAATTTCATTCACGAATCACGTGACTCACGCGTGAATCACGCGTGTCACGCGCACACCTCTAATATGTAGCCCCCATATAAACCGATCCCCAGATTTGGTTTCGGAGCCTCTAAGAGAAGCAAATTTCATTCGATCCGGCTGAAATTTAATACGTGGTGTTAGTATATGGTTTCTAACAACCATGCAAAAATTGGTCCACATCGGTCCATAATTATATATAGCCCCCATATAAACCGATCCCCAGAGTAGACCTCCGGAGCCTCATGGATGAGCAAAATTCATCCGATCCGGCTGAAATTTGGTACGTGGTGTTAGTATTTGGTCTCTAACAACCATGCAAAAATTGGTCCACATCGGTCTATAATTGACCTCCGGAGCTCTTGGCGGAGCAAAATTCATACGATCCGGTTGGAATTTGGTACATTGGGCTAGTATATGGTCACCAACAACCATGTCAAAATATTATTACTATAGAAAATTTTGTCAAAATATTATTACTATAGAAAATTTTGTTTTGTCAAAATTTTATTTCTATAGAAAATTCTGTCAAACTGAAGTATATACGTATTTAATCGGTCTTTTTTTTGTTTTATATATACCCCGTGTGGACTAACTTACAATTGAAAAGACGGTGTTAAAAAGTTTTAAGATACCTTGCCATCGGCAAGTGTTACCACGACCCAAGTAATTCGATTGTGGATGACAGTCTTTAGTACAAGTTTCTATGCAATCCATGGTGGAGGGTAAATAAGATTCGGTCTGGCCGAACTTACCACCGTATATACCTGTTTTGTGCTGGGTTGCTTATGCAAAAAAGAAGTTTCCATTAAATTTATTTCCACAAAAATCAATTATTTTTCTTGGTGTACTGTAAATCCCAACTCATTGAAAAATGTTTGCTAAAAACTTTTCGGTCATAAAGTTTTGTTATAAAACTAAAGTTGTTTTTTGCACAACATTTTTCGGAGATTTCTTTATTTTGGGTGCAAAAAGAGAAGGCGAAAATGTCGGCAAAACGCACAAAAACTGAAAAATTCGAGAAAAGGATGTTGTGGAAAAAACCAAAAAAAAAACTCTCATTCCAAACTACTAAAGTTACATAAATTCTAGTAAATTGTTAAAAGTTATGCGACATGTTGTGCTTACAGCAGGGGCGATTGGGGGGGATTCAGTGTGATCGCTGTTTTTGTTCTTTATTTATTTTTTGCTCTTCTAGTTAGAACTAAACGCAGTTTATTTTCCCTTCTTTGCCCTTACAATATATTACATGTAATATTTTATAAACAAATTTTAATTAAATGGCTATAAAAAATATGACAATAAAGAAGTTCTTGTTTTTTTTTGGAGAAAGGGAAATTTCAATGCATTTCTTTACTAAACTTTGCTTAAATTTTGGTTGCCTCAATCATGAAAATTCTATTAATCTTGAATGCATATGAATTTGAGAAATTTTAATAGGGGTTATAACAAAATTGTCTTTTTTTGTTTTATGTTATTAACCCTTTTGACCCTAACGTTGCCTGTAGGCAACTTTTTGTGTGTTTGAGACTCACTGTCAGCGTTGTTCTTGTTTTTGTTCATAAAACTGTAACGATATCGAAGGCTACAAGTGTTTTCTTCAAGTTGAATGAAAAATCAGCTAATTTGGTTATCAATTAGCAAAAATTTTTTCATTATTACGCACGTGCCTCAAGAAAAAAATATTTGCGAATTTAAAAAGAGGTTTTTATACATGTGACTTTTTTTTTCAAAAATTACAACTAAAATGTTGAAAGTTTTTATTAAATCTCTTGTAGTACATGTCAAATAAAATATTTCTGGAAGTCAAATCTTAGAATTGCAAAAAAACAACAGATGGGAAATTTTTAAAATTGAAAAGTTGCCTGTGGGCAACTTTGGACAATTGTGGTAGTAAAATTACATATTTTTGAACATAAGACCTGGAGAAAAAAGGTTTGAAAAACAATGATTTTGAAAAAATTTTGAACTTCGATTGGGATGTCCCAGTGACGAGAAATGCGGCGATGATGTGGAAAACATATCTGCAGTGCAGTGGGGAATTTGAAAGGAATCGTAAAAAGGGAGGAAGCCACTTGTTGGCAACATACTAGTGGATTAGCACGAATATTGGCGCTTTATAATACTTTGGTTTTTTACACCGCCAGTTAAATTGACATGGGTTAAAAACAAAAAAAAAAAAAAACATTTTCGTGAGTCACGTGAAGCCGTGCATGAAATTTAAACGAAATCTCGTGAACGTGCGTTAACGGGACTAAAGAAAAATGTGTGGCGCTTGAGTGTGAGTAAAAATCAAATTGTGTTCGTGATTGTGAGTGAGTAAAATTTCTCCGAAATCATGCTCCCGATAAAAATTTACTTTCACGATCCAACTCACTCTCTAGATAAAATTCACGTTAACGATAAAATTCATGTTCACGATAAAATTCACATTCACGGTAAAGCAGAGACACAAAAATTCACAATCGGGAACAAATTCACGTTCACGATTAAATTCAAGTTCACCGATTTTAATCACCTCTACTTATTTAATCACGCTTAAGATTTCAATAGCGTGAGTCACGAGAAATTTCGTTAATTACCAGAATTTTATTGAGCCACGAAAATTGTCGTGTTCCGAAAATATTCGTGACTCACGAGATTTGTTGTGAATTACGAAAATTGTCGTGAATCGTGCGAAAGCGTGAGGCACAAACGTGCGAAAGCGTGAGGTATAAACGTGCGCGAGTATGACTTATCATTTCGTGACCGTGAATTCCTACTCGCAAAAAAATAATTCTTTCCTCCCAAACGAAACTTTAGACAAACAAAGTTCGTTTCTCATTTGCTTTTCGCTGTAAGGAAGTGTATTTGGAAGAAAAGTATATACTTTTTGTGGTAAACGTTTATTCTTTTCTAGGATGTAAAAACAATTTCATAAAGACAAACTCAAAAAAAAAAAAACATTGTTTTCTTGCTGATTGCATTTTCCCTCACATCTTTCTCACATCCACGAGGTTTTTTAGTTCTTAACACCTTTTCCGGTAATACCAACAATGTAGAATAAATTATACGATTTTATAAATTTTTAAAATTTTTTTACCTTTTGCCTGGACGGAAAATCGAACCAGGGACCATGCACTTTGTAAGCCAACACACTAACCACTGAGCTATGTACCTGTTATGGTCATCAATAGATAATTATCCATATAAGTTATATTTATATAGCATAGCTTGCGGCGCCTACGAACCGAATAAACAAAGTTTATTTAACAGAAACAAACATTTAATTTGGCACCGTGGAGCAGTGGTTGCTATGTCCGACTTGCATGCCAAGGGTCGTGGGTGCGATCCCTGCTTCGTCCAAAGTTTTTTTGTTTTTTTTTTACACATATTCCGGATATGTTCGGAAGATTCCGAAAAAATGTTCAACATTACATTGTACTATATTAAATTTTGAACTGTAAAATGTGTTTTATTAAAGACCTAAAGTCAGAAAAGAACAGTGTTTGATATAAACGAAATGGACTGTGTTGTTGTTTCAAAAATAACTTTTTTATTGAAAAAATAAAAATTTTGTAACAAACGAATTTTTTTGGTGATAAAAGTTTAAAATTTTCGAAGCAATTCAAAAAACTCTAACAAAAGAAAAACGTTTTCGGTACACGTTTTCCAAACGTTTTTTTCTTTGCGTGTACCCACATGACGTGCGTGAGTACATTTTTTTTTTCGTAAATGTGTTTGAGCGTGATTGAAATTCCACTCACGCGCGCATCTAAGCATATAACATATTACTATATTTAGTTGAAATTGTCATATATATCTTTCGTCCGATACGCACTTCTATGGCTCAGAGGTCAAAATTTCACTCCGATTTACATGAAGTAAATCATAAATGCAGATTTGCGAAATTTTAATTAAAAAATTTAATTATCTCCAATATTTATACCCTGCGCCACACTGTGGAACAGGGTTAGTGCATATGTTTGCAACACCCAGAAAGAGACGAGATAGACACATGGTGTCTTTGGCAATAATGCTCAGGGTGGTCTCCTGAGTCGATATAGCCATGTCCGTCTGTCCGTCTGTCCGTGAACACATTTTTGTAATCAATGTCTAGGTCGCAGTTTTAGTCCAATCGACTTCAAATTTGGCACAAGTATGTGTTAGAACCCTATTGATTTTGGAAGAAATCGGTTCAGATTTAGATATAGCTTCTATATATATATATGGACTTATATGGCCCCAGAAGCCAGAGTTTTACCTTAATTTGCTTAAAATTTTGCACAAGAAGAACAATTGGTGCTATAGTCAAGTGCCAAATTTTATTGAAATCGGTTCAGATTTAGATATAGCTCCCATATATATCCTTCGCCCGATATGGACTAATACGGTCCCAGAAGCCAGAGTTTTACCCCAATTTGGCTCCCATACATATCGCTCGCCCGATTTACACTCATATGACCAGTGGCCAATCTTTTACTCCGATTTAGTTGAAATTTTGCACGGGGAGTAGAATTAGCATTGTAGCTATGCGTGCCAAATTTGATTGAAATCGGTTCAGATTTATATATAGCTCTCATATATAGCTTTCGCCCGATTTACACTCATATGACCACAAAGGCCAATTTGTTATTCCGATTTAGTTGAAATTTTACACAGGGAGTAGAATTACCATTGTAAAGGGTGATTCTTTTGAGGTTAGGATTTTCATGCATTAGTATTTGACAGATCACGTGGGATTTCAGACATGGTGTCAAAGAGAAAGATGCTCAGTATGCTTTGACATTTCATCATGAATATACTTACTAACGAGCAACGCTTGCAAATCATTGAATTTTATTACCAAAATCAGTGTTCGGTTCGAAATGTGTTTCGCGCTTTACGTCCGATTTATGGTCTACATAATCGACCAAGTGAGCAATCAATTAATGCGATTGTGACCAAGTTTCGCACTCAGTTTACTTTATTGGACATTAAACCAACCACACGAATGCGTACAGTGCGTACAGAAGAGAATATTGCGTCTGTTTCTGAGAGTGTTGCTGAAGACCGTGAAATGTCGATTCGTCGCCGTTCGCAGCAATTGGGTTTGTGTTATTCGACCACATGGAAGATTTTACGCAAAGATCTTGGTGTAAAACCGTATAAAATACAGCTCGTGCAAGAACTGAAGCCGAACGATCTGCCACAACGTCGAATTTTCAGTGAATGGACCCTAGAAAAGTTGGCAGAAAATCCGCTTTTTTATCGACAAATTTTGTTCAGCGATGAGGCTCATTTCTGGTTGAATGGCTACGTAAATAAGCAAAATTGCCGCATTTGGAGTGAAGAGCAACCAGAAGCCGTTCAAGAACTGCCCATGCATCCCGAAAAATGCACTGTTTGGTGTGGTTTGTACGCTGGTGGAATCATTGGACCGTATTTTTTCAAAGATGCTGTTGGACGCAACGTTACGGTGAATGGCGATCGCTATCGTTCGATGCTAACAAACTTTTTGTTGCCAAAAATGGAAGAACTGAACTTGGTTGACATGTGGTTTCAACAAGATGGCGCTACATGCCACACAGCTCGCGATTCTATAGCCATTTTGAGGGAAAACTTCGGAGAACAATTCATCTCAAGAAATGGACCGGTAAGTTGGCCACCAAGATCATGCGATTTGACGCCTTTAGACTATTTTTTGTGGGGCTACGTCAAGTCTAAAGTCTACAGAAATAAGCCAGCAACTATTCCAGCTTTGGAAGACAACATTTCCGAAGAAATTCGGGCTATTCCGGCCGAAATGCTCGAAAAAGTTGCCCAAAATTGGACTTTCCGAATGGACCACCTAAGACGCAGCCGCGGTCAACATTTAAATGAAATTATCTTCAAAAAGTAAATGTCATGGACCAATCTAACGTTTCAAATAAAGAACCGATGAGATTTTGCAAATTTTATGCGTTTTTTTTTTTTTTTTAAAGTTATCAAGCTCTTAACAAATCACCCTTTAGCTATGCGTGCCAAATTTGGTTGAAATCGATTCAGATTTAGATATAGCTCCCATATATATCTTTGCCCGATATGCACTTATATGGACCCAGAAGCCAGAGTTTTATCCTGATTAGCTAGAAATTTTGCACAAGGAGTACAATTTGTAGTATATTCATGTGTGCCAAATTTAGATATAGCTTCCATATATATTTTTCGCCCGATATGGACTTATATGGACCCAGAAGCCAGAGTTTTGCCCCAATTTGGTTGAAATTTTGCACTAGGAGTACAATTAGTAATATTGTCATGTGTGCCAATTTTGATTGAAATCGGTTCAGATTTAGATATAGCTCCCATATATATGTTTTTCTGATTTCGACAAAAATGGTCAAAATACCAATATTTTCCTTGTAAAATCGCCACTGCTTAGTCCAAAAGTTGTAAAAATTACTCTAATTTTCCTAAACTTCTAATACATATATATCGAGCGATAAATCATAAATAAACTTTTGCGAAGTTTCCTTAAAATTGCTACAAATTTAAATGTTTCACATATTTTTTAACTAATATTGTGTTCCACCCTAGTGCATTAGCCGACTTAAATTTTGAGTCTATAGATTTCTAGAAGTCTATCAAAGTCTGTCCAGATCGAGTGATATTTAAATGTATGTATTTGGGACAAACCTTTATATATAGCACCCAACACATTTGACGGATGTGATATGGTATCGAAAATTTAGATCTACAAAGTGGTGCAGGGTATAATATAGTCGGTCCCGCCCGACTTTAGACTTTCCTTACTTGTTTTTTACTAACATTGTGTTCCACCCTAGTGCATTAGCCGACTTAAATTTTGAGTCTATAGATTTTGTAAAAGTCTATCAAATTCTGTCCAAATCGAGTGATATTTAAATGTATGTATTTTTGACAAACCTTTATATATAGCACCCAACACATTTGACGGATGTGATATGCTATCGAAAATTTAGATCTACAAAGTGGTGCAGGGTATAATATAGTCGGCCCCGGCCGACTTTAGACTTTCCTTACTTGTTTTTTACTAACATTGTTTTCCAACCTAGTGCATTAGCCGACTTAAATTTTGAGTCTATATATTTTGCAGAAGTCTATCAAATTCTGTCCAGATCGAGTGATATTTAAATGTATGTATTTGGGACAAACCTTTATATATAGCCCCCAACACATTTGACGGATGTGATATGGTATCGAAAATTTAGATCTACAAAGTGGTGCAGGGTATAATATAGTCGGCCCCGCCCGACTTTAGACTTTCCTTACTTGTTTTTTACTAACAGTGTGGTCCGTCCCGGTCATTAACCAATTTAAATTTTAAGTCTAGACATTTTGTGAGAGTTAAAAAAATGTTGTCCAAATCTTTATATAGCTCCTAACAAATTTGAAGGTGTTAAAATGGTATCAAAAATGTTGGTATACGTAGTGGTGAAGGGTATAATGTAGTCGGCCCGGCCGACTTTAGACTTTCCTTACTTGTTTCTTTTTGAGAAGGCTGTTGAGGTTTAGATATAGCTCTCATATAAATGTTCCGCCCGAGTTAGACTCTTATTGCCATATATATCCACCGGAGACCAAATTTTAACAGCGAGACCAAAGTTTCACTGCGATTTGTTTGAAATTTTGCACAGGTAGTAGAATTAACATTCTGTCTACGCATACTGAATTGGTTTGAAATCAATTCAGATTTAGATATAGCTCCCAAAATACCTCCCCAGAAGCCTGGATTTTACTCTGATTTACTTCAAATTTTGCACAAAGAGTTTATATGGTATACACAAAGAAAATTGCATTAAAATTGAGGCAACGTTTCTTATAGAACACCAGTTAAGAATACGGTTTAAGTTTTTATCGGCAATTTTGGTAAAGTAGGATATGAGTTCTTCTCATCCCAAAATCGGAGAAGTGTCATCAACATTCAACGCCTGCAAGTTAGACCGTGGACTATCGATCTTCGCCGCGAATGGGCCAAAATATCGCAGAACCACTTACATGCAGCGTGTGATGACTTTGTCCGCCATTTGAAGGCCATATAGCCCGTGGACCTAAAACCTCAGCCGGCTGTGATATTAGTTTTAATTTATGTTTTATGTTGTTTTATATGTTACGTGTATACTGTAATTCAATGTAACTTAAGTTAAAATAATATTGTAGGTGGAAATGTTTATGGTATTGTAAAGAGTACAAAATTATAATGTGTTTTTATTTAATAGACGAATTTCCCTGACGAAGACAACAAAAATTATCGAAACGTTGGAAACAATGCAATAAATTTGAAGGCCATATATCGAGCCAAAGTTAGCCAATTCGAACAAATCAAAACTGATTCTAAAATCAGATGCTATTTCTGACAGTATTTGCTGTTAAGAACAAAATTAGGGACAATTAAAAAATATAGCATTTTCCTTTGTTGCATTACATATCAGCCACCCTTTATATTTGCTCTGAGTTCCAAGACGATTTAGGCATTAGTTTGCTTCAAACTAGCTATATCATTGTGCTTTCAATTCATTTCCTAGACTAAAAAGCCACCGTCTACTGCCTCAATTCACCATAGACAAACATTCGATTATAAGTCGTTTTTTGTTTGTCGTCATATCTTCCCCAAAGGTTCTCTAGACCCCTTCCAATACAATGCCCCTAAAGTTACCCAAAGGAATTTGTTCAACATACTCTTTGATGTTGAATCCTCTAGAACCCTCATTGTATTGTATTTGAAGGGGGTGTCTGAAAAATTGGAATATGTTTAACACTATCCTTTGAAAAGTTTCAGACAGGGCGTTTGTAAAGTTGCAACACAACAAAAATCATATGTCGGTTCTCGGAGGAGTTAGGCCAGCATGTTAACTACACACTTAACAATTTTTTTTGCCGATAGACAATTTACATAAAATGTCGCAAAAACCAAAAAAGTATTTAGACACACACACACTGTCGTTTAATTGCAACACTTGTCTTTGAGGGCGTTCATGAACAGTGTGTTGGGATAATTGAACATATACGGAAAGAAACAAGTAACGAATGTCTAAAGTCGGGCGGGGCCGACTATATTATACCCTGCCCCACTTTGTAGATCCACATTTTCAATACTATATCAAATCTGCCAAATGTGTTAGGTGCTATATATAAAGTTTATGTTCCCATATACATATATTTAAATTTGACTCGATCTGGAAAAAATTTGTTAGACTTCTATGGACTTAAAATTTAAGTTAGCTAATGCCCTGGTGTGAAACAAAATGTTAGTAGAAAACAAATAAGGAAAGTCTAAAGTCGGGTGGGGCCGACTATATTATACTCTGCACCACTTTGTAGATCTAAATTTTCGATACCATATCACATCCGTCAAATGTGTTGGGGGCTATATATAAAGGTTTGTCCCAAATACATACATTTAAATATCACTCCATCTGGACAGAATTTGATAGACTTCTACAAAATCTATAGACCCAAAATTTATGTCGGCTAATGCACTAGGTTGGAGCACAATGTTAGTAAAAAACAAGTAAGGAAAGTGTAAAGTCGGGTGGGGCCGACTATATTATACCCTGCACCACTTTGTAGATCTAAATTTTCGATACCATATCACATCCGTCAAATGTGTTGGGTGCTATATATAAAGGTTTGTCTCAAATACATACATTTAAATATCACTCGATCTGGACAGACTTTGATAGACTTCTACAAATCTATAGACTCAAAATTTATGTCGGCTAATGCACTAGGGTGGAACACAATATTAGTCAAAAAATATGGGAAACATTTAAATCTGAAGCAATTTTAAGGAAACTTCGCAAAAGTTTATTTATGATTTATCGCTCGATATATATGTATTAGAAGTTTAGGAAAATTAGAGTAATTTTTACAATTTTTCGACTAAGCAGTGGTGATTTAACAAGGAAAATGTTGGTATTTTGACCATTGTCGAAATCAGAAAAACATATATATGGGAGCTATATCTAAATCTGAACCGATTTCAATCAAATTTGGCACACATGACTATATTACTATTTGTACTCCTAGTGCATACTTTCAACCAAATTGGGCCAAAACTCTGGCTTCTGGGGCCATATAAGTCCATATCGGCCGAAAAATATATATGGAAGCTATATCTAAATCTGAACCGATTTCAATCAAATTTAACACACATGACTATACTACCAATTGTACACCTTGTGCAAAATTTCAAGCTAATCGGGATAAAACTCTGTCTTCTGCGTCCATATAAGTGCATATCGGGCGAAAGATATATATGGGAGCTATATCTAAATCTGAACCGATTTCAATCAAACTTTGCACACTTGACTATACGACTAGGTGTTGTGTTTGTACAAAATTTCAAGCAAATCGGTATAAAACTCTGGTTGCTGGGTCCATATTAGTGTATATCGGGCGAAAGATATATATGGGAGCTATATCTAAATCTGAACCGATTTCTTCCAAAATCAATAGGGTTCTATTCTGACCCAAATTAGGAACATGTGCCAAATTTGAAGTCGATTGGACTTAAACTGCGACCTAGACTTTGATCACAAAAATGTGTTCACAGACAGACGGACGGACATGGTTATATCGACTCAGGGACCCACCCTGAGCATTATTGCCAAAGACACCATGTGTCTATCTCGTCTCCTTCTGGGTGTTACAAACATATGCACTAACTTATAATACCCTGTTCCACAGTGTGGCGCAGGGTATAACAAGTAAGGAAAGTCTAAAGTCGGACAGGGCCTACTATATTATACCCTGCACCACTTTGTAGATCTAAATTTTCGATACCATATCACATCCGTCAAATGTGTTGGGTGCTATATATAAAGGTTTGTCCCAAATACATACATTTAAATATCACTCGATCTGGACAGAATTTGATAGACTTCTACAAAATCTATAGACTCAAAATTTAAGTCGGCTAATGCACTAGGATGGAACACAATGTTAGTAAAAAATATGGGAAACATTTAAATCTGAAGCAATTTTAAGGAAACTTCGCAAAAGTTTATTTATGATTTATCGCTCGATATATATGTATTAGAAGTTTAGGAAAATTAGAGTCATTTTTACAACTTTTCGACTAAGCAGTGGCGATTTTACCAGGAAAATGTTGGTATTTTGACCATTTTTGTCGAAATCAGAAAAAAATATATATGGGAGCTATATCTAAATCTGAACCGATTTCAATCAAATTGGGCACATATGACTATATTACTAATTGTACTCCTAGTGCAAAATTTCAATCAAATTGGGCCAAAACTCTGGCTTCTGGGGCTATATAAGTCCATATCTGGCGAAAAATATATATGGAAGCTATATCCAAATCTGAACCGATTTCAATCAAATTTTGCACACGTGGCTATACGACTAAGTGTTATGTTTGTACAAAATTTCAAGCAAATCGGTATAAAACTCTGGCTGCTGGGTCCATGTTAGTGCATATCGGGTGAAAGGTATATATGGGAGCTATATCTAAATCTGAACCGATTTCTTCCAAAATCAATAGGGTTCTATTCTGACCCAAATTAGGAACATGTGCCAAATTTGAAGGCGATTGGACTTAAATTGCGACCTAGACTTTGATCACAAAAATGTGTTCACAGACATATCGGGCGAAAGATATATATGGGAGCTATATCTAAATCTGAACCGATTTCAATCAAATTTTGTACACTTGACTATAGGACTAACGGCCAATTTCATGTAGCTCCGTTAGATTTTAACTGCCAGTTAACAGAAAATAAATTGCAAATATCTTCTCTCTGGTTAACTTTAACTGAAAAATTGTCAGCAGTTAAGTTTCTAACTGACATATGCAATATATAGGCAAGATGACAGATATGTCCATAGTGCGGTTTAAAAGTTCGTTAGCTAACGTAGCACTAACGGAGCTTCATGAAAATGGGGGTAAGTGTTATGTTTGTACAAAATTTCAAGCAAATCGGTATAAAACTCTGGCTGCTGGGTCCATATTAGTGCATATCGGGCGAAAGATATATATGGGAGCTATATCTAAATCTGAACCGATTTTTTTTTTCAAAATCAATAGGGTTCTATTCTGACCCAAATTATGAACATGTGCCAAATTTGAACGTGATTGGACTTAAATTGCGACGTAGACTTTGATCACAAAAATGTGTTCACAGACAGACGGACAGACGGACGGACGGACGGACAGACGGACATGGTTATATCGACTCAGGGACCCACCCTGAGCATTATTGCCAAAGACACCATGTGTCTATCTCGTCTCCTTCTGGGTGTTGCAAACATATGCACTAACTTATAATACCCTGTTCCACAGTGTGGCGCAGGGTATAAACATGGGAAACACAATTTTAAGGAAACTTCGCAAAAGTTTATTTATGATTTATCGCTCGATATATATGTATTAGAAGTTTAGGAAAATTAGAGTCATTTTTACAACTTTTCGACTAAGCAGTGGCGATTTTACAAGGAAAATGTTGGCATTTTGACCATTTTTGTCGAAATCAGAAAAACATATATATGGGAGCTAGATCTAAATCTGAACCGATTTCTTTAAAAATCAATAGGGTTCTATTCTGACCCAAACCAGAATCTTGTGCCAAATTTGAAGTCGATTGGACTAAAATTGCGACCGAGACTTTGATTATAAACATGTGTTGACAGGCAGACTGACGGACGGAAATGGCTATATCGACTCAGGGACCCACCCTGAGCAATATTGCCAAGGACACCATATGTCTATCTCGTCCTCTTCTGGGTGTTGCAAACAATTGCACTAACTTATAATACCCTGTTCCACAGTGTGGCGCAGGGTATAAAAACAAGTATCTATCGGTTGCGAATTATTCGAAAATATATGCTGGGTATATAGAGCAGGGTGGCTGACATAGAATGCACCAAAGTAAAGTGCTGTTTTTCATTTTTTGTACCCACAACTTTAGAGTGGGGATGGGGGTATATTAAGTTTCCCATTCCGTGTGTAACACATCGATATATTGATTAAATGTGTGCGCGTGACACGCGTGATTCACGTGAGTCGTGAATAAAATCTGAAGCAACTCTCGTGAATGTGCGTGAATGGGACTAAAAAAAATATGTCGTGCGTGAGTAAGAAAATCGGTTCGTGAATGTGCGTGAATAAAATTTCTGCAAAATCACGCTCATGAAAAAAACTCTAGATTTAATTTTTACTCGTATGTTAACTGAAATGGATTTTGTTGTCGAGCTAGATTTGATTTATGAATTTTGTTACCTTTGCTCATTCTCGGTTGGAAAATGTCGTCAGTCTCGTGAATTTGTCGTGAATCACGTGAATTGTCGTGAATCGTGCGTGAGCGTGAGTTTGTAAAAGTAGTTCGTGCGTGAGCGTGCGTGAGTACTGCTTTTCATTGCGTGAATGTGCGTGAGTGACTAAGACACTTATCGTGCGTGAATAAATATTTGGCACCGTGAGTGTGATTGAAATTTCACTCACGCGCACACCTCTAATATCGATTTCCGACTATATAAAGTATATATTTGCTTGAACAAGGAGCAATTGTAAGACGATCTAAACATGGCCGTCTATCTGTTTGTTGTAATCACGCTGTAGCCGTTGATAATGGCGCTATTGTCCGAAAATTTGGCACAGATTCGTTTTTTGTCTGCATGCAGTCCGAGTTCGAAGATGGAATATATCGGTCCAGGTTTTGATATAGCTCCCATATAAACCGATCATTTGATTTGGGGTCTTGAGCACTTATACACTGCAATTTCCATGTAATTTGCCTGAAATTGGAAATGTAGCGGTATTTTTCGGTCCGCAAAGACGTGTGCCGAATATGCTGTGTATCGGTTATTTTTTTAAATAGATCCCATATAGGTCGACCACGTTCTATATTTTGGTCTGACAGCCATATAGACCGATCTTCCGTTTTGAATTCTTGATTATACACAACAATTTTTATCCGTTGGTCGTGAATGTATAACTCTATATAATCCTTTTGACAGGTGACCGGTAAACCGTCTCCGAAGCGTGGAAAGACTCAAAAGTCCGCTGGCAAAGTAATGGCCTCTATTTTTTGGGATGCACATGGAATAATTTTTATCGATTATCTTGAGAAGGGAAAAACCATCAACAGTGACTATTATATGGCGTTATTGGAGCGTTTGAAGGTCGAAATCGCAGCAAAACGGACCCATATGAAGAAGAAAAAAGTGTTGTTCCACCAAGACAACGCACCGTGCCACAAGTCATTGATAACGATGACAAAAATTCATGAATTGGGCTTCGAATTGCTTCCCCACCTACCGTATTCTCCAGATCTAGCCCTCAGCGACTTTTTCTTGTTCTCAGACCTCAAAAGGATGCTCGCTGGGAAAAAATTTGACTGCAATGAAGAGGTGATCGCCGAAACTGAGGGCTTTTTTTGAGGCAAACCCGAAGGAGTACTACCAAAATGGTATCAAAAAATTGGCAGGTCGTTATAATCGTTGTATCGCTCTTGAAGGGAACTATGTTGAATAATAAAAACGAATTTTGACAAAAAAAAATGTGTTTTTCTTTGTTAGACCGGGGACTTATCAGCCAACCTGTAACAGATCAGCCTTTTGCTTTTTATACCCTCCACCATAGGATGGGGGTATATTAAGTTTGTCATTCCGTTTGTAACACATCGAAATATTGCTCTAAGACCCCATAAAGTATATATATTCTGGGTCGTGGTGAAATTCTGAGTCGATCTGAGCATGTCCGTCCGTCTGTTGAAATTACGCTAACTTCCGAACGAAACAAGCTATCGACTTGAAACTTGGCACAAGTAGTTGTTATTGATGTAGGTCGGATGGTATTGCAAATGGGCCATATCAGTCCACTTTTACGTATAGCCTCCATATAAACGTACCCCCAAATTTGGCTTGCGAGGCCTCTAAGAGAAGCAAATTTCATCCGATCCGGCTGAAATTTGGTACATGCTGTTACTATATGGTCTCTAATAACCACGCAAAAATTGGTCCACATTGGTCTATAATTATATATAGCCCCCATATAAACCGATCCCCCGATTTGGCTTGCGAGGCCTCTAAGAGAAGCAAATTTCATCCGATCCGGCTGAAATTTGGTACATGCTGTTACTATATGGTCTCTAATAACCACGCAAAAATTGGTCCACATCGGTCTATAATTATATATAGCCCCCATATAAACCGATCACCAGATTTGACCTCCGGAGCCTCTTGGAAGACCAAAATTCATCTGATTCAGTTGAAATTTGGTACGTGGTGTTAATATATGGTTCCAAACTCCCATGCAAAAATTGGTCGGTATCGGTCCATAATTATATATAGGTCCCATATAAACCGATCCCCAGATTTGACCTCAAGAGCCCCTTGGAAGAGCAAAATGCATCCGATTCGGTTGAAATTTGGTACGTGATGTTAGTATATGGTATCCAACAACCATGCAGGAATTGGTTCATATCAGTCCATAATTATATATAGCCCCATATAAACCGATCCCCAGATTTGACCTCCGGTGCCTTTTGGAGAAGCAAAATTCATGAAATTTGGTACGTGGTGATAGTATATGATATTTAAAAACCATACCAAAAGTGGTCCATATCAATCCATAATCATATATAGCCCCATATAAACCGATCCCGAGATTTGGTTTTGGAGCCTCTTGGAGGAACAAATTTCATTCGAGTCATTTGAAATTTGGTACATTGTGCTAGTATATGGTCGTTAACAACCATGCCTAACTAGGTCCATATCGGTCTATAGTTATATATATCCCTCAGATAAATCGATTTCCAATCACACAAAAATTGGTCCATATCAAGTGCATAATTCTATATAGCCCCCATATAAGCGACCCCCATATTTCAATTCTGGCTCTCTACAGACGGTGCAAAAGGTCCATATCGATTCGTAATTATTTGTGGACTTAACTATACATAACTTTTTTGTCTAATATATACCACGTATGGACTAACTCACAATTTAGAAAACGATGTTAAGAAGTTTTAAGATACCACAACCCAAGTAATTCGATTGTGGATGACAGTCTTTCGTAGAAGTTTCTACGCAATCCATGGTGGAGGGTACATAAGAATCGGCCTGTCCGAACTTACGGCCGTATATACTTGTTTTCACAAAAACTTGTCAAAAATGTAGTGGGGATTTTTGTGAGGAATTTATGTTTAATTTGGGGATTTTTGGTGGCGAAAACATCAGTATTTGGGGACAAAAGCCAGAAAAATGCTGACAACACTGCTTCTGATGACTTCTTGCAGCATCACTGTCCACCTGTTATTTGATGCAAGCCCTGTTTTTTTTGCCTTCGTTTACAATGCTATTCCCTCTTAGGTGAGCACCATGATCCATAGAAATCCATAGAAATTGAATTGTTTCTTTGAACTTATGATTCACTATTCCTCTGTTTGTCTTTGATTCGACATTATTCTATTTATTATAAACTATTTACAATTTATTTCTCTCAAAGAGTAATTTTTATTGTATTTTTCTATTTGTTCTTTTCTTTTATAGGTAAGTTTTTCCTTAGAACAATGGTGTTCTTCTTTTCCTTTTGCCTTTTGATCAAAGTAAGTATCGAGTTTTTTGTTTTTAGCCTTGTAATTGCATTTCAGTTGCCCAGTCCTTTGAGAGCAAGAAAGTAAACCAATATGACCGAAGAAACCAACTATTACGTCGTCCATTGACTGCTCGCTGTGGTGCTTATCTTCTATCTTGGATTCCATTTATCATTGTGAAATCTTCCAATTATGCATGTTGTCATTGCAAATTGGTATGATTCTTTGTCTCTGGAGTCGGGTCATAGTCAGAAGTCCCATTTTTTTGTATTTGCTTATGCTTTGGGGATGTTTTATTCATAACTCCTTTGGATGTTATGTGAGCCACATACAAAATGAACCAATTTAATGGTTGCTGTTATTCTTGCGTTTTCTATTTCTATAGCCAACTCCAAAGAATATCCCAGCAAAAAAAGTTGGAAGTTCTTCCAAAGGCACAACTTTAAAAGCACTTCCAGAAAATGTACTCCCAATGATGTTCTTTATTTTAACTACCCAAGAAGTTATTTTAATTCGATTTTTTAGAACATGGTTTTTTCATACTTTCAATGGGTAATTTTAACTTTTTTTGCTTCAAATGTTTAAGAACTCATAAAATGGTACAAATTATTTAAATTTTGTCGAAAAAAAATGCAAAATCCAATCTGACAAAATTGTGAATTTTTGATAATATTGGAAGTCAAACGTTTCCGACAAGCGTTAGAATCCATTAAAAATTATAAAAAAATGATAAAAATTACTTATTTGACAAAATATCACAGAATATTTTAATTTACATCCAAAACATTGAATTCGGATCACACCTAAAGAAGTGATGCAAATTAAGTGCAACGGCTGTTGAAATGGAGGACTTCCATCCTATGACAAGCCCATGTTAAATTCATCGCTTCTGCGTCAATTTTGCACCACTTCCGGATCCAAAAAGAACATTTTCATTACTTTTTTGGCGACGCTTTTTTTGCTGGGTATAGAGCGGAGAATGTAATAATTTGTTTACAGATTGATAAAGCCCTCGAATGTAAGTTGATCTCTTATTTGACCGCATTGCATGAATTATTCGGCTTGAATTAGAGCTATTTGAAGGATCATTCAACACGCAGAGATTCAAAAATTAATTGATACAATTAACTTTTTAATCAAATTCGGAAAACTAAGTCACTTAAAAAGCGATGGAATTTTTTTTAATTTTTAAATAAAAACTTTTTTGAAATAATCAAATTATTTGAAACAATCAAATTTTTAATCAAACTAAAATCACAAAGTCAGCTAAGAGATTAATTAAAAATAGTCACGTTTTTAATACAAGGAGTTTTGCAATCAATCAATTAAATTTTTAATGGAATCAATTGAAATTGTCAATTCTAATTGAATTAATTTAATCCAATATTTTTTTATGCCCAATTAAAACTGTGATTGACACTACCATTTTTGTGATTGAAGACATTTCAATTAAAATAGTAATTGCATCAATTAATTTCGTGATTGAATCAGAATTTTTTTTTGTGTGCCGTGATAGTTTATTTCATTTGTTTGTAAGCTTACAATAGCATTTTGGTCGAATGCATTTAGAAATAAAGTTATCCGTGATGGGATTCATGTTTGCTAGTATGATTATTTTGTAGTTCACTGGAAAATCACTAGTGGCTATCGTTAGGGCCCTATCATGTTACCGTGATACCGGCAGTGTTGCATCGCACCTACAAAGTACATGAAAAATGGTACCAACATCAGAAATGATCCGAAAAGTAAAGAACAGACTTTCTCGTGAGCTCATCATATTCCGAATATATATCATATCGAATATGGAAAGTTGAGACTCAACCCATAGAAGCCCCAAAAAGTTCACGAGCTAATCGATGCACAAACATTAAGGATACCCCAATTCTCTTTTAAATTTGATTTTTACGCACTCGACACTGGAAAACAAAATTGAATTTAACCGTTTTTCTTTTTGTGCTATCAAAGTCCTTTAAAAATTACACCTTCGACACCAGAACTAAAACGTCGCCAATGGAAATGGTGTGGGCCAGAGAACGGATGCGATCAAATGCAACCTACCAGTGTATTTAGTAAACACCAATATTTGCAGTCTTAAATTTCCAATTGGACCACACTGTGGGCCAACGTATCGGCCCATGCACAGTGGTTCCAAATCGCTTTCTAGGAAATAATTCTGCAACTTTTGAACGGATAAAGAAATCAACATAGTTTTTCGTTGTGCGAAACCTAAGTTTGCAAGTTTGTTGTGTCCACGGGCTGACCTATAGGCGTTGAAAGTTGGACACCTTGGGTGAATGAAATTTTGTTTTAGCTGTCAAATCCGCAATTACACCCAAAAAAATGTTTTCCTGATTCAATCACGAAATTAATTGATCCAATTAATTTTTTAATTGAAATGTCTTCAATCACAGAAAGGATAGTATCAATTTAAATACTAATTGGAAGTCAATTAAACAATTAATTGATCCAATTAAAAAATTAATTGATACTATTATTTTTTTTGGATTGATTTTTGTTTCAATTAAAAAATTTGTTCAATCAATTAAATTTTAATTGAATATTTTTTAAAACTCAGTTAATACTTTAATTAGAAAAATTTTCGTGAATTTTTTTTCTGTGTATGATGAGTTAGTCGTTGCCGGATAAATTCTACGAATTTTAGAAGAACCAAGTATATACGGCCGTAGGTTAGGCCAGGCCGAATCTTATGTACCCTCCACCATGGATTGCGTAAAACACTTCTACTAATGACTGTCATCACAATCGAATTACTTGGGTTGGGGTATTACTTGCCGTTTTCAAGGCATCTTAAAACTCCATAACATAGTCTTCTAAATTGGAAATTAGTCCATACGTGGTATATATTCGGCAAAAAAGGCAGAATAAAAACCTATATAATTCAGTTCTTGACTAGTATGAATTTTTGCACGGTGAAAGAGAGGCAGAAGTGAAATATGGGGGTCGGGAGCCACCGTGGTGCAATGGTTAGCATGCCCGCCTTGCATACACAAGGTCGTGGGTTCGATTCCTGCTTCGACCGAACACCAAAAAGTTTTTCAGCGGTGGATTATCCCACCTCAGTAATGCTGGTGACATTTATGAGGGTTTCAAAGCTTCTCTAAGTAGTTTCACTGCAATGTGGAACGCCGTTCGGACTCGGATATAAAAAGGAGGTCCCTTGTCATTGAGCTTAACATGGAATCGGGCAGCACTCAGTGATAAGAGAGAAGTTCACCAATGTGGTATCACAATGGACTGAATAGTCTAAGTGAGCCTGATACATCGGGCTGCCACCTAACCTATGGAGGTCGGTTTATATGGGTTCTATATACAATTATGAACCTATATGGTCCAATGTTTGTGTGATTAGTACCAAATTTTAGCAAGATCAAAAGAAATTTGCTTATGCTGGAAGAAGTAAAATCATGGGATTGGTTTATCTGGGGGATATATGGACCACTTTTAGCATGGCTGTTAGCAACCATATACTAATATAACCGAACCGGCCGTAATTTTCTGGTCCAAAAGGCTCCGGAGGTCAAATCTGGGGATCGGCTTATATGGCGGCTATATACACTGAAAAGAATTTCAAAAAAATTTTTCCAAATAAAATTTTAATTGAGTTTTAAAAAATATTCAATTAATAATTTAATTGATTTAACAAATTTTTTAATTGAAACAAAAATCGGTCCCAAAAAATGATAGTATCAATTAATTTTTTAATTGGATCAATTAATTGTTTAATTGACTTTCAATTAATTTTTTAATTAATACTAACATTTCTGTGATGAGAAGACATTTCAATTAAAAAATTAATTGGATCAATTAATTTCGTGATTGAATCAGATTTTGTTGTTGTTGTGTGTGTATAATTATGGACTTATATGGATAAATTTTTGCATGGTTGTTAGTGGCCATATACTCACACAACATAGAAAATATCAACCGAATCGGATGAAATTTACTCCTCCAAGAGGTTCCGAAAGCCAAATCTGGGGATCGGTTTATATGGTGGGTGTATGTAATTGTGGATCAGTATGGACCAATTTTAACACGAATGTTAGAGACCATATACTAACATCACGTCCCAAATTTCAACTGGATCGGATGAAATTTGCTCCTCCAAGCGGGTCTGGAGTCTGATAAGTCCCCGGTCTAACAAAGAAAAACACATTTTTTTTGTCAAAATTCGTTTTTATTATTCAACATAGTTCCCTTCAAGAGCGATACAACGATTATAACGACCTTTCAATTTTTTGATACCATTTTGGTAGTAGTCCTTCGGTTTTGCCTCAAAATAGGCCTCAGTTTCGGCGATCACCTCTTCATTGCAGCCAATTTTTTTTCCCTGCGAGCATCCTTTTGAGGTCTGAGAACAAGAAAAAGTCGCTGGGGGCCAGATCTGGAGAATACGCTGGTTGGGAAAGCAATTCGAAGCCCAATTCATGAATTTTTGCCATCGTTCTCAATGACTTGTGGCCGCTTTGCCGCGATTTCGACCTTCAAACTCTCCAATAACGTCATATAATAGTCACTGTTGATGGTTTTTCCCTTCTCAAGATAATCGATAAAAATTATTCCATGCGCATCCCAAAAAACAGAGGCCATTACATTGCCAGCGGACTTTTGAGTCTTTCCACTCTTCGGAGACGGTTCACCGGTCGCTGTCCACTCAGCCGACTGTCGATTGGACTCAGGAGTGTAGTGATGGAGCCATGTTTCACCCATTGTCACATATCGACGGAAAAACTCGGGTGTATTACGAGTTAACAGCTGCAAACACCGCTCAGAATCATCAACACGTTGTTGTTTTTGGTCAAATGTGAGCTCGCGCGGCACCCATTTTGCACAGAGCTTCCGCATATCCAAATATTGATGAATGATATGACCAACACGTTCCTTTGATATCTTTAAGGCCTCTGTTATCTCGATCAACTTCATTTTACGGTCATTCAAAATCATTTGGTAGATGTTTTTGATGGTTTCGTCGGTAACCACCTCTTTCGGGCGTCCACTGCGTTCACCGTCCTCCGTGCTCATTTCACCACGCTTGAATTTTGCATACCAATCAGTTATTGTTGATTTCCCTGGGGCAGAGTTCGAAAACTCATTATCAAGCCAAGTTTTTGCTTCCACCGTATTTTTTCCCTTCAGAAAACAGTATTTTATCAAAACACGAAATTCCTTTTTTTTTTTCATTTTTTTCACAATAACAAAAGTTGATTCACAAAAGTCGTTCTATCTCACAAACTAATTGACTTACAGACGTCAAATTTTGACACGAATCATTTGAAGGTTGGTACTATATAAAAATAATATGCATTTAATACTAGCGACGCCATCTATGTGTCAGTCTTATCAGCCAACTTGTTAATTATGTACCGATATGGACCAATTTTTTGCATGGGTGTTAGAGGTCATATACTAAGACTAGGTACCAAATTTTAACCGGATCGGATGAAATTTGCTACTCCTAGATTCTCCGCAAGCCAAATCTGGGGGTCGGTTTATATGGGATCTATACGTAAACGTGGTTCCATATGGCCCACTTGCAATACCAACCGGCCTACATCAATCACAACTACTTGTGCCAAGTTTCAAGTCGATAGCTTGTTTCGTTCAGAACATAGCGTGATTTACACAGACGGACGGACATAGCTAGATCGACTCAGAAGTTCACAACGACCCAGAATATATATACTTTATGGGGTCTTAGACCAATATTTCGATGTGTTACAAACGGAATGACAAAATTATTATACCCCCCATCCTACGGTGGATGGTATAAAATTTGTGTACCTATGGACTTTAGATTAAAAGTTGTAGACTTCACAATTTCAAATTTAAAAAAATATCGTATTTTAACCAATTTTTTCGGAAAAGGCAAATACAATCTTTCTGTTCGAAAAATTTTCTAGACTTCTTCCAGTTGTTTTACTTGTTTCATATAGAACACCAAATATGGGTACGTGCCGAGCTTTTATCAGCCATTTTTGTCAAGTAGGATATGAGTTCTTCTCATCCCAAAATCGGCAATTTTTAAAAAAGAAAAAATGTTCTTTTAAAAAATTCTCATTTGGCAAAGCACCGATTGCTAAGCCGCTGTCTTTTCTAAAATTCCTCATGTGTCCATTTTAAAAGGTTTCAACATCCTACCCGTAAACCGCTGAGAAATAGGCAAATTGCAAAAAATAACTTTTTTTTTAACATATGTCTCCGTTTTGGGGATTTCGGGGATTTTTGATACGAATTTTGGGAATGGTATATTCACAATATTTCTTCAAATAAATTTCCCTGCAAAACTTAATAAAAATCATAATGATTTCATAATTTTCGCGATTATATAAAAAGAAAGTTCTACAAAATACCTTTCCAATGAAATATTACAGTTAGACAGTTGTTTAGTAAAATGTGCCAAATTGTGCTAAATCGGTCACTAACTCGGGTGAAAATGTACGTTTATGTGGGGACCATACCTTAACTGAACCGATTTAAAACAAACGTGACACAATTGAGGAAATAACTCCTTGTGGAAATTTGAAGCAAATTAGAGAAAATATACTGGCATCTGGGGCCATATAAGCGCATATCGGATGTAAAATATATATTGGAACTATATCTATATCTGAACCGATTTCAAGCAAATGTGGTGTGTAACCAAATTCGGAGCTACATTTAAATCTGAACCGATGGCCACCAAATTTAGCACACTTGACTATATTACTAATATATATTTTGTACCCGTGGCTACTTTTTTCCCCAAACGAATTTTGTTTTGGCCAGAATCAAAAAACACGTTTAACAATAAAATAAAACTTCGATGGTCTAAAATTTTGCATCCGAGAAGAGAAATTCATATTTTGCATGTACATTTTAAATGTTATTCTCAATACTCCCACACTCACCAGTGGCATTTTCTTTTTGTCTTCTTTAGCGTTTTTGAAGTTATTTCGGTTGTGTTACTTCTGTCCTTACATTTTTTGTTTTGTTTTTTTTTCAAATACTTGAAATATTTTCACATCCCCAACTGCAAAATTCTAACAAATTCTCAACAAAATTTTTGGATTTTTTCATTTGTTCGTGTGTGTGTGTATGTGTGTGTGCTTTTGTTACTGCAACTTGTCTTGCATTAGTTGTGTGTTAATATCTTAAGGACTTTTCATGAGCTTAAATTGGTATTTCGCTCTAATCCTTTAAAATCATTTGGTCAAAGTATTCAATGGCTGACATTCAGTTCTTTTGCGTTATATGTGATACACATGCAATAAAGGAATTTCTCTACATATATTTTATCCTTTTAACACTTTACCACCCCCTCGCTCTCTCTCTCGCTCTCTCTCATCACTCCTCCGAATCTAACCTCAAGCCCTCTGTCAAGAGCATTTAGTAAAGCAAGACAAAATCCATTCAGGGAATTGTCAGCTTTGCAAATGTAAAAGTCAACTTTGTAAAAGAGCTTGGTGCAACATCAAGAGGATGTATACTCCACAAGCATTAGCCTTAAAAGGAGAACGAATATAAGGTAATGCAGTACTTTGTTAATGATCAATATAGAAATGTCAATTTTATATTTCTAACATATATAAGAAGTATTCTGAAAAGGTGATTAAATCTTTTCGACTAATTCTTTATCTTATTCAGTAAAAACAAGTATATATGGCCGTAAGTTCGGCCAGGCCGAATCTTATGTACCCTCCACCATGGATAGCGTAGAAACTTCTACGAAAGACTATCATCCAGAATCGAATTACTTGGGTTGTGTTATCTTAAATGGTTTTCTAAATTGTGAGTTAGTCCATACTTGGTATATATTAGACAAAAAAGGTATGTGTAGGTAAGTCTACAAATAATTACGAATCGATATGGACTTTTGTACGGCACGTAGAGAGCCAGAATTGAAATATGGGGGTCGCTTATATTGGGGCTATATACAATTATGAACTTGATATGGACCAATTTTTATGCGATTGGAGATCGATTTAACTGAGGGCTATATATAACTATAGACCGATATGGACCTAGTTAGGCATGGTTGTTAACGGCCATATACTAGCACAATGTACCAAATTTAAACTGACTCGGATGATATTTGTTCCTCCAAGAGGCTCCAGAACCAAATCTCGGGATCGGTTTATATGGGGCCTATACATGATTATGGACTGATATGGACCACTTTTGGCATGGTTGTTAAATATCATATACTACCACTACGTACCAAATTTCAACCAGATCGGATGAATTTTGCTTCTCCAAAAGGCACCGGAGGTCAAATCTGGGAATCGGTTTATATAGGGAGCTATATATATAATTATGGACTGATATCAACCAATGGTTGTTGGACACCATATACTAACATCACGTACCAAATTTCAACCGGATCGGATGCATGCATGGTTGTTGGACACCATATACTAACATCACGTACCACATTTCAACCGAATCGGATGAATTTTGCTTCTCTTAGAGGCTCCGCTAGCCAAATCGGGGGATCGGTTTATATGGGGGCTATATATAATTATGGACCGATGCTGACCAATTTTTGCATGGTTGTTAGAGACCATATACCAACACCATGTACCAAATTTCAGCAAGATCGGATGAAATTTGCTTCTCTTTGAGGCTCCGCAAGCCAAATCTGGGGATCGGTTTATATGGGGGCTATATATAATTATGGACCGATGTGGACAAATTTTAGCATAGTTTTTAGAGACCATAAACCAACACCATGTGCCAAATTTCAGCCGGATCGGATAAAATTTGCTTCTCTTTGAGGCTCCGCAAGCCAAATCTGGGGATCGGTTTATATGGGGGCTATATATAATTATGGACCGATTTGGACCAATTTTTGGATGGTCATTATAGACCATATACCAACACCATGTACCAAGTTTCAGCAAGATCGGATGAAATTTTCTTCTCTTTGAGGCTCCGCAAGCCAAATCTGCGGATCGGTTTATATGGGGGATATATATGATTATGGACTGATATGGAACACTTTTGGCATGGTTGTTAAATATTATATACTACCACCACGTACCAAATATCAACCAGATTAAATATCATATACCAACATCACGTACCAAATTTCAACCGAATCGGATGAATTTTGGTCTTCCAAGAGGCTCCGGAGGTCAAATCTGGTGATCGGTTTATATGGGGGCTATATATAATTATGGACTGATATGGACCAATTCTGGCACGGTTGTTAAAGATCATATACCAACACCATGTTCCAAATTACAACCGAATTGGATGAAATTTGCTTCTCTTGGAGACTTCGCAAGCCAAATCTGGGGATCGGTTTATATGGGGGCTATATATAATTATGAACCGATGTGGACCAATTTTTGCATGGTTGTTAGAGACCATAAACAAACACCATGTACCAAATTTCAGCCGGATCGGATGAAATATGCTTCTCTTAGATGCTCCACAAGCCAAATCTGGAGATCGGTTTATATGTGGGCTATATATAATTAAGGACCGATATGGACCAATTTTTGCATGGTTGTTAGAGACCATATACCAACATCATGTACCAAATTTCAGCCGGATCGGATGAAATTTTCTTCTCTTGGAGACTTCGCAAGCCAAATTTGTGGGTCCGTTTATATGGGGGCTATACGTAAAAGTGGACCGATATGGCCCATTTGCAATACTATCCGACCTACATCAATAACAACAACTTGTGCCAAGTTTCAAGTCGATAGCTTGTTTCGTTCGGAAGTTAGCGTGATTTCAACAGACAGACGGACGGACATGCTCAGATCGACTCTGAATTTCACCACGACCCAGAATATATATACTTTATGGGGTCTTAGAGCAATATTTCGATGTGTTACAAACGGAATGACAAAGTTAATATACCCCCATCCTATGGTGGAGGGTATGTTTATCATTGGCGTCCTGGGGTGCAACTGAGCCCCCCTCCTAGAAAAATTTTAGCCTAACAGGCAGTGTTGCCTCAATGAAATTTTATTTTCGACTATTTTTTCCAAAATCTGACCACAATTCCAAATTTCCATTTTTCCAAATTTCAGAAAAACACGTTTAATAGATTGTAGTTAGTTAGTTGTACAAATCCATAGTACGTGATATTAATATCCATCAAACAATCTTAGAAAAAAAACAAGTAAGGAAAGTCTAAAGTCGGGCGGAGCCGACTATATTATACCCTTCACCACTATGTAGACAAACATTTGTGTTACCATATCAACTGCTTCAAATTTGCTGGGAGTTATATAAAGGTTTGTATTTCCAGATACAAATACTTTTAATGGAGACAATTGTTTTACAAAAACTCTAGAATTACAATTTAAATCGGCTAACGCCGTGGGATGAAACACAAGGTTGGTAGCAAAATATGGGAAAGATGAAGCGAGAGAAATTTTAATGCAATTGTACAAAAGAGCATTTATGATTTATCAAGCGATACTTATGTATTCGAGATATAGGACCATTTAAGTAATATTTACCATTTGTGCTACTCAGCAGTGATGATTTTACAAGGATATTGGTTAGATCTCGCCAAGATATGTGGTCAAGTGTGGGTTGTGATATATTATTTGGTCAAGCCGGGGAACTTGGAGCCTTATTTAAAACTCAATCGTTCTGTGGAAAGTCTGGCATTACAGTGTGTAGGATATGACTAAGATATGGGGAAATTATCACAGAATTTTGTGTAAAGTGTGGGAATTTTGGTCATATATGTATAAACAGGAAAAACGAATATATGGAGGCTTTATCTAAATCTGACCCAAATTAGATCAAACTTGACACACTTAAATATCGTATTAAATATATTCTCTGTGGAAACAATCCAGTCAGTTGGAGGAAAATCTCATTGAAAATGGGTCTACAATATGAAAAAGTCTACCATATTTCTTCAACTCTGGTGTACGTATATATGAGAGCTATATATAATCTGAACCGATTTTGACTAAATTTGGCACATTTACCGATACTATTAATCGTACTCCTTGTGCAAAATTTGAAGCAATTCAGAGCAAAACTCTGGCTTTTGAGGCCATATAAGTTCAAATCGGGCGAACAATATATATGGGAGCTATATGTAAATCTGAACCGATTTTAACCAAATTTGGCACATTTATCGATACTATTAACCCTCTAATGCCCCAATTTTTTTGCCATCTGATTAAATTTTCAATGTTAACGACACAAAAGCAAGAGAACTAAGCAAGAAAAATGTATACCGTAAAATTCAGCATATGCTGCAAAGCCTCTTGAATAGTTTCAAATAAGTTTTGTTTTTATTTTGTCCATTTTTGTTGTCTTAAGGTGTGTTTTACTAAAAGCTTCCTTACTAAATGAAGGCCGCCTAAAGGCGGGCTTGGGCATTAGAGGGCTAATCGTACTCATTGTGCAAAATTTGAAGCAATTCAGGGCAAAACTCTGGCTTTTAAGGCCATATAAGTGCAAATCGGACGAAAGTTATATATGTGAGCTATATCCAAATCTGAACTTATTTCAATAAAATTTAGCAAGCATTGATAGAATGTCAATTATACTCTCTGTGCAAAATTTCACGAAAATCGGTAGTAAACTTTGGCCTCTATTGCCATATGAGTCTAAATAGGATGAAAGATATATATATGGGAGCTATATCTAAATCTGAACCGATTTGACTGATAGTTTGCAAGTTTTTCGAGACTCATAAAATATTCGGATATACGAAATTTGAAGAACATCGGTTGATAAACACGCCAATTATAACCAGATCGGGGATAAATATATATGACAGCTATCTCTAAATCTGAACCGATTTATTCCAAAATCAATAGCGATTGTCTTTGACCAAAAAACGACCCGATGCCAAATTTGAGGACGATCGGACTTAAACTGTGACCTGTACTTTGCGCACAAAAATACATGAACAGACAGACAGACGGACATCGTTAAATCGACTCAGAATTTAATTCTAAGACGATCGGTATACTAAACGATGGGTCTCAGACTTTTCCTTCTTGGCGTTACATAGAAATGCACAAACTTATTATACCCTGTACCACAGTAGTGGTGCAGTGTATATTTATGCACATCGGTTAATATTTAAATAATATGGAAATAAAAAAAAAAAAACGCAAAAGTAAATTATAGTCTTAGAAAAAATTAAGATATTACCATTTAAAAAAATGGACAAAAATCGACCCAATTTAAAAATTAAAAAAAAAACTATTTCTATAGAAAATTTTTTCCAAATTCTTTTTTCTACACGAAACTTTTGCAAAATTGTATATTCATGGAAAATTTTTTTCTATACAAAATTTTGTTAATATTTTATTTTCGCAGCAAATTTTGATTTCTATAGAAAATATTGTGAACATTTTATTTCTATAGCAAATTTTCTCAAAAATTTGATTTCTATAGTAAATTTTCTCAAAATAGGAAGTAGGGAAATTTTGTCAGCATTTCATTTCTATAGAAAATTTTGCCAAAAATTGTACTTCTATAGAATATTTTGCCAAAATTTTACCAAAAATAGAAAATTTTACCAAAAATTGTACTTCTGTAGAAAATTTTGCCAAAATTTTACTTCTATAGAAAATTTTGTTTGTATAGGAAATTGTGTTAGATTTTTATTTCTATAGAAATTTGTTCCAAATTTCAGAAAACCTCATTTAATAGATTGTAGTTGGTTAGTTGTACAAATCCATAGTACGTGATATTAATATCCATCAAACAATCTTAGAAAAAATTATGCACGTCGGTTAATATTTCAATAATATGGAAATAAACAAAAAACGCAAAAGTGTATGCTAGATGGGAATTCAATCATTTTGGTATAATAATTGAAAATAGTAACTCACATTATAGTCTTAGAAAAAATTGAGACATTACCATTTAAAAAAATTGAACGTAAATCAACTACATTTAAAAATTAAAAACAAAACCTATGTAATTTGTATAGAAATTTTTTTCTGTAGGAAATTTTTGCAAAATTGTATTTTTGTACCAAATGTTTGCACAATTTTTCTTGTACGAGGGCGGTTCGGAACCTTCTTAGCCTATCACTGAAAGAGAATAGTTAGTTTTCCAAAAATATTTTTATTTTTCAATATAATCTCCTGAAACTTCAATACACTTAGTCCAACGCTTTTCTAGCAATTATATCCCTTGATTAAAATAGTTTTCCTCAAGGTCTTCAAAATAGTGGTTTACAACTGTAATGAAGATGCAATCATTTGAGATAAAACGCTTGCCAGCACTGGGAGTTAAATCAGGAGAATAAGGTGGGTGGTCAAGCAACTCGTACTTCAAATCGTTGATTTTAGCCATTGTTAACACACTCTTGTGCGCTGGTGCGTTGTCTTGATGAAAAATTATTTTTTTGTGTTGTAAGCCAGGACGTTTTCTCGAATTTGTACATTTAATTGATCCAAAAGGTTGCAATAGTACTCTGAATTTATTGTTTTGCCCTTTTGCAGATAGTCAATCAATAAAATACCTTTGAAGTCCCAAAAACCCGTTGCCATAACCTTACCAGCCGATTGAATTGTTTTTTTGCCTTCTTTGGGGCACTTCCTCCAGCTTCAGTCCATTGTTTGGATTGTTCTTTTGTCTCTGGAGTATAGTGGTGGTTCCATGTCTCATCAACAGTTATGAAACGACGCTTAAAATCCATTTTATTTCGCTTAAAACGATCCAAACAAACTTGATGTTCATTCTTATGCGTTTTTGACCGACTGTTAACAAATGCGGCACCCATCTTGCAGAAAGCTTTTTCATCCGTAGTTCTTCATGCAAAATTAAATGGACTCGATCATTTGAGATGCCCATGATATTAGCAATTTCACGCACTTTTATTCGTCGATCATTTAATATCATATCATGAACTTTGGCTACAATTTCTGTTGTTGTTGCTGTTTTTGGACGTCCACTACCTGGTTCATCGTCAATGCTTGTACGACCACGTTTAAATTAAGCAACACAATTTTTTTATTGTTGCAAATGAAGGAGCACTTTCACCTAACACATTCACCATATCATTATGAATTTCTTGTCCCGATAAACCTTTTTAATCTAAATATTTAATGACATTTCTAATTTTTCGCATTTCTAATTTTTCCATTGTAAAAAAATTGCGTTTACGTCTTTTTTGAACACCTGTTTGTATATGAAGGAGTTGCCAGATCGAAATAAAATTTAACATGTGTTCATAACATTGTGCTAGGCTAAGAAGTTTCCGAACTGCCCTCGTACTAATTATACTCCTTGTGCAAAATTTCAAGCAAATCAGGGTAAAATTCAGGCTTCTGGGGCCATATAACAGGTTGGTTGATAAGTCCCCGGTCTGACACATAAATGGCGTCGCTAGTATTAAATGCATATTATATTTATATAGTACCAACCTTCAAATGATTCGTGTCAAAATTTGACGTCTGTACGTCAATTAGTTTGTGAGATAGAGCGTCTTTTGTGAAGCAACTTTTGTTATTATGGAAAAAAATGGAAAAAGGGAATTTCGTGTTTTGATATAATACTGTTTTCTGAAGGGGAAAAAATACGGTGGAAGCAAAACCTTGGCTTGATAATGAGTTTCCGGGAAATCAACAATAATTGATTGGTATGCAAAATCCAAGCGTGGTGAAATGAGCACGGAGGACGGTGAACGCAGTGGACGCCCGAAAGAGGTGGTTACCAACAAAAACATCAAAAAAAAAAAACACAAAATGATTTTGAATGACTGTAAAATAAAGTTGATCGAAATGGCAGAGGCCTTAAAGATATCAAAGGAACGTGTTGGTCATATCATTTATCAATATTTGGATATGCGGAAGCTCTGTGCTAAATGGGTGCCGCGCGAGCTCACATTTGACCAAAAACAACAACGTGTTGATGATTCTGAGCGGTGTTTGCAGCTGTTAACTCGTAATACACCCGAGTTTTTCCGTCGATATGTGACAATGGATGAAACATGGCTCCATCACTACACTCCTGAGTCCAATCGACAGTCGGCTGAGTGGACAGCGACCTGTCTCCGAAGCGTGGAAAGACTTAAAAGTCCACTGGCAAAGTAATGGCCTCTGTTTTTTGGGATGCGCATGGAATAATTTTTATCGATTATCTTGAGAAGGGAAAAACCATCAACAGTGACCATTATATGGCGTCATTGGAGCGTTTGAAGGTCGAAATCGCGGAAAAACGGTCCCATATGAAGAAGATAAAAGTGTTGTTCCACCAAGACAACGCACCGTGCCACAAGTCATTGAGAACGATGGCAAAAATTCATGAATTGTGCTTTGAATTGCTTCCCCACCCACAGTATTCTCCAGATCTGGCCCTCAACCACGTTTTCTTGTTCTCAGACCTCAAAAGGATGCTCGCAGGGAAAAAATTTGGTTGCAATGAAGAGGTGATCGCCGAAACTGAGGCCTATTTTGAGGCAAAACCGAAGGAGTACTAGGAAAATCAAAAAATTGGAAGGTCGTTATAATCGTTGTATCGCTCTTGAAGGGAACTATGTTGAATAATAAAAACGAATTTTGACAAAAAAATGTGTTTTTCTTTGTTAGACCGGGGACTTATGGGAGCTATATCTAAAAGTGAACCGATTTCTTCCAAAATCAATAGTGATCTATTCTGACTCAAAATACATACTTGTGCCAAATTTGAAGTCGATTGGACTAAAATTGTGACCTAGACATTGATTACAAAAACGTGTTCACAGACAGACGGACATGGCTAGATCGACTCAGGGGCCGGCCCTGAGCAATATTGCCAAAGACACCGTATATCTAACTCTTCTATTTCTGGGTGTTGCAAAATTTACACTAACTTATATTACCCTGTTCCACAGTATGGCGCACAGTATAATTAATTGGATCGATTAATTTCGTGATTGTATTTGAAAATCCTTTTTTTTTGTGCATGTTCAAAGCATATTTGTTTTGAATACCGACCAAAAAAAAAACATAATGCTCTTGAATTTTGTGTGAAGTGATTATATTCTTGGCCAAACAGTCAGCTGCAACAACGGCTGTGCGGTTGCGCGAGCTATCGCTGTGGTCGGAAAAAAGTTACGGTCACAGTTCGGTCCTCAAAATAATACCAGATGTGCCTAACGTAGTGGATTACACTTTGGCGAGACCACTTTTCGACAAAAAGTTTGAGACTCTAATTCCCAACAGTGAGGCGTGGTGTACACGGACCCCGGGGAATAAAAGATATATAGATTTCTACACTGTGGCTCCAAATTGGATGGCCAAGTGGGTTTCAGAGTATATTCTAAAGATCTGGAGCTTCGAATAGCGAAAAGATTACCTGATTACTGTAGTGTTTTTCATGCTGAAATATTAGCAATAAGAGAAGTGGTGAATTGGCTGAGAAGTAATGCTCCAAGCAATATTGGCATTAATATATACTCAGACAGTCAACCTGCAATAAAATCCTTGGACTCTGTGTTCCTCAACTCGAAAACGGCCATCGACTGCCGCAAATCTCTCAATGAGATGGCTGAGCTGCACAATATTCACCTAATATGGGTGCCTGGCCATAGGAACATACCGGGGCACATCGTAGCAAATGAGCTAGCAAGGCTAGGAACTACCTTACATATTCCAGGGGAACTAGAATCTGTTGGTATATCTCTGGCTACCTGCAAGCTTACTGCGTGAGAAGGCTGTCATGATGGCAAATGTTCGATGGGCTGTAACGACACCAAGCAAATATGGCCCCATTTCAACTTAAACCGCACAATAGATATGCTAGTGTTCACGAGACGCCAGATATCACTCCTGATATCTGCTATAACGGGTCGCTGCCTGATAGGCGATTTTGCAAAAACTATTGGTGCGAAGTATAATGACTATTGTATGAGCTGTCATGATGCGGAGGAAAAGGAATCAATAAAACACCTCTTGTGTGAGTGTCCTGCATTTTTTGTAAAGCGTAAGCAAATTTTAGGGGCATATAGCTTCAGATTACTGGCGGACCTGGAAAACGTTAACTTAAGCAGTCTGCTAATGTTTTTGGAACAATCTGGTTGGTTCAACAGACAAAATAATCGAGAAGGTTCAGCGGTTAAAACTAGAAGTGCCCATATGAATAGTCTAAGTGAGCCTGAATCTTAATCGGGCTGCCACTTTAACCTAACCTAACCCATTATATTCCTTCTCTGGGTGGATAGACTGGCGCTTGTGTAATCATGAAGGTGAATTTAATTATGTTTGCATTGTGGATATTTGCTCTGTTTGGTTGGCGTTTAAAATCCAACACCCAGTTCACTAACTGCATCGTAAAATATCATTTAATTGGTATCGATGCTGGCAGTATCTACACTGAAAAAAAAAAAATATTTACGTGATATTAAAGATTACGCAACCTCAATTTTAGAATGCGCAGTTTACACACTATTAAGGACAAATTTCTTTAAAATAATGAAATTTTAATCAAAAGAAAGTTTATAATCTTAGCTTGAAATTTTTTTTTCATTAAATTTAGGACACACATTTTGAAAATTTGCGTCCCTTCGTTAAAATTGCATGACTTTAAACTAAGGCAAATTTTCGTTAAAGTAAAGAAGCACATTTTTGATTTAAAGAAATCGTCCTTAAATTAACTGAAATATTCAATCTTTAGATTTAAGATAAAAAGGCTTCAACTATAGGCTTAAACTTATTTTGAGGATTTAGCATCTTTGGTTTAAAGTTTTTTGGAATTAAGAAAATATTTTTTTACTTCGAAATATCCGTCATAATTTGGATTTAGTAAACTGGCATTTGTTTGTACGTGAATAGCTTTATTAATATACCGGAAAAATAGAATGAAAATTCCATAAATGAGATCTGTATCCTAATTTTAATTTTATAGATCCTTGATTTAAAGCCGGATAGGGCGCAAAAAAAACTTCATTATTTTAAAGAACCCGTATCTTTGGCTCGGAATCAATACCAAAATCCTTAAAGGAGGGTCAAAATCTTTGGATCCAAGTAAACTTTTTTTTTGAGTGTACGGTCGGTCAGAACGTCATCAAGCTTCTAGTCTATGTTAGAGATGCTACTATGTAATGGGTAAAGGTAAAAAGATACATTCGCTTAATGCAGTGAATACAATACTGACTGATTATTTGGGGCTCTCACCCATCACACCACCTGCTTTGCGTGGTTTGCCAACTCGTTGAGAGAATTAATATGGCGCTTAAACAAATCCACAAAACCGCATTTTGTGTTTAATTTTAAATTTAACATGGTCGTTGGTGTTTTTCTTTTGTCTGCTTGTGCTTATTGGGTTGCTAACGCCAATGTTAAAAATACTTCGGCATCATCGCATTTAACGTGTAAATGGGAATTAATTAAAACGTTACGTATACCCCAAGATTTTATGTGGAAAATTTAATGTGCAAATAAAATATTTTTAATGAAAAACAAAAATTTATACAGAATCTATAGAATTTACCATATTAGAGTTTAAAATTGAAAGGGAATAGTGCTACTTTGAATCTAGAATGAAAGCATTATTTAATGCTGGAAATCTTGGCGCAAATATTGATTAACCACTCGCAAAAAAAAATATAATTCTTTCCTCCCAAACGAAATGTTAGACAAACAAATATCGTTTCCCAATGAAGTTTGTTTGGAGGAAAAGTCTATTCTGTTTATGTCCTTACAGTGATCAGGGTATAATAACTTTGATCTGCTAAAAAAAATGTGCCTACCAGAAATATTGATTTTAGACCCCATAAAATATATACCGATCGACTCAGAAGCACCTCCTGAGTCGATCTAGCGCTTGGTGTCCGTCCGTCTGTCCGTCCCTCCAGGTATTTGTTTTTCGCAGGATTCCGGTCGTAATTATTAATCGATTTTGATGAAATTTGGTATGAGGCTTTTTTTTTGGTACAGAGACGAACGCTATTGAATTTGGAAAAAATCGGATCAAATTTAGATATAGTTCCCACATATATGTATCGTCCGATTTCGATAAATGGGGCAGATTGCGTTTATTTACTAACCGATCGACGTCAAATTTGTCACAAAGTAATCCAATTGACCACCCTTTAAGTGTGTAAAATTTCATCGAAATCGGTTCACATTTAGATATAGCTTCCATATATATGTATCGCCGGATTTTGTCAATTTTGGCCATAAGTCCTTTATTTATCAACCGATCTGACTTAAAGTTGGCCAAATCTAGTTTTCTATAGCACTTACTATATGTGCAAAAAATCATCGAAAACGGTTCAGATATAACTATAGCTCCCATATATATATATATTGCCCGATTTTCACAAATTTGGCCATATTTAAAGGGTGATACGGTCAAAATTTGGTCAAGGGAAAACGCGTGTAAATCGGTGAAATCGTTTATTTAAAAAATCAAATTAAATTTCTTTTTCAAGTTCAATTAGTATAAAATTCCGGAAAAATATTCAGTTAGGCTTTCGCTTTTCCAAATTCGAATTGACGGGCCTCACGCTTGACACCTGCCATCAGATTTTGTACATCCACCTTGTCCACCTTCTTCGCCGCAGAAAGCCAGTTTGCCTTGAACTGCTGCTCGTCCTTAGCAGTTTTTTTTGGTCTTCTTTAGGTTCCGCTTGATAATAGCCCAGTATTTCTCAATTGGGCGGAGCTTTGGCGTGTTGGGAGGGTTCTTGTCCTTGGGAACCACCTGCACGTTGTTGGCGGCGTACCACTCTATGGCCTTTTTACCGTAATGGCAAGATGCCAAATCCGGCCAAAACAGTACGGAACAACCGTGTTTCTTCAGGAAAGGCAGCAGACGTTTATTCAAACACTCTTTCACGTAAATTTCTTGGTTGACAGTCCCGGAAGCTATGAAAATGCTGCTTTTCAAGCCACAGGTACAGATGGCTTTCCAAACCAGATATTTCTTTGCGAACTTTGACAGTTTTATGTTCTTGAAAATATCTGCTACCTTTCCCCTTCCTTTTGCCGTATAAAACTCCTGTCCCGGAAGCTGCTTGTAGTCGGCTTTGACGTAGGTTTCGCAGTCAAACTTCGTCAGCATCGTCGTGTACAGCCTCCGGGATCGCGCTTTGGCCGTCGTATTTTGTTTATCATCGCGATTTGGAGTCACCACCTTCTTGTAAGTCGATAGTCCGGCTCGTTTTTTGGCTCGATGCACGGTTGTAGACGATACACCCAGCTTATTTGCGGCATCTCGGAGAGAGAGGTTAGGGTTTCGCTTGAAACTACCGGCAACTCTCTTTATCGTCTCAGCGGCTTCCGGTTTTCGATTTCCTCCCGATCCAGACTTCCTGGCTGTCGACAAACGTTCCCCAAACACTTTAATTACATTTGTAACGGTCAGATTGTGGTAAAACTCCCATTTCTTAAATATGGGAATGCGGTTTTTCCTCAAACCTATACCACAAACAATGTTTACTAATTCAGTAGGGGTGGTTTAGGGTATGATAATTGTCGGCCCCGCCTGACTTTCTACTTTACTCACTTGTTTTATTTTTTTGATAAAACCAAACTCAGATTATTCAAAACCATAATTAAGTTTCAAGCATTAAAATGCAAACAAACTTAAAATTAAAATTTATGCATTATGCATCTGCTAAGCTCAAGAGATGAAAATTGACTCATATCAAATGAAAACAGGCCCCAAAAAAATGTTAGAGCCCATTTTATTTACGAAATTTTAAGGCCCATTTTCATTATGTAGTAGAACCCCAAAAAATAAATGAAGTACAGCCCCAAAAATTATTCAAATTTCGTGTTGTTGTATCGCATATAATTATTGGGGTACATTTTCATTAGACAAAGTGGGGCTCATTTGCATGGGGCCCATATTCATAGCACCGTTAATGGTAGCCTTAGCACATTGTACCACCGACGGATTTGCCATACCAACGTCTAACGATTATTTCAAGAGTTTTCATGGCCAAAACAAAAGCGAATGCCGCTCATGAAATTTTCAAAATCCTTGAATGGCCGTTGTGATTTTTAATAAACGTTTTTATTTCATTTCGTTGTCGTTCGTTCACAATTTTGGAACGTAGTTTTTTTTCCAGTTGTTTATATCATTTTCTACGCACTTAATTTTGATTCCAGTCTATAGATGATGGCAAGATACGCTAAATTAAATGCAATTTGCACTAGCCATTTATCGTTATAGTCAGAGTTTTATGTGTTAACTTTTCCCTAACATTACGATGTGGATCCCGACACTTTGCTTTGCTCATTTAACACTTAATGGTACATTTGAGCTTTTATATCCGCCAATGGTCGATTTAATTAAATCGCGTAGACAATTGTAACGTGAAACCAACAACTACAATATGTACAATATATGTATGATAAATACCAACAAATAAAAATAAATTAATGAACAATTATAAATTTTAAGTAGGACAATGCTTGAAAATTTAATATGGAAATGCAATTAGTGAAAGATTTTAGAAATAGGAAACGAAAAAACTTTTTCATAAAGTCAAACCTAAAATAAGCGAACATTAACCTGGATCCACATCCAATGCAGTTATCTGGACAAGATATAGAAATTACGCTTATCGATCGTTTTAATAAATAAATGTCACGAAAAGGAAGAGGAAATCAATAACAAAACACAAGTATATATGACTGAAAGTTCGCCCAGCCCCAGGCTGGAGGGTACATATATATGCCCTACAGCATGAACTCAAACAAAGTGGACCCTATATATTTAGTACTAAAGGCAATTTAATTTAGTTCATGGAATAATCATGTTTTGATAAAGTTTCTTTGAGTTTAATAATTTTTTGGTGTACGTTAGTTAAATGAACTAAAAAAGTGGAGAAAACTATACACAAATAAAGCATACAGATTTCGAAAATTCGTGTCTCCCAGAAAATAGAAATTTTTTAAAATTCACTTCATATGGTACTAAAGACATTTTTGCAATTTTGAAATCCAATTTGTTTCAAACTACGCACATTTAAGACTTTAACAAGTTAAAAACAAGTATATACGGCCGTAAGTTCGGCCAGGCCGAATCTTATGTACCCTCCACCATGGATTGCGTAGAAACTTCTACGAAAGACTGTCGTCCATATTATATATATTGTTAAATATCATATGCTACCACCACGTACCAAATTTCAACCTTCTCCAAAAGACACCGGAGGTCAAATCTGGGGATCGGTTTATATGGGAGCTATATATTATTATGGGCTGATAGGAACCAATTCCTGCATGGTTATTGGATACCCTATACTAACATCACGTACCAAATTTCAACTGAATCAGATGAATTTTGGTCTTCTAAGAGGCTCCGGAAGTCAAATCTGGTGATCGGTTTATATGGGGGCTATATATAATAATGAACCGATATGGACCAATTCTTGCATGGTTTTTAGAGACCATATACTAACACCATGTACCAAATTTCAGCCGGATCGGATGAAATTTGCTTCTCTTAGAGGCTCCGCAAGCCAAATCGGGGGATCGGTTTATATGGGGGCTATATATAATTATGGACCGATGTGAACCAATTTTTGCATGGTTGTTAGAGACCATATACTTACACCATGTACCAAATTTCAGCCGGATCGGATGAAATTTGCTTCTCTTAGAGGCTCCGCAAGCCAAATCGGGGGATCGGTTTATATGGGGGCTATATATAATTATGGACCGATGTGTACCAATTTTTGCATGGTTGTTAGAGACCATATACTAACACCATGTACTAAATTTCAGCCTTATCGGATGAAATTTGCTTCTCTTAGAGGCTCCGCAAGCCAATCGGGGGATCGGTTTATATGGGGTCTATATATAATTATTTACCGATATGGACCAATTTTTGCATGGTTGTTAGATACCATATACTAACACCATGTACCAAATTTCAGCCGGAACGGATTAAATTTGCTTCTCTTAGAGGCTCTGCAAGCCAAATCGGGGGATCGGTTTATATGGGGGCTATATATAACTATGGACCTATGTGGACCAATTTTTGCATGGTTGTTAGAGACCATATACTAACATCATGTACCAAATTTCAGCCGGATCGGATGAAATTTGCTTCTCTTAGAGGCCTCGCAAGCCAAATTTGGGGGTCCGTTTATATGGGGGCTATACGTAAAAGTGGACCGATATGGCCCATTTGCAATACCGTCCGACCTACATCAATATCAACTACCTGTGCCATGTTTCAAGTCGATAGCTTGTTTCGTTCGGAAGTTAGCGTGATTTCAACAGACGGACGGACGGACGGACATGCTCAGATCGACTCAGAATTTCACCACGACCCAGAATATATATACTTTATGGGGTCTTAGAGCAATATTTCGATGTGTTACAAACGGAATGACAAAGTTAATATACCCCCCATCCTATGGTGGAGGGTATAACAAGTAAGGAAAGTCTTAAGTCAGGCGGAGCAGACTTTAATATACCCTGCACCACATTGTATATCTACATTTTCGATACCATCTCAAACTCTTCAAATTTCTTGGGTGCTACTCGTATATATAAAGGTTTATGTTCCCATAGACATACATTTTGATCTGAACCGACAATATATTTAAGGCTTCTTAGTGGACAATATATTTAAGACTTCTTAGAAAATCTATTGACTTAAAATTGAAGTCATTTAATGCCCTGGGGTGAAACACAATGTTAGTAAACACAAGTGAGTAAAGTAGAAAGTCGGTCGGGGCCGGTTATATCATACCCTAAACCACCCTTACTGAATTAGTAATCATAAGCATTTATGGGGTAACATTCATATTCCCACCCAGCAAAAAAAGTTGGAAGTTCTTCCAAAGGCACAACTTTAAAAGCACTTCCAGAAGATGCACTCCTAATGATGTTCTTTATTTTAACTACCCAGGAAGTTATTTTAATTCAATTTCTTACCACTTGGTTTTTTAATATTTTTAATGGGTAATTTTAACTTTTCTTGTTTCAAATAGGTTAAAAACAGAGTAAGAATTCATAAAATGGTACAATTTATTTTAATTTTGTCGAAAAAAATGCTAAATCCAATCTGAAAAAATTGAGAATTTTTGAAAATATTTGAGGTCAAAGGTTTCCGAGAAGCGTTAGAATCCATTAAAATATAGGGCGTGATCCGAATTAAGTATTTTGGATGTGAATTAGAAAAATTTGTGATATTTTGCCAAATTAATATTTTTTATAATTTGTTATGATTTTTAATGCATTCTAACGCTTGCCTGAAACATTTGACATCAAATATTTCCACAAATTCGCCTTTGTTTTTGAATTTAGCATTTTTTCGACAAAATTTAAATAATATGTACCATTTTATTAATCCTTACTCTGTTTTTAACATATTTGAAACAAAAAAGTTAAACTTACTCTTTAAAAATATGAAAAAAGAGTTCTAAAAAGTTGAATTAAAAGAACTTCCTGAGTAGTTAAAATAAAGAACATCTTTGGAGGACATTTTTTGGAAGTGCTTTTAAAGTTAGAAAGTACTTCCAATTTTTGCTGGGTAGGTCTGGGAGATAAACCGCAGTTGCATATTTAAGAACATTTTTATGGGTGCTTTGTCTCCATCTGACTATAGCTCATAGTCAGTATTGCCAGGGAAAACGTTCGATTTACCCTACAAGGATAAAAAAAGTTCCCTACTTTCTCATACATTCCCAAACAATTTTCCCTACAATATTTTTCGTTATATTTAAACAAATTTTATAAAATAAAAATGGTTGTAAGTACTTTATTATCATAAAACTTGAAAATGCAACCTAACAGGTTGGCTCCTAAGTCCCCGGTCTAACAAAGAAAAACACATTTTTTTTTTGTCAAAGTTCGTTTTTATTATTCAACATAGTTCCCTTCAAGAGCGATGCAACGATTATAACGACCTTCCAATTTTTTGATACCATTTTGGTAGTACTCCTTCGGTTTTGCCTCAAAATAGGCCTCGGTTTCGGCGATCACCTCTTCATTGCAGCCAAATTTTTTCCGTACGAGCATTCTTTTGAGGTCTGAGAACAAGAAAAAGTCGCTGGGGACCAGATCTGGAGAATACGGTGGGTGGGGAAGCAATTCGAAGCCCAATTCATGAATTTTTGCCATCGTTCTCAATGACTTGTGGCACGGTGCGTTGTCTTGGTGGAACAACACTTTTTTCTTCTTCATAGGGGGCCGTTTTGCTGCCATTTCGACCTTCAAACGCTCCAATAACGCCATATAATAGTCACTGTTGATGGTTTTTCCCTTCTCAAGATAATCGATAAAAATTATTCCATGCGCATCCCAAAAAAACAGAGGCCATTACTTTGCCAGCGGACTTTTGAGTCTTTCCACGCTTCGGAGACAGGTCGCTGTCCACTCAGCCGACTGTCGATTGGACTCAGGAGTGTAGTGATTGAGCCATGTTTCATCCATTGTCACATATTGACGAAAAAACTCGAGTGTATTACGAGTTAACAGCTGCAAACACCGCTCAGAATCATCAACACGTTGTTGGTTTTGGTCAAATGTGAGCTCGCGATGTACCCATTTTGCACAGAGCTTCCGCATATTCAAATATTGATGAATGATATGACCAACACGTTCCTTTGATATCTTTAAGGCCTCTGCTATATCGATCAACTTCATTTTACGGTCATTCAAAATCATTTTTGTGGATTTTTTTTTGATGTTTTCGTCGGTAACCACCTCTTTCGGGCGTCCATTGCGTTCACCGTCCTCCGTGCTCATTTCACCACGCTTGAATTTTGTATTCCAACCAATTATTGTTGATTTCCCTGGAGCAGAGTCCATTTGAAGGTTGGTACTATATAAAAATAATATGCATTTAATACTAGCGACGCCATCTATTTGTCAGACCGGGGACTTATCAGCCAACCTGTTAATATGACAGAAAAAAAATTGGAAGTTCTTCTACATAAACACCTTTAAAAGCAGTTCCAAAAATCTTCCGTCCTATGACAAGCTTCTGTGCCACTTCCGGATCCAAAAAGAACATTTTTACAATTTTTGTTTTTGGCGACGCTTTTTTTTTTGATGTGATACGATTGTTACAAACTTTTTACCGCGAGATATAATTGATTGATCTATAAATCGATATTTCTTGTTGTTTTTTTGTAGCCTAAATACTTGTTGAAGCATTATTGTATTGTATAAAAAAGCTATGCCAATAATTGTAAGACCATTGTGCATTCAATTTACCTGACTGATTCGTTTTTACTTATTCGTAGAATGTAAGAAACCGCCACCACACCCCATTAAACGTTTCTCGATTTATTCTCGTTTAAATGGAATTCTTCTACATAATATTTCCTCCTTTGCCATTTTACTCCATAGTGATGTGGTAGCAATTGAAAATGTTAAATGATATCATTGTGGTTCGAAAATTGTTGCTTACCACATTTTACGATAAGAAAACCAATTGTTAGTTGCTAAGTATGTAATGTAGAAAAGAGAAGAAATTGAAGAAGACGATGCAGAAGACATACTAATCTATGTACTGGGTTTGCCTCATTGCATTTTCAAGATATTCAGTGCTCGCAAAGAATGCGAACACAAGTACGCATATGACTAAGGATAGATTTAAGCAGGATACTACTACACATTCATACACACTCAAAAAAAATCGCTTCTCTAACATATGTTCCAAACATATTTTGCAGGAAGCACATATATTATTGGATACTGTCGAAACATTAATATGTTTGTTTTATGTGAACATATTATATGTTTGGAAGCATTTTGAGCCCAAAAATATTATATGCTTGGAAGAATTTTCTCCAAAGAAGATTGTTCTCGTTCCCTCACATAATTTTCACTTCCACGGAATTGTTTAGTTCTTGGCACCTTTTGCTGTAATACAAATAATGTTGAAGAAATTATTCAATTTTATAATTTTTATACCCTGCGCCACACTGTGGAACAGGGTACTATAAGTTAGTGCATATGTTTGTAACACCCAGAAGGAGACGAGATAGACACATGGTGTCTTTGGCAATAATGCTCAGGGTGGGTCCCTGAGTCGATATAACCATGTCCGTCTGTCCGTCCGTCCGTCTGTCTGTGAACACATTTTTGTGATCAAAGTCTAGGTCGCAATTTGAGTCCAATCGCCTTCAAGTTTGGCACATGTTCCTTATTTGGGTCAGAATAGAACCCTATTGATTTTGGAAGAAATCGGTTCAGATTTAGATATAGCTCCCATATATATCTTTCGCCCGATATGCACTAATATGGACCCAGCAGCCAGAGTTTTATACCGATTTGCTTGAAATTTTGTACAAACATAACACTTAGTCGTATAGTCAAGTGTGTAAAATTTGATTGAAATCGGTTCAGATTTAGATATAGCTTCCATATATATTTTTCGCCCGATATGGACTAATATGGTCCTAAAAGCCAGAGTTTTGGCCGAATTTGGTTGAAATTTTGCACAAGGAGTACAATTAGCAGTATAGTCAAGTGTGCCAAATTTGATTGAAATCGGTTCAGATTTAGATATAGCTTCCATATATATTTTTCGCCCGATATGGACTTATATGGCCCCAGAAGCCAGAGTTTTGGTCCAATTTGGTTGAAATTTTGCACAGAGAGTAAATTTAGCATTGCAGCTATGCGTGCCAAATTTGGTTGAAATCGATTCAGATTTAGATATAGCTCCCATATATATCTTTCGCCCGATATGCACTAATAGGACCCAGCAGCCAGAGTTTTATACCGATTAGCTTGAAATTTTGTACAAACATAACACTTAGTCGTACAGTCAAGTGTGTAAAATTTGATTGAAATCGGTTCAGATTTAGATATAGCTTACATCTATATTTTTCGCCCGATATGGACTAATATGATCCTAAAAGCCAGAGTTTTCGCCGAATTTGGTTGAAATTTTGCACAAAGAGTACAATTAGTAGTATAGTCAAGTGTGCCAAATTTGATTGAAATCGGTTCAGATTTAGATATAGCTTCCATATATATTTTTCGCCCGATATGGACTTATATGGCCCCAGAAGCCAGATTTTTGGCCCAATTTGGTTGAAATTTTGCACTAGGAGTACAATTAGTAATGTAGTCATGTGTGCCAAATTTGATTGAAATCGGTTCAGATTTAGATATAGCTCCCATATATATATTTTTCTGATTTCGACAAAAATGGTCAAAATACCAACATTTTCCTTGTTAAATCGCCACTGCTTAGTCGAAAAGTTGTAAAACTGACTCTAATTTTCCTAAACTTCTAATACATATATATCGAGCGATAAATCATAAATAAACTTTTGCGAAGTTTCCTTAAAATTGTTTCAGATTTAAATGTTTCCCATATTTTTTTTATTAACATTGTGTTCCACTCTAGTGCATTAGCCGACTTAAAGTTTGAGTCTATAGATTTTGTAGAAGTCTATCAAATTCTGTCCAGATCGAGCGATATTTAAATATATATATTTGGGACAAACCTTTATATATAGCCCCCAACACATTTGACGGATGTGATATGGTATCGAAAATTTAGATCTACAAAGTGGTGCAGGGTATAATATAGTCGGCCCCGCCCGACTTTAGACTTTCCTTACTTGTTTTTTTAAATTTTACCTTTCGCCTGGACGGAGAATCGAACCGAGGACCATACAGTTGTAAGCCAACACACTATCCACTGGACTACGTAGCTGTTATAGTCACCAGTAGATAATTATTGTTATACGTTACATTTATATAGCATAGTTTGCAGCGCCCACGAGCCCATGCAAACATAACATTATTTAACAGAAACATACATTTGTTGGCCACGTTGAGCAATGGTTAGCATGTTCGCCTTGCGTGCAAAGGGTCGTGGGTTCAATCTCTGCTCCGACCGAACACCATTTGTTTTTAATTTACGCATTTATATTTATACTATATTAAATTTTTATGAAACTTCGAAATGTGGGTTATTAAAGATTTACAGTCAGAAAAGAACAGTGCTTGATATAAACGAAATAGACTGAGCTTTTAGATAAAATATTTTTTTTTTATTGCAAAGATAACAATTTTGTAACAAACAAGTATATACGGCCGTAAGTTCGGCCAGGCCGAAGCTTATGTACCCACCACCATGGGTTGCGTAGAAACTTCTTCTAAACACTCCCATCCACTATCGAATTACTTGGGTTGCGGTAACGCTTCCCGATGGCAAGGTATCTTAAAACCTTCTAACACCGTCTTCTAAATTGTAAGTACTCGTAAGTCCATACGTGGTATATATTAAATTAAAAAAGACCGATCAAATACGTATATAATTCAGTTTGACAAAATTTTCTATAGAAATTAAATTTTAAAAAAATTTTCTATAGAAATAAAATTTTGACAAAATTTTCTATAGAAATAAAATTTTGGTAGATTATTTTTGGCTCGAGTGGCAACCATGATTATGAACCGATATGGAACAATTTTTGTGTGATTGGGGATCGGCTATATATAACTATAGACCGATATGGACCAATTTTGGTATGGTTGTCAGCGGCCATATACTAACACCACGTTTCAAATTTGAACCGGATCGGATGAAATTTGTTTCTCTTTGAGCCTCCGCAAGCCAAACCTAGGGATCGGTTTATATGGGGGCTATATATAATTATGAACCGATGGGGATCAATTTTGGTATGGTTGTTAGCGGCCATATACTAACACCACATTCCAAATGTGAACCGGATCGGATGAAATTTGTTTCTCTTTGAGCCTCCGCAAGCCAAACCTGGGGATCGGTTTATATGGGGGCTATATATAATTATGGACCGATGTGGACCATTTTTTGCACGATTGTTAGAGACCATATACCAACACCATGTACCAAATTTCAGCCGGATCGGATAAAAATGCTTCTCTTAGAGGCTCCGCAAGCCAAATCTGAGAGTCCGTTTATATGGGGGGCTATACGTAAAAGTGGACCGATATGGCCCATTTGCAGTACCATCCGACCTCCGTCAATAGCAACTACTTGTGCCAAGTTTCAAGTCGATTGCTTGCTTCGTTCGGAAGTTAGCGTGAATTCAACACACGGACGGACATGCTCAGATCGACTCAGAATTTCACCACGACCCAGAATATATATACTTTATGGGGTCTTAGAGCAATATTTCGATGTGTTACAAACGGAATGACAAAGTTAATATACCCCATCCTATATACCATCCGAGTATTGCAAATGGGCCATATCGGTCCACTTTTACGCGTAGCCCCCATATAAACGGACCCCCAAATTTGGCTTGCGGGGACTCTAAGAGAAGCAAATTTCATCCGATCCAGCTGAAATTTGGTACATGGTGTCAGCATATGATCTCTAACAAACGTGCTAAAATTGGTCCACATCGGTCAATAATTATATATAGCCCCCATATAAACCGATCCCCCGATTTGGCTTGCGGAGCCTCTAAGAGAAGCAAATTTCATCCGATCCGGCTGAAATTTGGTACACGGTGGTAGTATATGGTCTCTAATGACCATGCAAAAAATTGCCCATATAAACCGATCCCGAGATTTGGTTTTGGAGCCTCTTGGAAGACCAAAAATTCATCTGATTCCGTTGCAATTTGGTACGTCCCCAAGCAAAATCCCAAGCAAAAATTGGTCGAAATCGGTCCATAATTATATATAGCCCCCATATAAACTGATCCCCAGATTTGACCTCCGGAGCCCCTTGGAAGAGAAAAATTCATCCGATTCGGTTGAAATTTGGTACGTGATGTTAGTAGATGGTATCCAATAATCATGCAGGAATTGGTTCATATCAGTCCATAATTATATATAGCCCCCATATAAACCGATCCCCTAATTTGACTTCCGGTGCCTTTTGGAGAAATAAAATTCATCCGATCTGGTTGAAATTTGGTACGTGGTGGTAGTATATGTATGATATTTAACAGCCATGCTAAAAGTGGTCCATATCAGTCCATAATCATATATAGCCCCCATATAAACCGAACCCAAGATTTGGTTTTGGAGCCTCTTGGTGGAGCAAATTTAATCCGAGTCAGTTGAAATTTGGTACATTGTGCTAGTATATGTGGCCGCTAACAACCATGCATAACTAGGTCCATATCGGTCTATAGTTGTATATAGCCCTCAGATAAATCGATCCCCAATCACACAAAAATTGGTCCACATCAAGTTCAAAATTGTATATAGCCCCGTATTTCAATTCTGGCTCACAATTTAGAAAACAATGTTAAGAAGTTTTAAGATACCACAACCCAAGTAATTCGATTGCGGATGACAGCCTTTCGTAGAAGTTTCTACGCAATCCATGGTGGAGGGTACATAAGATTCGGCCTGGCCAAACTTACGGCCGTATATACTTGTTTTAATTTCCTTTGCCTGAATATTTTGATTTATTCCTCGTACGTTCCGATTTCTTTTAACGAACCAAGAAAAGAATTGTGTCCATAATGCCAAAATTATAAATAAAACACATGTCCATACATACATAAAATGGTGCTCTCAAGGCCAATACACATGCTGTTTTTCCAAGTGTCTATTCTCTTGTTTCCGAATGTATATTCTCTTTACTTCAAATACTCATTCTAATAATCAAATCAAATAATATTTAGACTTAAGTATATAAAATTTTTGGCCTTATCATAAAACAGTTTTCCGAAACAACATACACCCAAAACAAAGTGAACCCACCGTGGAACAAAATGTAGGTTTATTTTAGAAATTTTTAACTAATATAGTTTTCTAATTACAACATGTTATAAATAAGTTAATACTTTTTGTCAAACTGAAGAAATTTTTTTAAAAATATTTAATTTTTTTCTGTTGTTTAAGAAAATTTCATATGTTGAAAGAAAAAATTGGATTTAAAGATTGTTGTCTTTAGCGCTGTACGAAGTTCAAGACAGGTACAATTTTAGTAAAATTTATTCATTTGAGAGACTTATGAACTCATTTTAAGCAAACTTCTGTCATTTTAGAAAAATATGAACTATTTTATTTTTTAGTAAAATTGTGCACTATATTTGTATACAACTTTTTTTCATATTTTTAGTTCACGTCATTAAAGTTAGCAAAAAATTATTCAAATAAGGATCAATTACTCATATTGTGCAAAATTTAACTAAAATCAACTAATCTTCATGAACTAAAATAAAGTTTAGTTGGCATTAGAGCCCCTTTTTTCTGGGTGTACAAACGGTTTCAGAGAAATTGCTCTCTTTGTGTTATGTTGATATCTTTCGTCAACCCTCCCGGTTTCCATCTATATTTCTTTCTCTATACTCTCTCTCTGTCACTCCCTGAATAAAATATTACAACATATATATGTTTACATGAAATTTGTCAATTTATTTATGATTACATTCACACATATCATTTTTTTAAGAAACATTCATGCCGCATACATAATATATTCTAACATATGTGTCCAAAACATTTAGTGTTAGTTTAGGAAAATTACATGTTTGTACTTAAATATATTGTGTTTAAAAATTGTGCCCGAAACACATTTTGTTTATATCGGAACATATGAAAAACATATTTTTCTAACAGTGTATGTACTCCATAGATGTGGGGGAAATATGATGATACATTTGGTAGAATTACACTCCTTGCCATATCCTTCAACATCGACAACAATGGAGTCTATCTTTAGAATATAACGTCAGATGACTTTAACCAGCAATTACTCATGCAGAAATATCTGCAGATATGTGATCCTGCAGGCACTTTAACATTCCAAGTACAATAGTAGAATATTAGTAATGTGATGTTGTATAGTGCATTTGCAATACATGAACACAGAATCACTCATATATGCAAAAATAATCAGTTTCTCCGAGAAGAAGTTTTAAACCAAAGAAGCTTTTTATTTGCTTTGATTTTTCAATCTTTTATTTGGACTTTTCGTCTCTATAGGATGATGTACCTTCATACATGTAATGTATATCATTTAGCCTATTCTAAGCGTTTTATGGTATGGTATGGAGAAAATTAAAACAAACTGCTTAATATCAGTATTTAAAGACTGACTTTAATATTATTATATTAATTTCTGTTATGTGTTGTATTTTGTATTCGCATAGCTTTATTAAAATGAAACCAGATAAGTCAGTTTATATTCGCGCTAGCCGATTTTGAACTTTATCCATAGAAGAAAGCATAAAACTCCGGTCGAAAGATGTCCACTTATGCCACTGAAATCTGGCCAACGGAGAAAGTCCTAAAGCCCGTCCAAAGGCCGGTCACTTATAACATTTATCACTTAAATCGCGTTTGTCAACTTTGGACTGTGTCCATAGAAGAAAAGCCGAATACTGGTTATTTTTATCACTTCGGAATGACGTTAATTCACATAGGAGAAAAAAACTAAATACCGGCAGAAGGCTGCCGTGAGTCCAAAGATTTCATGTACTTAAAATAGGTTAAAGTTTCAGACCGATATGATTCAGGCTCACTTAGACTATTCAGTCCATTGTGATACCACATTAACTAAAAGTACCTATTACATATAGGCACTTCTTATTTTTTTAACGTTGAACCCACTGGACCCTTTTCGTCGGTTGAACCAACCTGATTGTTCCAAAAACATTAGCAGACCGCTTAAGTTAACGTTTTCCAGGTCCGCCATTAAAAGGTGATACGGTCAATATAAACTTGACGTATTTCTTTCAATTTTGAACACCCCTCATTTTGAAGATGTATGTATGTAGAATGTTGCTCCTATTTTGATTTTGGAATTCACTCTTCAGTTGTCAAAATGCCGTCCAAGCAAGAAGAGCAGCGTATCAAAATTTTGCTCGCGCATCGCGACAATCCGAGCTACTCGCAAGCAAAGCTGGCAAAATCGCTAAAAGTTGCCAAATCAACCGTTACAAATGTAATTAAGGTGTTTGGAGAACGTTTGTCGACAGCCAGGAAGTCTGGATCGGGGGGGAAATCGAAAACCGGAAGCCGCTGAGACGACAAAGAGAGTTGCCGGTAGTTTCAAGCGAAACCCTAACCTCTCTCTCCGAGATGCCGCAAATAAGCTGGGTGTATCGTCTACAACCGTACATTGAGCCAAAAAACGAGCCGGACTATCGACTTACAAGAAGGTAGTGACTCCAAATCGCGATGATAAACAAAATACGACGGCCAAAGCGCGATCCCGGAGGCTGTACACGACGATGCTGACGAAGTTTGACTGCGTGGTAATGGACGACGAAACCTACGTCAAAGCCGACTACAAGCAGCTTCCGGGACAGGAGTTTTATACGGCAAAAGGAAGGGGAAAGGTAGCAGATATTTTCAAGCACATAAAACTGTCAAAGTTCGCAAAGAAATATCTGGTTTGGCAAGCCATCTGTACCTGTGGCTTGAAAAGCAGCATTTTCACAGCTTCCGGGAATGTCAACCAAGAAATTTACGTGAAAGAGTGTTTGAATAAACGTCTGCTGCCTTTCCTGAAGAAACACGGTTGTTCCGTACTGTTTTGGCCGGATTTGGCATCTTGCCATTACGGTAAAAAGCCATGGAGTGGTACGCCGCCAACAACGTGCAGCTGGTTCCCAAGGACAAGAACCCTCCCAACACGCCAGAGCTCCGCCCAATTGAGAAATACTGGGCTATTGTCAAGCGGAACCTAAAGAAGACCAAAAAACCTGCTAAGGACGAGCAGCAGTTCAAGGCAAACTGGCTTTCTGCGGCGAAGAAGGTGGACAAGGTGGCTGTACAAAATCTGATAGCAGGTGTCAAGCGTGAGGCCCGGCAATTCGAATTTGGAAAAGCGAAAGCCTAACTGAATATTTTTCCGGAATTTTATACTCATTGAACTTGAAAAAGAAATTTAATTTGATTTTTTAAATAAACGATTTCACCGATTTACGCGCGTTTTCCCTTGACCAAATTTTGACCGTATCACCCTTTAATCCAAAGCTATATGCCCGCCAAAATTCGCTTACGCCTTAAACAAAATACAGGACACTCACAAAAGAGGTGTTTAATTGATTCCTTTAGCTCCGCATCATGACAGCTCATGTAGTAGTTATTATAGGTTAGGTTAAGTTAGGTAGCAGCCCGATATATCAGGCTCACTTAGAATATTCAGTCCATTGTAATACCACATTGGTGAACTTCTCTCTTATCACTGAGTGCTGCCCGATTCCATGTTAAGCTCAATGACAAGGGACCTCCTTTTTATAGCCGAGTCCGAACGGCGTTCCACATTGCAGTGAAACCACTTAGAGAAGTTTTGAAACCCTCAGAAATGTCACAAGTATTACTGAGGTGGGATAAACAACCGCTGAAAAACTTTTTGGTGTTCGGTCGAAGCAGGAATCGAACCCACGACCTTGTGTATGCAAGGCGGGCATGCTAACCATTGCACCACGGTGGCTCCCTGTAGTTATTATACTTCGCACCAATAGTTTTTGCAAATTCGCTTATCGGGCAGCGACCCGTTATAGCAGATATCAGGAGTGATATCTGACGTCTTGAGCACACTAGCATTTCTAATGTGCGGTTTAAGTTTAAATGGGACCATATTTGCTTGGTGTCGTTACAACTCTTGCAATTCTCCCATCGAACATTTGCCATCATAACGGCCTTCTCACGCAGTAAGAGCTTGCAGCTACACCCTCAAAAGAAAAAAATCGCCTCTGTAACATATACCCCAAACACATTTTGCTTCAAGCATATATATATTCAGAATTGGTCCAAACAACATATTGGTTGTATAGTTCAAACATATTATCTTTCACCTTCGGGCAAAACACTGGTAGAAAAAAATTTAAATGAAATTTTCTTTGTATATATATATGTTTTTAAGACGGTAATTGGTTACTTCCATTCTTTTACTTGCAGCATACTCTAGGTCTCTATTTCCAAACACATATATGTTTATAGACTATTTCTAAATTAATATATGTTTGTATCAAAACATATTATATTTACAAAAAGTTTATGTCCCAAACATAATATTAACATATATGTTCCAAACATATTATGCTAGTTTATGAACAATATATGTTTGCACTTAAAATATTGTGTTAAAAATTTGAGTTCCAAACATATAATTTTTACACCCAAACATATGAAAAACAAACTTTTTCGTCCGTGCAGCCAGAGGCATGCCAAGATATTCCCCTGGAATACATAAGGTCGTTCCTGGCCTTGCTAACTCATCCGCTTCCCGGTATGTTCCTATCAGAGAATGAAACCGCCGAATGAACTCGCCGATTTCAGTCGTCGCCGACCATTTTTTGCCAGTCGACGCCGCCGCCTTATATGTCGATTCATCTTGACTCAAATTTAGCCACCACTTAATCAAAAATTTCGATTTAAATCAGAAAAATGTACATATAATTGTCTTAATTTTACTAAAATTTTGAACACAACTAATCGTTTTCAAGCTGCTATAATAATTTTGCAAAAATTTAGCTCAGGAAATTTGAATGAAAAGTAAATTTGTTGTACAACTAATCTCATTACCATTCGAATAACTTCAAATTGATGTTACTATGAATAATTGTCCGCCGCCGAATGGACAAATTTATATCGACTTAGCAGTCAAGCCGCCGCCGCCGGAGGCAAAAATTTAGTGTCAGCCGCCGCCGACAAAAATGGGTCGGCTTCATTCTCTGGTTTCTATGGCCAGGTACAGAGAATGAAGCCGACCCATTTTTGTCGGCGGCGGCTAATACTAATTTTTTGCCTCCGGCGGCGGCGGCTTGATGGCTAAGCCGATATAAATTTGTCTTATCGACGGCGGACAATTATACATAATAAAATCAATTTGATGTTATCCGAATGGTAATGAGATTAGTTGTACAACTTATCTTACAATCACATTTACACATAATTCAAATGTTCTGAGCCAAATCTTTGCAAAATTATTATAGCAACTTGATACTGACGGATTTTGGGTGGAAAGTTAAACATTTTGACAAAAAATGCAACCATTATTAATAATTTTTTCTGATTCAAATCAATATTTTTGATTAATTGGCGGCTAACTTTGTGTCGAGATGAGTCGACAAATTCGGCGACGGCTTCGACTGGTAAAAACTAGTCGGCGGCGGCTAAAATCGGCGGCGCGACTCGGCGGCTTCATTCTCTGGCCATATACCCATATTAAATGAAGATTGTGCTGCTCAACCATATCGTTGAGAGATTTGCGGCAGTCGATGGCTATTTTCGAGTTAAGCAGCAAAATGACCAAAGATTTTGCCTGTATGAGTATCCCAGCAAAAAAAGCGTCGCCAAAAAAGTAGTGAAAATGTTCTTTTTGGATCCGGAAGTGGTTCAAAATTGGCGCAGAAGTTGAACTAAATTTGCATCACTTCTTAAGGTATGATCCGGATTCAGTGTTTTGGATGTGAATAAAAAAAATTCTGTGATATTTTATAAATAAATAATTATTTAATTGTTTTTCTAGAATGGATTAATACCAAAACCATTCTAGAAAAATATTAAATAACTATTTATTTATAAAATATCACAGAATTTATTCACATCCAAATTTCAAAATTTAAACAATTTGTATAATTTTTATTAATTCTTAATCTGTTTTTAACTTATTTGAAACCAACAATTTTTAATTTCCCAATAAAAATGTGAAAAAAGCGAGTTATAAAAAAATTGACTCAAGTGAACTCCTGTGCAGTTAAAATAAAGAACATCTTTGGGAGAAAATTTTTGGAAGTACTTTTAAAGTTGTGCCTTTAGAAGAACTTCCAAAATTTTTTTTGCTGGGTATATTTTAATGCCAACATTTGTTGGAACATTTCTACTCAGCCAATTCGCCTCCTTAACATACTTATTGCTAATATTTCAGCCTGAAAAACACTACAGTGATTAGGACTTTCCGCTATTCGAGTATATTTCTTAGAATATACTCCGAAACCCACTTGTCCATCCAATTTGGAGCCATCAGTGTAAAAATCTAACATTTGTTCCCAGAGGTTTGTGTGCTCCACGCTGCACTGCTGGGAAGTAGAGTTTCAAACTTTTTGTCAAAGAGAGGTTTCCACTATGTTAGGCACATCTGGGATTACTTTGAGAACCGAACTGTGATCGTACGTTTTTTCCGACCACAGCGATAGATCGCGCAACGGCATCGCTGTTGTTGCAGCTGACTGTTTGGCCAAAATGTCTAAAGGTAACAGATGTAGTATGACATTAAGGGAATCTGTTCCTGTCTTTTTCCATCGTGAAAGTGCGTGCACTGAAAAAATATTGTCGTCAGGTCAAAGATTTCATGTCTTTAAAATACGAATGCAAATATTGCTTAGCAGAGAAGACTCATTTCTCTAAGGTCAACTTGATTTTAATAATTCAGAAAAATTCTTTAAATTTAATGAAAATGTCTTTAAATTTGTTGTCTTTTTGCATCTTGACTACAAAGCAAAAAATCGTTTAAATATAGGATGTGTTTTTCAACACTTTATTTTAAAGACGCTTTTTACTTGAAACATTGCATAATTTCTACTGGAAGTCGAGTATTAATTTGGAAAATAAAGTTGTCGTTAACTCGTGGTTAAAGGACTTTGATAGCTTATGAATAAAAAAGCTGAAAAAGCGAAAATTTAAAATTTGCTTCTCCGCTTCTTTGGCTCGGAATCAATACCAAATTTTTCAAAGCAAAGGCAAAATCTTTGGACATGCTTTTTTCAGTGTGGAGAGTTTATCGAGTATAAGATAAGGGAAAGGATTTTAGAAAACCATCTTCTATGATTATCAGAACTCGCATTTATATATTTAGGACAAGAAATCTTTGTACTCACCATGAATTTTTATACCCTGTGCCACACTGTGGAACAGGGTATTATAAGAAGGAGACGAGATTGACACATGGTGCCTTTGGCAAAAATGCTCAGGGTGGGCTCCTGAGTCGATATAGCCATGTCCGTCTGTCCGTGAACACATTTTTGTAATCAAAGTCTAGGTCGCAGTTTTAGTCCAATCGACTTCAAATTTGGCACAAGTATGTGTTTTGGCTCAGAATAGAACCCTATTGATTTTGGAAGAAATCGGTTCAGATTTTGATATAGCTCCCATATATATATATATATATATTTCGCCCTATATGGACTTATATGGCCCCAGAAGCCACTGTTTTACCCTAATTTGCTTAAAATTCTACACAAAAAGAACAATTAGTACTATAGTCAAGTGTGCCAAATTTTTTTGAAATCGGTTCAGATTTAGATGTAGCTACCATATATATCGTTCGCCCGATTTACACTCATATGACCAAAGTGGCCAATCTTTTACTCCGATTTAATTGAAGGTAGTAGAATTAGCATTGTAGCTATGCGTGCCAAATTTGGTTGAAATCGGTTCAGATTTAGATATATCTCCCATATATAGCTTTCGCCCGATTTACACTCATATGCCGATTTAGTTGAAATTTTGCACAGGGAGTAAAATTAGCATTGTAGCTATGTGTGCCAAATTTGGTTGAAATCGGTTCAGATTTAGATATAGCTCCCATATATAGCTTTCGCCCGATTTAAACTCATATAACCACAGAGGCCAATTTTTTGCTCCGATTTAGTTGAAATTTTGCACAGGGAGTAGAATTAGCATTGTAGCTATGCGTGCCAAATTTGGTTGAAATCGGTTCAAATTTAGATGTAGCTCCCATATATATGTTTTTCTGATTTCGACAAAAATGGTCAAAATACCAACATTTTCCTTCTAAAATCGCCACTGGTTAGTCGAAAAGTTGTAAAAATGACTCTAATTTTCCTAAACTTCTAATACATATATATCGAGCGATAAATCATAAATAAACTTTTGCTAAGTTTCCTTAAAATTGCTTCAGATTTAAATGTTTCCCATATTTTTTTACTAAAATTGTGTTCCACCCTAGTGCATTAGCCAACTTAAATTTTGAGTCTATAGATTTTGTAGAAGTCTATCAAATTCTGTCCAAATCGAGTGATATTTAAATGTATGTATTTGGGACAAACCTTTATATATAGCCCCCAAGACATTTGAAGGCTGTGATATGGTATCGAAAATTTAGATCTACAAAGTGTGGTTCAGGGTATAATATAGTCGGCCCCGCCCGACTTTAGACTTTCCTTACTTGTTTTCTTTAGGGTATGTTATCAATCCCTATTGGACCACCCTTTTTTACAATTGCTTGGTATTTTCTCTATTTTGTACTTTGCTAAACATCATTTCAATTAACACAATAGCTAAGACGACCATTTGGTTTGAAATTTCTATTGGATCACGGTAGTTTGCAAATACAATATATTGATGTTTTGTGGTCAGAGATATACCCTGTTTGGGTATTGTGGTCCATGAATACAACGCAACAGCATTTTAAATATGGTAGTAAATTCCCCATGGTTTTTGTGGTATATTTCCAAAGAATTCCAAAGGAATGAAAGTTTCCCTTTGTGGAAGAAAAATAGTCTTGAAATGAATGCCTTTTAACAATTGAAATTGAAAGACGTACATCTTATGGTGGACTATTGCTGTCCCACAACATAAAGACATTAAGAATAATGGTTAGTTATTTCGCAAGATGAACGAAACGTAATGAATTGTGAATGAATGACGACCAACCAGCATGCAGTTTTCCTAATGCAGACAGTTTTATTACTTCCCTTCCTGAAAATAAGGAGACTCTAGTTGTTCAAGGAATATCCATTTGTAAAAGAAAGTTTTAGGCTACAAAAAAGCGACATGTGATTTTTGAAATGAGTTCAGAATGAATATTGAAGCTACACTAAACAAAAAGTGAACCCACCAGGAAGCAATGTGTACACTGCAAAAAATACTGCGGAGAGGCCAAAGATTTCTTGTGCTTAAATTGTCCAATTTATCAAATTTATTTGGACTGCATGATGGTTGGATGGTCGACTGTTTCGGAACACCCAGAAACAAGGGGCTCTAATGCCAACTGAACTTTATTTTAGTTGATGAAGATTAGTTGATTTTAGTTAAATTTTGCACAATATGAGTAATTGTTCCTTATTTGAATAATTTTTTGCTAACTTTAATGACGTGAACTAAAACTAAGAAAAACAAGTATATACGGCCGTAAGTTCGGCCAGGCCGAATCTTATGTACCCTCCACCATGGATTGCGTAGGAACTTCTACTAAAGGCTGTCATCCACAATCGAATTACTTGGGTTGCGATAACACTTGCCGATGGCAAGGTATCGTAAAACTTTTTAACACTGTCTTCTAAATTGTAAGTTAGCCCATACGGGGTATATATTAAACAAAAAAAGGCCGATTAAATACGTATATAATCTAGTTTGACAAAATTTTCTATAGAAATAAAATTTTGACAAAATTTTCTATAGAAATGAAACCTTGACAAAATTTTCTATAGAAATAAAATTTTGACAAAATTTTCTATAGAAATAAAAATTTGACAAAATTTTCTATAGAAATAAAAACTTGACAAAATTTTCTATAGAAATAAAATGTTGACAAAATTTTCTATGGAAGTAAATTTTTTACAAAATTTTCTATAGCAATACAATTTTGACAAAAATTTCTATAGAAATAAAATGTTGACAAAATTTTGTATAGAAATGAAATTTTGACAAAATTTTGTATAGAAATAAAATGTTGACAAAATTTTCTACAGAAATAAATTTTTTACAAAATTTTCTATAGAAATAAAATTTTGACAAATATTTCTATAGAAATAAACTTTTGATAAAACTTTCTATAGAAATTAAATTTTAACAAAACTTTCTATAGTAATAAAATTTGACAAAATTTTCTATGGAAATAAAGTTTTGGTAGATTACAAAATTTTCTATAGAAATAAAATTTTGACAAAATTTTCTATGGAAATAAAATTTTGACAAACATTTGTATAGAAATAAACTTTTGACAAAACTTTCTATAGAAATGAAATTTTGACAAAACTTTCTATAGTAATAAAATTTGACAAAATTTTCTATGGAAATAAAGTTTTGGTAGATTGTTTTTGGCGATATGGACCAATTTTTGTGTAATAAGTCATCGGCTATATATAACTAAAGACCGATATGGACCAATTTTTACATGGCTGTTAAAGGCCATATATTGACAAAATGTTCCAAATTTCAACCGTATCGGATGACTTTTGCTCCTCCAAGAGGTTCCGGACGTCAAATCTGGGGACGGTTTATATGGGAACTATATATAATTATGGACCGATATGGACCAATTTTTGCATGGTTGTTAGAGACCATATACTAACACCATGTACCAAATTTCAACTGGATCGGATGAATTTTGCTCTTCCAAGAGGCTCCGGAGGTCAAATCTGGGGATCGGTTTATATGGGGGCTATATATAATTATGGACCGATAATGACCAATTTTTGCATGGTTATTAGAGGCCGTAAACTAACATCAGGTACCAAATTTCAACCGGATCGGATGAATTTTGCCCCTCCAAGAGGCTCCGGAGGTCAAATCTGGGGATCGGTTTATATGGGGGCTATATATATTTATGGACCGATATGGACCAATTTTTGCACGGTTGTTAGAGACCGTATACTAAGACCACGTACCAAATTTCAACCGGATCGGATGAATTTTGCTGCTCCGGGAGGCTCCCCAAGCCAAATTTGGGGATCGGTTTATATGGGGGCTATACGTAAACGTGGTCCGATATGGCCCATTTTCAATACCGTCCGACCTACATCAATAACAACTACTTGTGCCAAGTTTCAAGTCGATAGCTTGTTTCGTTCGGAAGTTAGCGTGATTTCCACAGACGGACGGACAGCCAGACAGACGGACAGACGGACAGACGGACGGACGGACAGACGGACGGACGGACAGACGGACGGACGGACAGACGGACGGACGGACAGACGGACGGACGGACAGACGGACGGACGGACGGACATGCTTAGATCGACTCAGAATTTCACCACGACCCAGAATATATATACTTTATGGGGTCTTAGAGCAATATTTCGATGTGTTACAAACGGAATGACAAAGTTAATATACCCCCATCCTATGGTGGAGGGTATAAAAAGTTGTATAGAAATATAGCTCGCAATTTTACTAAAAAATAAAATAGTTAATATTTTCCTAAAATGGCAGAAGTTTGCTTAAATTGAGTTCATTAGTCTCTCAAATGAGTAAATTTTACTAAAATTTTACCTGTCGATCTTCGTACAGCGCTAAAGACATTTTAACAATTTTCAAATCCAATTTTTTCTTCCAACAAACATTTTCTTAAACAATAGAAAAAAAAATAATTATTTTTAAAAAATTTTCTTCAATTTGACAAAAAGTATTAACCTATTTGTAACATGTTGCAATTAGAAAACTATTATAGTTAAAATTTTCTAAAATAAACCTACATTTTCTTCCACGGTGGGGTCACTTTTGTTTGGGTGAATTACCGCATTCCCCATCAGCTTCCTCTATTTGCAGTGAAACTATCAACCAATCCAAATAAATTTGGCAAACATACTTTTCCACCTTTGGTTACGCTATTCTTATCGATTAGTCCACGCATGGTTTTAAGCTGAAATCAAAACGATAATAATGATTGAAGTAGAAACCAACAATGAGAAAAAAACATAAAAGAAAATTTGGTTTGACTTCGCTCAATTTGGATTTAATAGTTCTGAAACTTTCTTTAAAATTAACAAGTATATACGGCCGTAAGTTCGGCTAGGCCGAAGCTTATGTACCCTCCATCATGGATTGCGTAGAAACTTCTTCTAAACACTGCCACCCACAATCGAATTACTTAAGTTGCGGTAACGCTTGTCGATGGCAAGGTATCTTAAAACCTCCTAACACCATCTTCTAAATTGTATGTAAGTCCATACGTGGTATATATTAAATCAAAAAAGATCGATCCAATACGTATATAATTCAGTTTGACAAAGTAGACATAAAATTTTGACAAAATTTTCTACAGAAATAAAATTTTATCAAAATTTTCTATAGAAATAACATTTTCACAAAATTTTCTATAGAAATAAAATTTTGGTAGATTATTTTTGGCTCTAGTGGCAACCATGATTATGAACCGATATGGACCAATTTTTGTGTGATTGGACCAATTTTGGTATGGTTGTTAGCGACCATATACTAACACCACGTTTCTAATTTGAACCGAATCGGTTGAATTTTGCTCCTCCAAGAGGCTCCGAAGGTCAAATCTGGAGAACGTTTTATATGGGGGCTATATATAATTATGGACCGATATGGACCAATTTTTGCACGGTTGCTAGAGACCATATACCAATACCATGTACCAAATTTCAGCCGGATCGGATGAAATTTGCTACTCTTAGAGGCTCCGCAACCCAAATCTGGGGATCGGTTTATATGTGCGCTATATATAAGTATGGACCGATGTGGGCCAATTTTTGCACGGTTGCTAGAGACCATATACCAATACCATGTACCAAATTTCAGACGGATCGGATGCAATTTGCTTCTCTTTGAGGCTTCTCAAGCCAAATCTGGAGATCGGTTTATATGGGGGCTATATATAATTATAAACCGATGTGGACCAATTTTTGCATGATTGTTAGAGACCATATACCAACACCATGTACCAAATTTCAGCCGGATCGGATGAAATATGCTTCTGTTAGAGGCTCCACAAGCCAAATCTGAGGGTCCCTTTGTATGGGGGCTATACGTAAAAGTGGACCGATATGGACTCAGGGAAATCAACAATAATTGATTGGCATGCAAAATTCAAGCGTGGTGAAATGAGCACGGAGTACGGTGAATGCAGTGGACGCCCGAAAGAGGTGGTTACTGACGCAAACATCAAAAAATCCACATAATGATTTTGAATGACCGTAAAATGAAGTTGATCGAGATAGAAGATGCCTTGAAGATATCAAAGGAACGTGTTGGTCATATTCATTAATATTTGGATATGCGGAACTTCTGTGCCAAATGGGTGCTGCGGGAGCCCACATTTGACCAAAAACAACAACGTGTTGATGATTCTGAGCGGTGTTTGCAACTGTTAACTCGTAATACACCGGAGTTTTTCCGTCGATATGTGACAATGGATGAAACATGGCTCCATCACTACACTCCTGAGTCCAATCGACAGTCGGCTGAGTGGACAGCGACCGGTGAACCGTCTCCGAAGCGTGGAAAGACGAGTAATGAATGGCCTCTGTTTTTTGGGATGCGCATGGAATAATTTTTATCGATTATCTTGAGAAGGGAAAAACCATCAACAGTGACTATTATATGGCGTTATTGGAGCGTTTGAAGGTCGAAATGGCGGCAAAACGGCCCCCTATGAAGAAGAAAAAAGTGTTGTTCCACCAAGACAACGCACCGTGCCACAAGTCATTGAGAACGATGGCAAAAATTCATGAATTGGGCTTCGAATTGCTTCCCCACCCACCGTATTCTCCAGATCTGGCCCCCAGCGACTTTTTCTTGTTCTAAGACCTCAAAAGGATGCTCGCAGGGAAAAAATTTGGCTGCAATGAAGAGGTGATCGCCGAAACTGAGGCCTGGTATCAAAAAATTGGAAGTTCGTTATAATCGTTGTATCGCTCTTAAAGGGAACTATGTTGAATAATAAAAACAAATTTTGACAAAAAATGTGTTTTTCTTTGTTAGACCGGGGACTTGTCAGTCAACCTGTTAGTATGTTGAATCCAACCGAGGTCGTATTTCACTCCAAGACGAATTTTGTAAAGGTCGTCCAAAATCAGTTGTTGTTTCGAAACCATTGCTGCTGTGCGCCAACTGATATTACACGATCGTCATGTGACCTATCGTGAAATTGAGACAACCTTAGGCATTACTGACACCTGTATGTATTCAATTTTTCATGAACATTTGACCGTAAAAACAAGTTTATACGACCGTAAGTTCGGCCAGGCCAAATCTTATGTGCCCTCCACCATGGATTGCGTAGAAACTTCTACGAAAAACTGTCATCCACAATCGAATTACATCGTCTTCTAAATTGTAAGTTAGTCCATACGTGGTATATAAAGGGTGCACAGATAAAAATAAATTTGAGAACCAATAACTTTTGTTGGAAAACCAATAACAAAATTTGTTAATTTTCCTGCAACAAACTAACTTGTACTTTTAATAACCATTATTACAAAAAAGTTGTTAGCAATCGTTATCATCAGAAGGCAACAAATAATTTGTGTTCTCAATAACATAATTTGTAAGTAATTTGTTGAGCATCCAACAGTACAAAATATTTGTCGTTGAACGTTACGTTTAATCCTCAACAAATATTTTTGAATTTGAACGAAAAAATGTGTATGTGGTTTGTTGGAGTCTATCAATGCCCTGTAACAAATTTATTGGTGTATTGACAAAAAATTAAATTGAAATTGACAGAATTATTGCACCAAAATTGCAAAATTAACGGAACGATTTTGGAGATATTTTTTTAAGTACACACAGAGAAGGATTATGACCAAAATGATACTTTTGGACGGGGAACATGTAACATTTTTGTGTCGAAAATCCTATACTCAGTTTTGTAAATGTATGACGATTTTAAATTTGAGTAGTCCAGGGTCTAGCAAGCATTTTGACAACTTTTTGCCCAGTGATATATATTCTAGTTAATTACAATTGTAATAACTCTAATCCCGATATTAATATGGTTTTATTAATTATCTCATACAACAAACACATTTAAGAAACTACCAAATTTAAAAAATATAAATTTTTCACAAACATTTATAAATGCTTTTCTGTATTCTCTGATGAATGAGCTCTTTGCTTGCTATCATACACGTGCATGTGCGCATACTCATTTTGTTCTAACGGTATTCTTCGCATACTTCTTTTAGCTTTCGTACATGTTCTCAGCGATGTGCGCGTAACCAGTCTTGTATTTTTATTTTTGTTTTCATATCGATAGCAGTCAACTATTTTCGCAACAAAACAATTTGTTGAAAATTCAGAATATTTCTATTATTTCCTCTGTCAACCATTTACAAACACATTTCAACAACAAATGCCTTATATTCAATAGACAAATTTGTTGAGCATCAGCAGATTTTACATACAAATAAAGTTGTTAATATTTATTTGCAGTTATTTTTTTGAGTGTGATACGGTCAAAATTTGGTCAATATAAACTTGATGTATTTCTTTGAATTTTGCATGTAAAAAACCTGAACACCCCTCATTTTGAAGGTGTGTGTGTAGAATGTTGCTCCTATTTTGATTTTGGAATTCACTCTTCAGTTGTCAAAATGCCGTCCAAGCAAGAAGAGCAGCGTATCAAAATTTTGCTCGCGCATCGCGAAAATCCGAGCTACTCGCACGCAAAGCTGGCAAAATCGCTAAAAGTTGCCAAATCAACCGTTACAAATGTAACTAAAGTGTTTGGGGAACGTTTGTCGACAGCCAGGAAGTCTGGATCGGGGGGAAATCGAAAACCGGAAGCCGCTGAGACGACAAAGAGAGTTGCCGGTAGTTTCAAGCGAAACCCTAACCTCTCTCTCCGAGATGCCGCAAATAAGCTGGGTGTATCGTCTACAACCGTGCATCGAGCCAAAAAACGAGCCGGACTATCGACTTACAAGAAGGTAGTGACTCCAAATCGCGATGATAAACAAAATACGACGGCCAAAGCGCGATCCCGGAGGCTGTACACGACGATGCTGACGAAGTTTGACTGCGTGGTAATGGACGACGAAACCTACGTCAAAGCCGACTACAAGCAGCTTCCGAGACAGGAGTGTTATACGGCAAAAGGAAGGGGAAAGGTAGCAGATATTTTCAAGTACATAAAACTGTCAAAGTTCGCAAAGAAATATCTGGTTTGGCAAGCCATCTGTACCTGTGGCTTGAACAGCAGCATTTTCATAGCTTCCGGGACTGTAAACCAAGAAATTTATGTGAAAGAGTGTTTGAATAAACGTCTGCTGCCTTTCCTGAAGAAACACGGTTGTTCCGTACTGTTTTGGCCGGAATTGGTATCTTGCCATTACGGTAAAAAGGCCATGGAGTGGTACAACGTGCAGGAGGTTTCCAAGGACAAGAACCCTCCCAACACGCCAGAGCTCCGCCCAATTGAGAAATACTGGGATATTGTCAAGCGGAACCTAAAGAAGACCAAAAAGACTGCTAAGGACGAGCAGCAGTTCAAGGCAAACTGGCTTTCTGCGGCGAAGAAGGTGGACATGGTGGCTATACAAAATCTGATGGCAGGTGTCAAGCGTGAGGCCCGGCAATTCGGATTTGGAAAAGCGAAAGCCTAACTGAATATTTTTCCTGAATTTTATACTAATTGAACTTGAAAAATAAATTTAATTTGATTTTTTAAATAAACGATTTCACCGATTTACACGCGTTTTCCCTTGACCAAATTTTGACCGTATCACCGTTTACTACACACAAAAATTTTTTTTTCTGATTCAATCACGAAATTAATTGATCCAATTAATTTTTTAATTGAAATGTCTTCAATCACAGAAATGATAGTATCAATTAAAAAATTAATTGAAGGAAAATAAAAAATTAATTGATCCAATTAAAAAATTAATTGATACTATTAATTTTTGTGATTAATTTTTGTTTCAATTAAAAACTTTGTTGATTCAATTAAATTTTTAATTGAATATTTTTTAAAACTCAATTATAATTTTAATTGGAAAATTTTACGTGAAATTTTTTTCTGTGTAGACAAAAAGGTATGTATAGGTAAGTCTACAAATAATTACGAATCGATATGGACTTTTGCACGGTATTTAGGGAGCCAGAATTGAAACATGGGGGGTGGCTTATATGGGGCTATATACAATTATGAACTTGGTATGGACCAATTTTTGTGTGATTGGGGATCGATTTATCTAAGGGCTATATATATAGCTATAGACCGGTATGGACCTAGTTGAGCATGGTTGTTAACGGCCATATACTAACACCAACAATGATATTTAACAACCATACCACTTTTGGCATGGTTCTTAAATATCATATACTAACACCACGTACCAAATTTCAACCAGATCGGATGAATTCTGCTTCTCCAAAAGGCTCCGGAGGTCAAATCTGTGAAACGGTTTATATGGGGGCTATATATAATTTTGGACTGGTATGGACCAATTCATGCATGGTTGTTAGAGACCATATACTAACACCACGTACTAAATTTCCACATCGGAAGGATTTTGCTTCTCCAAAAGGCACCGGAGGTCAAATCTAGGGATCGGTTTATATGGGGGCCAATAGGGAGCCACCGTGGTGCAATGGTTAGCATTCCCGCCTTGCATACACAAGGTCGTGGGTTCGATTCCTGCTACGACCGAACACCAAAAAGTTTTTCAGCGGTGGATTATCCCACCTCAGTAATGCTGGTGACATTTCTGAGGGTTTCAAAGCTTCTCTAAGTGGTTTCACTGCAACGTGGAACGCCGTTCGGACTCGGCTATAAAAAGGAGGTCCCTTGTCATTGAGCTTAACATGGAATCGGGCAGCACTCATAATGATAAGAGAGAAGTTCACCAATGTGGTATCACAATGGACTGAATAGTCTAAGTGAGCCTGATACATCGGGCTGCCACCTAACCTAACCTACGAATCGATACGGACTTTTGCACGGTACGTAGAGAGCCAGAATTGAAATATGGGGGTCGCTTATATGGGGGCTATATACAATTATGAACTTGATATGGACCAATTTTTGTGTGATTTTAAATTTTAACAGTATCCCTTTATAAGAATTTACCGAAATTGCTCTTGCGTTATTTTTGCATCAGGAGCGTAGACTAAATTCATATTGGAACAATATGATACAATATACCGCATGTTGAGAATAAACCAAAATTAGCTCAATCACTTTTGATTAGAGTATTTTCAACGAAATTGTTCAATCCCATTTCAGGAGATCTTAAATAAAATTCTGTTATAAAATTAAACTCGTGTCAAAACAGAAAATACAAAACTCATTTACGAGTATACATGTGAATTACCAATCAAAACAAGTTTTATTATTTTAATTGAAATTTTTCATATCATTCATTGATTTTGTTCGTTTTGCCACGAGTTTTGTTAGTCCTGAATCTATCTCAGTTTTTTTTTTCTTTTTTTTGTGCTAAATACATCCCGCAAACTTATATCAATGTCAATTAAAATTAATATGGCTTTGACATTTTGATTTTATAATTTGTTAGCATGAGAAATGGATATGATTTCAAATGATGATGAACAGATTTCCAAATTAACAGAAACTGACGATTCACATGGCAACACAGATCTAATCACAGATAAATCAAAAAGAAAATTCTATGAGTTTTATGATGAGAAAAGTTTTTCACAACCGTCTTTTCAAAGAACCCAAAAAAAATTTTAAATGACAAAAAAATATATATATTAGAATAATTTGTATACACTCCATCATGGGAACGGGATTATAATATTTTTGTCATACAGTTTGTGATGAAGTGCCATTAATCTGATATCCCATAAGATGTCCATATATTGTTGATAATAGAATGAACGCAAATAAATAAAAATAAATCTTTTTGATAAAAGTTGTCCTCCTTAATAGGATGTTAAAATAATTTTATAATTTTAATTAATTTAATTTTGTTGTTGTAATATATTCTTTATCTATACATTGTTTATTTAGTTCTTATGACTTTCTCGCCTGTAATGCAAACGTCTTAGGAATGTATTTTTTATAGCCTCCACCATAGGATTGGGGTATATTAACTTTGTCATTCCGTTTGTAACACATCGAAATATTGCTCTAAGACCCCGTAAAGTATATATATTCTGGGTCGTGGTGAAATTATGAGTCGATCTAAGCATGTCCGTCCGTCCGTCCTTCTGTTGAAATCACTTCCGAACGAAACAAGCTATCGACTTGAAACTTGGCACAAGTAGTTGTTATCGATGTAGGTCGGATGGCATTGAAAATGGGCCATATCGGTCCACTTTTACGTATAGCCCCCATATAAAGGGACCCTCAGATTTGGCTTGTGGAGCCTCTAACAGAAGCATCTTTCACCCGATCCGGCTGAAATTTGGTATATGGTGTTGGTATATGGTCTCTAACAACCATGCAAAAATTTGTCCACATCGGTTCATAATTATATATAGCCCCCATATAAACCGATCCCCAGATTTGGCTTGCGAGGCCTCTAAGAGAAGCAAATTTCATCCGATCCGGCTGAAATTTGGTACATGGTGTTAGTATATGGTCTCTAACAATCATGCAAAAATTGGTCCACATCGGTCCATAATTATATATAGCCCCCATATAAACCGATCCCCAGATTTGGCTTGCGGAGCCTAAAAGAGAAGCAAGTTTCATCCGATCCGGCTGAAATTTGGTACATGGTGTTGGTATATGGTCTCTAACAACCATGCAAAAATTGGTCCACATCGGTTCATAATTATATATAGCCCCCATATAAACCGATCCCCAGATTTGGCTTGCGAAGTCTCCAAAAGAAGCAAATTTCATCCGATCCGGCTGAAATTTGGTACATGATGTTTGTATATGGTCTCTAACAACCATGCAAAAATTGGTCCACATCTGTCCATAATTATATATGGCGCCCATATAAACCGATCCCCAGATTTGGGTTGCGGAGCCTCAAAGAGAAGCAAATTTGGTACATGATATTGGTATATGGTCTCTAACAACCATGCAAAAATTTGTCCACATCGGTTCATAATTATATATAGCCCCCATATAAACCGATCCCCAGATTTGGCTTGCGAAGTCTCCAAGAGAAGCAAATTTCATCCAATCTGGTTGTAATTTGGAACATGGTGTTAGTATATGATCTTTAACAACCGTGCCAGAATTGGTCCATATCGGTCCATAACTATATATAGCCCCCATATAAAACTTTCTCCAGATTTGACCTCCGGAGCCTCTTAGAGGAGCAAAATTCACCCGATCCGGTTCAAATTATTCATTTCTATAGTCAAATTTTGTCTACTTTGTCAAACTGAATTATATACGTATTGGATCGATCTTTTTTGATTTAATATATACCACGTATGGACTTACATACAAGTTAGAAGATGGTGTTAGGAGGTTTTAAGATACCTTGCCATCGGCAAGCGTTACCGCAACTTAAGTAATTCGATTGTGGATGGCAGTGTTTAGATGAAGTTTCTACGCAATCCATGATGGAGGGTACATAAGCTTCGGCCTGGCCGAACTTACGGCCGTATATACTTGTTTTTTTTTTTTAATTTCTTCATTCAAATGAACTTCAAAGGCACAATTTCTAAAGCAATGCAAAGGACCTAAAAATGGAGTACTTCCGTCCTATGAAAAGCCCATGTAAAGTTCATTGGAGATGATCCAAGTTTGCAATACTTCCGGATAACAGATTGGGGATCCAAACTACTCTTTGTTTGCTGGGATGAATTACACGTTGCACAGAAGTAGTTCTCCGGTTTCATCTACGCTTCGCTATTTTGTAGTGCTAAACTTACTCTCCGAAATTCTGCTTGCGCAAAGGTCGAACGCATTGATATCCTGATATTTTTGGTGGTCATTATGCGGAAGAAATGAAGCGAGGAATCTCCATTATTTGTTGAGGCCTGCTGAGTGCGGCTTCCTGTTGGAATGTCTATGTTCTATGGCCGAAATGTTTGTCTGTTCAGATGTTCAATACTGTCTATAGGACATTTTCCCGAAAATATTCGTGATTTATATTAACCCTAAGGCTGATAAATACAATCGGGTAGCGATCTTCGGCCGTTACGGTGTCCCACACCATTACCATTGGCCGCGCTTGGGTTCTGGTGGTCAATCACAAACTCAATTCAATTTTTAATGTGTAACGATTCTCCCTATACGGTCTCAATCCGGAGGAATGTGATATATTATTTCTTCCGGCCGTGCTCAGTCCTGGAAAAGTCATTTTTCCATCGGATGGAAATTTGAGATCGCCACATAAAAGAAAAGTCAGTAAGATAGCTTGGAATTTAATGAGAGAGAGAGAGAAATTTAGATATAGAAGATTTGTCATAACTAGTGAAAATAGGTGGCTTAGGTCTTAGGCTGCCACCGACATTCTGACACCCTCCCAACCGTGTTGATTTCCGAACTTAACCAAATTATGGTTCCGAACTTAACCAAATTATGGTACCCTTTATTGGATCCTCATTACCTTTCGTTAGAAATAGTTAATGGTTCCTTTTTATACCATCCACCATAGGATGGTGGTATATTAACTTTGTCATTCCGTTTATAACCCATCGAAATATTGCTCTAAGACCCCATAAAGTATACATATTCTGGGTCGTGATGAAATTCTGAGTCGATGTAAGCATGAAATTTGGTACGAGCTGTAAGTATATGGTCTCTAACAACCATGCAAAAATTGTTCCATATCGGTCCAGATTTGACCTCAGGTGTCTCTTGGAAGAGAAAAATTCATCCGATCCGATTGAAATTTGGTATGTCGTGTTAGTATATGCTCTATAATAATAATACAAAATTTGATCCATATCGGCCCATAATTATGTATAGCCCCCATACAGGTTAGGTGGCAGCCCGATGTATCAGGCTCATTTAGGCTATTCAGTCCATTGTGATACCACATTGGTGAACTTCTCTTGCCCGATTCCATGTTAAGCTCAATGACAAGGGACCTCCTTTTTACAGCCGAGTCCGACCGGCGTTCCACATTGCAGTGAAACCACTTAGACAAGCTTTGTAACCCTCAGAAATGTCACCAGCATTACTGAGGTGGGATAGTCCACCGCTGAAAAACTTTTTGGTGTTCGGTCGAAGCAGTGCAATGCTAACCATTGCACCACGGTGGCTCCCTAGCCCCCATATAAACCGATCCCTAGATTTGACCTCCGGAGCCTCTTAGAGGAGCAAAATTCATCCGATCCGGTTGAAATTTTGTACGAGCTGTAAGTATTTGGAATCTACCAAACATACAAAAATTGATCCATATCGGTCCATAATTGTATAGCCTCCGATCACCAGATTTGGCCTCCGGAGCATCTTGGAGAAGCAAAATGCACACGATCCGGTTGAAATTTGGTACATTACGTATATATGGCCGCTAACAGCCATGCCAAAATTGGTCCATATCGGTCTATAGTTATATAGCCGATCCCCAATCACACAAAAATTGGTCCATATCGCCAAAAAAATAATCTACCAACATCTTATTTCTATAGAAAATGTTGTCAAAATTGTATTTCTATAGTAAATTTTGTCTAAATTTTATATCTATAGAAAATTTTGTCAAAATTGTAGTTCTATAGAAAATTTTGTCAAAATTGTATTTCTATAGAAAATTTTGTCTAAATTTTATATCTATAGAAAATTTTGTCAAAATTTTATTTCTATAGAAAATTTTTTCAAAATTTTATCTCTATAAAAAATTTGGTCAAAATTTTATTTCTATAGAAAATTTTGTCAATTTTTTTTATTTCTATAGAAAATTTTATCAAAGTTTTATTTCTATAGAAAGTTTTATCAAAATTTTATTTCTATAGAAAATTTTTTTCAAACTGAATTATATACGTATTTAATCGGCCTTTTTTGTTTAATATATAGCCCGTATGGACTAACAATTTAGAAGACGGTGTTAAGAAGTTTTAAGATACCTTGCCATCGGCAAGTGTTACATCATATATACCCCGTATGGACTAACTAACAATTACGAAGACGGTGTTAAGAAGTTTTAAGATATCTTGCCTTCGGCAGGTGTTACATCAACCCAAATAATTCGATTGTGGATGACAGTCTGTAGTAGAAGTTTCTACAAAAAAAAAAAAAAAATGCTGATTCAATTACGAAATTAATTGATCCAATTACTTTATACCGTCCACCATAGGATGGGGGTATATTAACTTTGTCATTCCGTTTGTAACACATCGAAATATTGATCCAAGACCCCATAAAGTATATATATTCTGGGTCGTGGTGAAATTCTGAGTCGATCTGAGCATGTCCGTCCGTCCGTCTGTTGAAATCACGCTAACTACGGAACGAAACAAGCTATCGACTTGAAACTTGGCACAAGTAGTTGTTATTGATGTAGGTCGGATGGTATTGCAAATGGGCCATATCGGTCCACTTTTACGTATAGCCCCCATATAAGCGGACCCCCAAATTTGGCTTGCGATTGCTCTAAGAGAAGCAAATTTCATCCGATCCGGCTGAAATTTGGTACATGGTGTTAACAACCTTGCAAAAATTGGTCCACATCGGTCCATAATTACATATAGTCCCCATATAAACCGATCCCCCGACTTGGCTTGCGGAGCCTCTAAGAGAAGCACATTTCATCCGATCCGGATGAAATTTGGTATAAGGTGTAAGTATATGGTCTTTAATGACCATGCAAAAAATGGAACACATCGGTCCATAATTATATATAGCCCCCATATAAACCGATCACCAGATTTGACCTCCGGTGCCTTCTGGAGAAGCAAAATTCATCCGATCCGGTTGAAATTTGGTACGTGGTGGTATTATATGATATTTAACAACCATGCCATAAGTGATCCATATCAGTCCATAATCATATATAGCCCTCATATAAACCGATCCCGAGATTTGGTTTTGGATCCTCTTGGAGAAGCAAATTTCATCCGAGTCAGTTGAAATTTTATACATTGTGCTAGTATGTGGCCGTTAACAACCATACCTTACTAGGTCCATATCGGTCTATAGTTATATATAGCCCTCAGATAAATCGATCCCCAATCACACAAAAATTGGTCCATATCAAGTTCATAATAATATATAGCCCCCATATACCGTGCAAAAGTCCATGTCGATTCGTAATTATTTGTAGACTTACCTATACATAACTTGTTTGTCTAATATATACCACGTATGGACTAACTCACAATTTAGAAAACGATGTTAAGAAGTTTAAAGATAACACAACCCAAGTAATTCGATTGTGGATGACAGTCTTTCGTAGAAGTTTCTACGCAATCCATGGTGGAGGGTACATAAGATTCGGCCTGGCCGAACTTACGGCCGTTTATACTTGTTTTAAATTGAAATGTCTTCAATTACATAAATGATAGTAGCAATTACAAAATTTTTTTGATAGCCAATTAAAAAGTTAATTGATCCAATTAAAAAATTAGTTGATACTATGAATTTGTGTCATTGATTTTTGTTTCAATTAAAAAATTTGTTGAATCAATTAAATTGTTAATTGAATATTTTTTAAAACTCAATTAATATTTTAATTGGAACATTTTTCGTGAATTTTTTTCTGTCTACACAATACATGGTGAAGGGTATATAAGATTCGGCCTGGCCGAACTTACGGCCGTATATACTTGTTGTTTTTTTTTTTTTTTTTTTTTTTTTTTGTTATAAAAAGTATAGGGGATATAGTCAATGTTTTTTTATATATACGTTTTCTTTTTTTTAGAAATCTTTTCTTCTGGCGGAACCAAATTACGTCCGTACATCAGAAATTTTCAAATTTTCTTTTCTTTTTTTTTATAATATCAATCTTTTTTTCTGGTGGAACCAAATTGCGTCCGTACTTTAGAAATGTTCAATTCTTTTTTTTTTCAAAATCCCTATGAAAACAAAATTCCCACCGAATCAATTTTTATTCAAAACTACTGAGATATGAACAGAGTAACACACAAAGGTAATGCAACATCTTCACAAATGGCTTCTCATCGGATAACTGGCCACGTTCATGGTTCACTGTTTGATGCCATTCATCATATTCACATGGTTTTTTTCGTCCCAGAACAAACCATTTTTCTATTTTGAAGTCCAGTTAAATTGATTCAAGTCTTATTTGAATGGAGAAAAAGAAGTCGCAAATAAAATTGAAATACCACTTTCGATTATTAACACAGAATTTACTCACCAATATGTTGTTCAATAACTCCAAACGGCCGATTACATATCTAGTGCCACTCAAGAAGATTTCCAAGTCAATTAGATCTTCAAACGTTACAAGAAGTTGTAAGAGGTATAGCATTCAATGTGCCCAGGCTACAAGGTGAACTGTTGGTAAAAACCACAACGTTTACATCTTCTCTTCTTAAATTTCTCGAGTATTTCTTTGGGATTGTACTTGAATGGGTTTTGCTGTATTTTATTGGGCATTCGAATTGGGCTTTTGAGGGCATTACTTGAAAATCGTTTTGTAGTTTATTGTAAGCTTTCAATAGTTTCGTTACAGGCAATGGATAAAGAAGTAGATGAGGTGCATTGAAAATGAAGAATGCACACAAAAAACTAAATTTTTTCTCCCAACAAAAATAATGGAAAAATGAACATCGTTTGTCATTTGCTCTTTTCTTGGAAAAAAAATCTGTTTGGAAAAAAACGTATAGAGTTTTTGTGATAGACCATCTCAAATGCTAAATCAACACTTCTCCCCCATTTTTCTCTATTCCACATGAAACAGAACTTTATTAATTTGTGGGAATTTCTTTACTTCTCATTACTTTCTCATATGCTTTGCAAACAATGTAAAAGCAAATATTCGGTACAGGGAATAAGTTTATGAGCATGAGATCTAAGACACATCTTTGAGGCCTGTGACCCATCATTCAGTATATCCATCGTGTTAGAATAAAAGTCTGAGTTGATTTAGCGATGTCCGTCTCTCTGTTAATGTATTTATTGTCCAAAGTACAGCTCGCAGTTTCGTCATCAAAATGGCATAGTGTCTTAGTTCGGTCCAAAGACAATCGGTATTGTTTTGGGTAAATCGCTATTGAAATAGGTTCAGATTTGGATATACTTTCCATCAGCGTTGCCAGAATTGTTTCACCAAAAAACCGCTAAATTTGCCAAAAAAAAAAAATAGTTTAAAAAAAGCTAAAAAATAGACAGAATCAAGTATATACGGCCGTAAGTTCGGCCAGGCCGAATCTTATGTACCCTCCACCATGGATTGCGTAGAAACTTCTACGAAAGACTGTCATCCACAAATTTCAACTCACTCGGATGAAATTTGCTCCTCCAAGAGGCCCCAAACCAAATCTCGGGATCGGTTTATATGGGGGCTATAAATGATATGGACCACTTTTGGCATGGTTGTTAAATATCATATACTACCACCACGTACCAAATTTCAACCAGATCGGATGAATTTTGGTTCGGTTTATATGGGAGCTATATATAATTATGGACTGATGGGAACCAATTCCTGCATGGTTGTCGGATACCATATACTAACATCACGTACCAAATTTCAATCGAATGGGAAGAATTTTGCTCTTCCAAGATACTCCGGAGGTCAAATCTGAGGATCGGTCTATATGGGGCCTATATATAATTATGGACCGATATCGACCAATTTCAGCCGGATCGGATGAAATTTGCTTCTCTTAAAGGCTCCGCAAGCCAAATCAGGCGATCGGTTTATATGGGGACAATATATAATTATGGACCGATGTGGACCAATTTTTGCAAGGTTGTTAGAGACCATGTACCAAATTTCAGCCGGATCGGATGAAATTTGCTTCTCTTAGAGGATCGGCAAGCCAAATTTGGGGGCCTGTATAAAGGGGGCAATACGTAAAAGTGGACCGATATGGCCCATTTGCAATACCATCCAACCTACATCAATAACAACTACTTGTGCCTAGTTTGAAGTCGATAGCTTGTTTCGTTCGGAAGTTAGCGTGATTTCAACAGACGGACGGACGGACATGCTTAGATCGACTCAGAATTTCACCACGACCCAGAATATATATACTTTATGGGGTCTTAGATCAATATTTCGATGTGTTACAAACGGAATGACAAAGTTAATATACCCCCCATCCTATGGTGGAGGGTATAAAAGCACTAAATATTTTTTGTAAGAAGAGTCGCATTTCTAATTGAAATTTAAGAAAAATTGGTTAAATTACATTTATTTAAATCGTACTTTTGTGAGACTATGATAACATTTAAGTCTTATTAGCTTCGTTTGGGTACCCGATAAATGTTTAATACTACACAGAAAAAAATATAGTCGTGAGGTCAAAGATTTCATGTCCTTAAATTACGAATGCAAATTTTGCTTAGCATAGAAGACGCATTTCTCTAATATAAAGTTTTTTTCCTTGTCCAAAAGTCGATAAACTTTTCAATGAAGTCGTATTGTCCTTATAATTAAGTGATTTGACTTAACAATGGGTATCATAACATGAAAGAAAAAATGTTTGGGCTAAGGTCAACTTGACTTTAATAATTTAGAAAAATTCTTTAAATTTAATGAAATTGTCTTTAAATTTGTTGTCTTTTTGCATTTTGACTACAAAGCAAAAAATCGTTCCAATATAGGACATGTTTTTCAACACTTTATTTTAAAGAAGTTTTTTACTTGAAACATAGCATAATTTCTATTGGAAGTCGAGTCTTAATTTGGAAAATAAAGTTGTCGTTAAGTCGTTTTTAAAGGACTTTGATAGTATATGAAGAAAAAAATTGAAAAAGCGAAAAATAAAAATTTGCTTCCTAGAAGCAAGTACACAAACACCATATTTAAAAGACAATCATGTCCCAAAAATAACAGGTTGGCTGATAAGTCCCCGGTCTAACAAAGAAAAGCACATTTTTTGTCAAAATTCGTTTTTATTATTCAACATAGTTCCCTTCAAGAGCGATACAACGATTGTAACGACCTTCCAATTTTTTTGATACCATTTTGGTAGTACTCCTTCGGTTTTGCCTCAAAATAGGCCTCAGTTTCGACGGTCACTTCTTCATTGCAGCCAATTTTTTTCCCTGCGAGCATCCTTTTGAGGTCCGAGAACAAGAAAAGTCGCTGGTGGCCAGATCTGGAGAATACGGTGGGTGGGGAAGCAATTCGAAGCCCAATTCATGAATTTTTGCCATCGTTGTCAATGACTTGTGGCACGGTGCGTTGTCTTGGTGGAACAACACTTTTTTCTTCTTCATACGGGCCCGTTTTGCCACGATTTCTACCTTCAATCCAAAAAAACAGAGGCCATTACTTTGTCAGCGGAATTTTAATTCTTTCCACGCTTCGGAGATGGTTCACACGTTGCTGTCCACTCAGCCGACTGTCGATTGGACTCAGGAGTGTAGTGATGGAGCCATGTTTCTTCCATTGTCACATAACGACGGAAAAACTCGGGTGTATTACGAGTTAACAGCTGCAAACACCGCTCACGTTGTTATTTTTGGTCAAATGTGAGCTCGCGCGGCACCCATTTAGCACAGAGCTTCCGCATATCCAAATACTGATGAATGATATGACCAACACGTTCCTTTGATATCTCTAAGGCCTCTGCTATCTCGATCAACTTCATTTTACGGTCATTTAAAACCATTTTGTGGATTTTTTTGATGTTTTCGTCGGTAACCACCTCTTTCGGCCGTCCACTGCGTTCACCGTCCTCCGTGCTCATTTCACCACGCTTGAATTTTGCACACCAATCAATTATTGTTGATTTCCCTGGGGCAGAGTCCGGCAACTCATTATCAAGCCAAGTTTTTTGCTTCCACCGTCTTTTTTCCCTTCAGAAAACAGTATTTTATCAAAACACGAAATTCCTTTTTTTCAATTTTTTTCACAATAACAAAAGTTGCTTCACAAAAGACGCTCTATCTCACAAACTAATTGACTTACAGACGTCAAATTTTGACACGAATCATTTGAAGGTTGGTACTATATAAAAATAATATGCATTTAATACTAGCGACGCCATCTTTGTGTCAGACCGGGGACTTATCAGCCAACGTGTTACAAACCGATCCCCAAATTTCACCTCCGAAGCCTCTTAGAGGAGCAAATTTCATCCAATCCGATTGAAATTTGGTACGTGGTGTAAGTATATGGTGTAGAAATTGCTCCATATCGGTCCATAATTATATATAGCCCCATATAAACTGATCCCCAGATTTGACCTCCGGAGACTCTTAGAGGGACAAATGTCATCCAATCCAATTGAGTAAGTAGATGGTGACTAACAACCGTGCAAAAATTACTGCATATCGGTCCATAATTATATATAGCCCCTATATAAACTGATTCTCAAATTTGACCTCAGGAGACTCTTGGAGGTATAAATTTCATCCGATTCGGTTGAAATTTGGTACGTTGTGCAAAGATGTGACCCCTAACAATCATACCAAAATTGTTCCATATCTGTCTACCGACCCCCAGATAAACCGACCCCCTATCAAACAAAAATTGGTCAGTTCATAATTGTTATAGCCCACATATAAAGCGACAGTTCATATCGGCTCGTAATTATTTACAGACTCCCCCTATATATACCCATAAAGAACTGAATTATATACGTATTTAATCGGTGTCTTTTTGTCTAATATATACCCCGTATGGAATAACTTACAATTTACAAGACCATGTTTTAAGTTTTAAGATACCTAGTTATCGTAAGTATTAACACAACGCATGTAATCCATGGTGGAAGCTACATAAGATTCGGTCTGGCCGAACTTACTTATATGCCTAAAGCTGATTACTATGTTCAGTTTTCAAGCTGAAAACCCGCTTATTTTCACGGTTCCTTTTTTATTTAATTAAATTATAAATACAAAATAGTTCACAATCAATTCCTTATATCTTTTCCATTCATTATTTCGCAAGACTTTTTATAAATATAATCGTCTTCATAGAGATTTTTGTAAAGGGTGATTCTTTTGAGGTTAGGATTTTCATGCATTAGTATTTGACAGATCACGTGGGATTTCAGACATGGTGTCAAAGAGAAAGATGCTCAGTATGCTTTGACATTTCATCATGAATAGACTTACTAACGAGCAACGCTTGCAAATCATTGAATTTTATTACCAAAATCAGTGGCAGAAAATCCGCTTTTTTATCGACAAATTTGGAATCATTGGACCGTATTTTTTCAAAGATGCTGTTGGACGCAACGTTACGGTGAATGGCGATCGCTATCGTTCGATGCTAACAAACTTTTTGTTGCCAAAAATGGAAGAACTGAACTTGGTTGACATGTGGTTTCAACAAGATGGCGCTACATGCCACACAGCTCGCGATTCTATGGCCATTTTGAGGGAAAACTTCGGAGAACAATTCATCTCAAGAAATGGACCGGTAAGTTGGCCACCAAGATCATGCGATTTGACGCCTTTAGACTATTTTTTGTGGGGCTACGTCAAGTCTAAAGTCTACAGAAATAAGCCAGCAACTATTCCAGCTTTGGAAGACAACATTTCCGAAGAAATTCGGGCTATTCCGGCCGAAATGCTCGAAAAAGTTGCCCAAAATTGGACTTTCCGAATGGACCACCTAAGACGCAGCCGCGGTCAACATTTAAATGAAATTATCTTCAAAAAGTAAATGTCATGGACCAATCTAACGTTTCAAATAAAGAACCGATGAGATTTTGCAAATTTTATGCGCTTTTAAAAAAAAAAAGTTATCAAGCTCTTAACAAATCACCCTTTACTTTTAATTTAGTGGTTTGGTGAAAAATACGAACATAGTTGAAGCAATTTTAGGGAACTCGTTTTTGTATTTTGTATATTGTCATGAGGCCAAAGATTTCATGTCCTTAAAATAGGAATGCAAATTTTGCTTAGCGTAGAAGACGCATTTCTCTAATATAAAGTTTTTTTTCCTTGTTTCCTTGTTCAAAAGCCGATAAACTTTTCAATGAAGTCGTGTTGTCCTTATCATTAAGTGATTGAACTTAAAAATGGGTATCATAACATGAAAGAAAAAATTTTTGTGCTACGGTCAACTTGACTTTAATAATTCAGAAAAAATCGTTAAAACTAATGAAATTGTGTTTAAATTTGTTTTCGCATCTTGACTACAAAGTAAAATCGTTCAAAAATAGGACATGTTTTTCAACACTCTATTTTAAAGGCGTTTTTTACTTGAAACATAGCATAATTTCTACTGGAAGTCGTGTCTGAATTTGGAAAATAAAGTTGTCGTTAACTTGTTTTTAAAGGACTGTGATAGCATATGAAGAAAAGTATCCCTACTTGAATTCTCCGCTTTTTTTTGGCTCGGAATCAATACCAAAATTGTTAAAGTAAAAACAAAATCTTTGGAACCGGGCAAGCTTTTTTTCTAGTGTGGGACAAAGCATTTTCTATAGCCCTCTGGCTAACTGATTTGGGCAGCGATATTTTGTGATTTGTGTGATTTTTGTTAGACAGATGCTCTTGTGGTGGTGATGATGGTCGTTTTTTCGTTTGTTGTGGTTACGGTTTTGTTTTTCACATTTTCCTTTCTAATGGGGTAACTTTTCATGCGTTTTAATTTAATGCCACTCTTTTATACTAATTTTCGGTTTTGTTTGCAATTTGTTGCCTTTATATCCAGTCATTGTCTGGGTAGTTTTTTTGCGCAAAATTTTTGGTCTAACGTAAGGTTGAATGAGATGGATTTTCTTCCCTTGTTGTCCGTATTATTGCTGCCGTTCACTTTGTATATTTTGTGGTTTTATTTATTTTGTACTTGCTTTTGCCGCAAATTCTGTCTTAAATCTTAGGTCTCTAGCCATGACACTATCAACAGAATCTGCATAATTTTAAATGTCTGGCCTAACATTTACTGGCTGATTGACTGACTGTTAGTTTTGTTCGTGTTAATGTAGTACGAAAACGTAGATGGGAGAAACTCGGATACATTTACTTTTACAGGAGAAGTAGAAATTGTGAAGAATTAATTTAAAAATGCCGGGACTGAAACATTTATAGCTCTACAAGAATTTAAACCATATAATTTTTAGATAGTCCTAATAAATTTGAAGGCAATGAGACTAGTTTTCCAATTCGATCTAGAAAAACACATAGCAAACTGCAATGGGCAATTATTTTTGCCCATTGCAGTTTAATTCGTAAATAAAAAGAGAGTAGCTGCACCTATGGTGACTAAATATCGGCGGCGTTTGTGGACATTGAAGGTGCCTTTAATTATATGAAAATTGATAGGGTAGTTCCATGGCTGAATAAGGAGGTTGAATCACGATAACAAAAACAACAAATTTTAATATGTTGTTTACAATTTTAAGAAGTCAAAATCAGCTGATAAAAGAATCGTATGGCATTGGTAAAAGTGGCAATTATTTATTCTTTCAATTGTCCTGAAAAAATAATTAAAATCCAGAGAAAAATAAAGGTTCAAATTTAATTGTGTCACCTATGAGTGATTGTGAAGTGGATAATTCATCCGAGGAACGCCGATACGAGACAAATAAGACTATAATACCCACCACAGTTAAGAATGGAAGTCAGTCAAATGGATCTTCGCCATCTATTAACAAAAACAGTTTATGATGCAGTTTAAAAACTGATGTGCGTGGTATTTTGGGTCTGGAATATGTTATCAAGATACTCAAGTCATCTTTGAACAATTCTCCAGCTATGAATGCGCGAGTTTGTTTGAGATGCATTTGCTATGCAGTGTCATTAGGATTGCAGCAATCACCATAAACATATGATTTCTTAAAATTTTGTCGAAATAAAAAAAAAATGTAATCATATGGGCCCATGATTTAACCTTCTTGTTCAGCCATGGGTAGTTCTGGCATTAGAGAAGAATGGTATCGAGGAATTCGTTATAAAGTGGATCGAGTTGATTTAGCTAAATTGAGACATGATGGTTGAGCGGGCTAACTCCACAAGGAGGGATAGGACCACAAGAGGATTGTCACATGGAGGTGTAATATCGCCTTTGCTGTGGCTATTGGAGGTGAACGAAGTTTTGATTGGGCTGAGCAGCAATGGCATCAAGGTTGTGGCATAAGCGGATTCCATTGTGATACTGATATCAGGAAAGTTTCTGGATACAATTTCGAATGTGCCGAGTGAGCCTTTGCAGTATCTTTCGGAGTGGATTCGAGGATGTGGGTTATGGGTTAACCCTGGGATAACAGAGCTAGCATTTTTGCAAGGAGAAGGAAGGTTATCGGATACAAGGCTCCTGAATTCCAAAGGCCTAAGTTGAACTTCTCGAAATCAGCAAGGTACTTGAAAGTACCTTTCTCTTGGACTTCAAACTGAACTGGATGGAGAATACTGCAGACCGCAAAAAGAGGGCCTATGCGACATTGTACTCTTATCAGAAATTGGTCGCGGAAAGATGCCTTCCTTGTTGGTTGGCTTTATACCGCGGTTGTAAGATCTGTGGCCACATATGGTTTTTATGTTTGGTGGACAATCGTGAGCCACTAAAACCATATGTCGAAAATAAATAGGATTCCACTTATTTTTATGAAAAGCGCTATGAGGACCACAGCCACTGCCGCTTTGAAGGTACTGATGGGAGTTTGTCCACTCGATTTACACGTAAGGAAAACAGGAGAGTTGACACTCATGCGACTTAAGAGCTTGAACACGCTGGAGAGTACTCCCTGCAGGCATACTGAAATTCTTCTCGGCCTTTATAGAGAGACGAACCATATGGCCACGGAGCATATTTATCATCACAAGTCAACACATATTGTACGAACTATGGAGGAGTGGGGAGACAGGAGAATACCCTACGGAACCCTGAATATGTATACGGACGGATCAAAGATCAACTAGGAATATGCTGGATAGTGATTGCAGTATTTTCAGACGGAGATATCTGCGATCACAAAAGCTGCAGAGTCACTGTTGATGAGGCCTTCATTCAGAAGCGATATCAGCTTCTTCATCGACAGTCAATCAGTTATAAAAGTTTTATGCAGCACTGACATTAGGTCTATGGTAGTCAGCCGCTGTCGTAGAGAACTCAAGGTTCTCACTAAACAGCGTAATATAACTCTGCGTTGGATTCCTAAGTACAGTGGAATAATGGGAAATGAGGCGGATGAGCTGGCTAAGGAGAGCGCTCGTGGAACGAATAATGTCCTGGCGGAGGTTTTTCCTCCACTATCTACCTATCTTTACAGGATTGAAGTCAAATGTGATGAACTATGGAAAAAGCGTTGGGTCCCTGCGGACTTCGATTGGCATCATAACACACTTGGGAAACTTACGGCAAGAATAGGCCTTAAAGATGATGACATCTATAGATGGTGTCCGGACCCGGAAGTTACGGAAGACTCGTACCACTTCAGTTTCCAGCATTAACCTTTAGAAGAAACAAGTTACTGGGCTCCTTTTTCTTTCAGGATCTCGATGATCTACGGGAGTGCAGCTTAGGGAACATAAATGCCTTCATCAGGGCCTCTGGTTGGTGGTTCTAAAATTTCTTTTACAGGAGACGTTCAAGTGGAAGTTGTGAGGCTTCCTTAAAGGGGACCACATCGGGAGGAAGAAGCTGGAAAGATTACATGGAGGAATCACGATCGACCTATAGTCGCCTAAGTTGACATCTATTCAACACAAAGTTGATGTCGTCCTCTACAATATGACCTACCCTAAGGTAGTCAGCCGCTGTCGTAGAGAACTTAAGCAGCATAATATAACTCTGCGTTGGATACCTGGGTACTGTTGAATAATGGGAAATGAGGAGGCGGATGAACTGGCTAAGGAGAGCGCTCGTGGAACGAATAATGTTCTGGCGGACATTTTTCCTCCACTATCTACCTATCTTTACAGGATAGAAGTCAAATATGATGAACTATTGGAATAGCGTTGGGTCTCATGGGAAGGTTGCGGGCAAACCAAGTTGATATGGGACGAAAATAACCGAAGAAACTGCGAAATTTTGATGTCGATGAATAGAGAGGAATTGCGGCCTTCGATTGGCATCATAACAGGACATAACACACTTGGGAAACTTATGACAAGAATATGCCTTAAAGATGATGACATCTATAGATGGTGTCCGGACCCGTAAGTTACGGAAGACTCGTACCACTTCAGTTTCCAACATTATCCTTTAGAATAAACAAGTTACTGGGCTACTTTTTTCAAGTTTTCACTGATCTGCGGGAGTGAAGCTTTAGGAACATACTGGCCTTCATCAGGGCCTCTGGTTGATTGTTCTAAGATTTCTTTTGTAGAAGAAGCTGAAAAGATTACATCGAGGAATCACAATCGACCTATAGTCGCCTAAGTTGACATCTATTCAACATAAAATTGATGTCATCCTCTACAACCTAACCTAAGTGGTTTAGAGACAAAAAGGACTTTAGCTCCCCACCGACTGTTAAGTTTTGTCACTTTACCCACCGCGGTAAGCTTTTCCGGGGTACCGAAACAGGCAAACAGATTTAAACCGGATCGTCTTTCATTTAAACATCACTAACCGCCAACACCTGCCATCTCATCCTAATCCATGTCACAATGACTGACTATTCACCTGACTGGTTTATCAGCCAGCTATAGCTTAACCATCATAGACTACAATTTCCCAATTGCACGAACTCTTGGGTGAATAGCATTTCCCTATTTTTGTTTTTATTTTGTATTACTCCGAAAAAAAAATCAATGATGGCCCAGGCATCATGAATGGAAAGACTAGTTGGTAGTTACATTTGATAGCCGTGTAATTGTTAAATTTCGGGGTTAAAGGTTGCTACTCGATTACAACATGATATGTTGGTAACTTTGTTGAGGAAGGAGTAGTAGGTTGGTTAACTAGTCTGGTTTGGCCAATCCAACCTGTTTTTATTTGTATGTTTCGAAAGGAATAAGGAAATGAATTTGTGTGGCTATAGTTTAGTGAACTTTTGAACTTGCAATTGGAAGGTAGAGTTTATAGCCGTGGTTTTATTTTGCCTTTTCCTTTATTGGTGGGGTTAGTTGTTCTGGTTTTTTCTTATTTGTTGCATTTGGAAGCAAGGATAAAATAGGAAAGGTTTTGTGTGGTGGAATCAATCACTGGGACACTGAATTGTTTGAGTAACAACCTACAAACAAAGAATAGAGGTTTGATTGAAATTGGTTTAGATTTTTATAGGTATCAAAAATTACTCTTGTTGTGTTGTTCCATACCCAATGCGAGAGGCGAATGGGGAATCAAACAGGAATTCAATTGGGCTTACAATTCATTGGACAAGGGACTAAATTATTCCCTTCCGATCAAAAGGTCAAGAGCATGCATGTAAGAGATAAATTTAACAATTTTATAACGTGGGATTTATTGTTATATCCTCCACCATGAGATAGGGCGTATATTAAATTTGTCATATCCAAAAAAGTTAAAGAAAACTTCAAGCCTACTTTTAGCATATAAATTCCTTCGATAAACTGTCAATAAATTGTTTTGATAAGGGCAATAATATTTAACTCAAAAACATTTCAAATTTGTACGATACTGTTTTAAATAATTACCAATTTTTTGAATTACTCCTTGTTTTATGTATTTATTGTGAATTGTCAATATTTAAGAAAACATTTTCTTGGCAAGTATTCAAAGTGGAATTCAAATAATTGCATCAAATCTCTAGAACGGTGAGTATAAACCCACCCTCTTTTGTCTTTTTTTTAACCAAAAGGCCCGTAATATTGTCCAAAAGTCGATAAATTTTTCAATGAAGTAGTATTGTCCTTATAATTAAGTGAGTTGACTTACAAATGGGTATCATAACATGAAAGAAAAATTTTTTGGGGTAGGGCCAACTACAAATAATTACGAATCGACATGGACTTTTGCACGGTACGTAGAGAGCCAGAATTGAAATATGGGGGTCGCTTATATGGGGGCTATATACAATTATGAACTTGATATGGACCAATTTTTTGCGATTGGGGATCGATTTATCTGAGGGCTATATATAACTATAGACCGATATGGACTTAGTTACGCATGGTTGCTAACGGCCATATACTAGCACAATGTACCAAATTTCAACTGACTCGGATGAAATTTGCTCTTCCAAGTGGCTCCAGAACCAAATATCGGGATCGGTTTATATGGGTCCTATATATGATTATGGACTGATATGGACCACTTTTGGCATGGTTGTTAGATATCATATACTACCACCACGTACCAAATTTCAGCCAGATCGGATGAATTTTGCTTCTCCAAAAGGCACCGGAGGTCAAAACTGGGAATCGGTTTATATGGGGGCTATATATAATTATTGACTGATATTAACCAATTCTTGCATGGTTGTTGGATACCATATACTAACATCACGTACAAAATTTCAACCGAATCGGATGAATTTTGTTCTTCCAAGGGGCTCCGGAGGTCAAATCTGGGGATCGGTTTATATGGGGGCTATATATAATTAGGGACCGATTTCGACCAATTTTTGCATGGGTGTTTGAGGCCATATATTAACACCACGTACCAAATTTCAACTAAATCAGATGAATTTTGGTCTTCCAAGAGGCTCCGGAAGACAAATCTGGTGATCGGTTTGTATGGGGGCTAAATATAATTATGGACCGATGTGGACCAATTTTTGCATGGTTGTTAGAGACCATATACTTACACCATGTACCAAATTTCAGCCGGATCGGATGAAATTTGCTTTTCTTAGAGGCTCCGCAAGCCAAATCGGGGGATCGGTTTATATGGGGGCTATATATAATTATGCACCGATGTGGACCAATTTTTGCATGGTTGTTAGAGACCATATACTAACACCATGTACCAAATTTCAGCCGGATCGGATAAAATTTACTTCTCTTAGAGGCTCCGCAAGCCAAATCGGGGGATCGGTTTATATGGGGGCTATATATAATTATGGACCGATGTGGACCAATTTTTGCATGGTTGTTAGAGACCATATACTAACACCACACAGAAAAAAATTTCAGGAAAATTTTTCCAATTAAAATCTTAATTGAGTTTTAAAAAATATTCAATTAAAAATTTAATTGAAACAACAAATTTTTTAATTGAAATAAAAATCAATCACACAAATTAATAGTACCAATTAATTTTTTAATTGGATCAATTAATTTTTTAATTGACTGTCAATTAATTTTTTAATTGATACTATCATTTCTGTGATTGAAGACATTTCAATTAAAAAATTAATTGGATCAATTAATTTCGTGATTGAATCAGAAAGATTTTTTTTGTGTGCATGTACCAAATTTCAGCCGAATCGGATGAAATTTACTTCTCTTAGAGGCTCCGCAAGCCAAATCGGTTTTGAGAGGTTTCACTGTATTTGATAAATGGTGGCGGACCATAGAAGGGTGATGGCGGTATAATAAGTTTGTCATTCCGTTTGTAACACATTGAAATATCGAAAAAGTATATATATATATATATATATATATATATATATATATATATATATATATATATATATATATATATATATATATATATATATATATATATATATATATATATATATATATATATATATATATATATATATATATATATATATATATATATATATATATATATATATATATATATATATATATATATATATATATATATATATATATATATATATATATATATATATATATATATATATATATATATATATATATATATATATATATATATATATATATATATATATATATATATATATATATATATATATATATATATATATATATATATATATATATATATATATATATATATATATATATATATATATATATATATATATATATATATCAGGGAGAAATTCTAAGATGATATAAGCATGTCCGTCTGCCTGTCTGTTGTAATCACGTTACAGCCTTCAATAATGGCGCTATCGTTCTGAAATTTGGCACAGATTCGTGTTTTGTTTGCATGCAGGTCAAGTTCGAAGATGGGCTATATCGGTCCAAGTTTTGATATAGTCCCCATATAAACCGACCTCCCGATTTGGGGTCTTGAGCTTTTAAAACCCGTAGATTTTACCCAATTTACCTGAAATTGGAAAACGAAAGTTGTTTTGGGTCCATCAAAGGGTGTGTCGAAAATTGTACCTATCGATCCATGTTTTGGTATAGCCCCCATATAGGTCGATTTCCGGATTTAGCTTCTTGGGCGTCCAGAAACTGTTTGTTATCCAATTTGCCTGAAATTTAAAATTTAGATGTATTTTAGGACCAATGATTGGTGTGTCGAAAATAGGGTGCGTCGGTCCATGTTTTGGTATAGACCCCATAAAAACCGATCTCCCGATTTTACGGCGTCTTGAAACTGTATTTACAACCCGATTTACCTGAAATTGGAAATCTAAAGGTGTTTTGGGATCATAAAGAGATGTGTCGAAAATGGTTCGTATCGGTCCATGTTTTTGCCCAATTTTTTCTGAAATTGCAATTCTAGAGGTATTTGAGGAACATTAAGAGGTGTGGCGAAAATTTTGAGTATTGATCCATGGTTTCGTATAGCCACCGTATATACCTACCTCCTGGATTTATTTCTTAGGCTGCTAGAATCTGTAGTTTATATCCACTTTGCCTGAACATGTAAATATACTGGTATTTTCAGACCCTCAAAAAGTTGTATCGCATATATTTCTACAGGTCCATTATGTAAGACATTGATTGATCGGCCGATTTCACTTCTTGAGGGTATAGCAGGAGCACTGATCATAAAAATTGCTTGAAAATAAAAGTAAAATTTCCAGATTTTACTCCTCGTTATCATTTAAATAATGGCGGTAAAAATCTACAGATTTAAGATTTCAAATCAAGGCTTTTTTCATCATTTACACGATATGTTTATGATTTCTTTAAAATTCAAATAAAATTGGTTCTTATAAATCCAGAATCTGATGTAGTCTTCATATGTAGAATCTTTAAATTTATCTTCGGGAAGTGTACTGGTTGAATTGATCTGCTTGGGAGAATGTCTGTCATCAAAACCCCTTAAATCCTACATATATTATCCACATACCCGCACCGACGAAGAGTTTTCAAAGGAAACGATTATATTTGATTCATGGTGGTGGGTATTTAAGATTCGACCCGGCCGAATTTACTACTGTATATACTTGTTAAGATTCGGCCAGGCCTTATTTATATATTCTCATCCTATAATAAATATGTGTTTCTGGAAGAAGTGGATAACCTTTTTCGTCTAACGATATCCATTACGGAGAGGTTTCATGGTACTCTTTTTGATTTTTTTAATATGTGGTCTAGGACCGCATATTTCATATCGATACATTTTAACCCTCCGATGAGTGACAGTTCTGAACTTCACGGCCGTTTTGTAAATCATGTTTTTTTTTGATTTTTTGTTTTGTTTTTATTGTTTATAACTAAATTCTACATACAAAAATAATTTTTTATACCCACCACCATAGAATGGTGACGGGGGTATAATAAGTTTGTCATTCCGTTTGTAACACATCGAAATATCGATTTCCGACTATATAAAGTATATATATTCTTGATCAGGGAGAAATTCTAAGACGATATAACGATGTCCGTCTGTCTGTCTGTTGTAATCACGCTACAATCTTCAATAATGAAGCAATCGTGCTGAAATTTTGCACGAACTCGTCTTTTGTCTGCAGGCAGGTCAAGTTCGAAGATGGGCTATATCGGTCCAGGTTTTGATATAGTCCCCATATAAACCGACCTCCCGATTTGGGGTCTTGGGCTTATAGAAATCGTAGTTTTTATTCAATTTACCTGAAATTTGAAATCAAACAGCGTTGCCGCAGCCGAAGCAGTATGCCCGCGTTTTCCGCTGCCGCCCGTACTCAGAACGGCAAAGCCTACATGACGGTCTACTTGACCTAGCCGCAAACGACGGTACATTGCCTTCCAGCGGTCTTGGTAATACCTGAAATGAAAAAGAAAAATAAGAAACAAATAAATATATATTCTAGCCTGACATCGAATGCTTCCATCGCATTGCGTATCCTTGGATATGAGGTTATATGGTTGTTCAGGGCACGTTCTTCGATATTTGGTGTGGGCAATTGTTTCGGGAGCAGTAATAAGAACGAACGCCGTCTGTCACTCCTTTTTATAGGCTTCATTTCGTTGTAAATCGTAAATCGTCCAGCATATTATAAAACCATCGTTGTGTCGCCCTTTTGCAGCTGTAAGTGCCTAGCATTTGATCCATGGTATCAACGCCGCATTTGTTGGCGTTGTAATCTAATATGGCATAGGGCTCCCGCTTCTCGGTTCGCTCGTCAACGAGGCAGGTGTAGTGCATTGTGGAGGGCACGTTCACCACTTTATTTTTGTACCCTGCGCCACACTGTGGAACAGGGTATTATAAGTTAGTGCATATGTTTGTAACACCCAGAATGAGACGAGATAGACACATGGTGTCTTTGCCAATAATGCTCAGGGTGGGTCCCTGGGTCGATATAACCATGTCCGTTTGTCCGTCCGTCTGTCTGTGAACACATTTTTGTGATCAAAGTCTAGGTCGCAATTTAAGTCCAATCGCCTTCAAATTTGGCACATGTTCCTAATTTGGGTCAGAATAGAACCCTATTGATTTTGGAAGAAATCGGTTCAGATTTAGATATAGCTCCCATATATATCTTTCGCCCGATATGCACTAATATGGACCCAGCAGCCAGAGTTTTATACCGATTTGCTCGAAATCTTGTACAAACATAACACTTAGTCGTACAGTCAAGTGTGCAAAATTTGATTATAATCGTTTCAGATTTAGATATAGCTCCCATATATATCTTTCGCCCGATATGGACTTATATGGCCCCAGAAGACAAATTTTTGGCCGAATTTGGTTGAAATTTTGCACTAGGAGTACAATTAGTAGTATAGTCAAGTGTGCAAAATTGGTTCAGATTTAGATATAGCTCCCATATATATCTTTCGCCCGATATGGACTAATATGGTCCTAAAAGCCAGAGTTTTGGCCCAATTTGGTTGAAATTTTGCACAGGGAGTAGATTTAGCATTGTATCTATGCGTGCCAAATTTGATTGAAATCGATTCAGATTTAGATATAGCTCCCATATATATCTTTCGCCCGACATGCACTTATATGGACCCAGAAGCCAGAGTTTTATCCCGATTGGCTTGAAATTTTGCACAAGGAGTACAATTGGTAGTATAGTCATGTGTGCCAAATTTTATTGAAATCGGCCCGATATGGACTTATATGGCCCCAGAAGCCAGACTTTTTGCCCAATTTGTTTGAAATTTTGCACTAGAAGTACAATTAGTAATATAGTCATGTGTGCCAAATTTGATTGAAATCAGATTTAGATATAGCTCCCATATATATGTTTTTCTGATTTCGACAAAAATGGTCAAAATACCAACATTTTCCTTGTTAAATCGCCACTGCTTAGCCGAAAAGTTGTAAAAATGACTAATTTTCCTAAACTTCTAATACATATATATCGAGCGATAAATCATAAATAAACTTTTGTGCATTAGCCAACTTAAATTTTGAGTCTATAGATCTTGTAAAAGTCTATCAAATTCTGTCCAAATCGAGAGATATTTAAATGTATGTATTTGGGACAAACCTTTATATATAACCCCCAACACATTTGACGGATGTGAAATGGTATCGAAAATTTAGATCTGCGCAGTGGTGCAGGGTATAATATAGTCGGCCCCGCCCGACTTTAGACTTTCCTTACTTGTTTTTTTTCGACACGTATGAGCATAACGCTATATCCTCCTCGTTGAACCCAAATAATGTGCTATTGATGGTGCGCTTCGGGTTCTTTTTGAACTCAGCGTATGAGCATAACGATATATCCTCCTCGTTGAACCCAAATAATGTACTATTGATGGTGCGCTTCGGGTTCTTTTTGAACTCCTGTGGAATGAATGTTTTGTTGCAGCGCACTGTACCAACATATGCGGTCTCCTCCTCAACCAAATTCGCGCCAAGTCAAGAGTGGTAAAGAAATTATCCGCGTATATAGTACGGCCAGAATCTAAATATTTTTCCACAAGATCCAGCACTACGTTCTGCCCTTGGTTTATCTTCCGTTGTTGGTTTGGCAGTTTTCCAGAATATATCATTCCCTTCACAGGATAATAACTCGGTGAGTCGCATAACCACCATACTTTCAAACCATACTTAGCTGGCTTTGACGGAATATATTGTGTGAAGCGGGTGCGGCCTCTGTAAGGGAACAACTGCTCATCAACTGTTAGTGCTTCATGAGGAGTGTAAGCTGCTGCCAAGTTATGTTGCAACATTTCCCAAATGTCGTCAATAGCCGCAGTTTTGCTGTTGATGAGTCGCTATTGTCGAGTGTTTCCATTGTCGAATCGAATAAATTGCTTTATACACATGAAGCGATCGTACGACAACGCAGCTTTGTATATTGGGCAACGCGTCGCGTCCATAGCTGGTTCATGGTTTGATCTTGTGAGTCCAGCATACAAAAGAATAGCTACAAAGGCGTCAAACTCTTTCACTGTCACTGGCTTCCACTCCTTTTTCTTCGTGGGATTCGCCAAATTCCATGCAGCTGTAACCTCCCTGCCTTTACGATTTGTTTCACGTAGCACTAACGGCCATTTTCATGTAGCTCCGTTAGGCTTTAACAGCCAGTTAACAGAAAGTAAATTGCAAATATCTTCTCTCAGGTTAACTTCAACTGAAAATTTTTCGGCAGTTAAGTTCCTAACTGGCATATGGAATATATAGACTAGAGGTGTGCACGTGACACGAAATTGTCGCGACTCACGAAAATTTTCGAGATTCGTGAGTGAGTCGTGAGTCACGCTCATGACAACAGCGTCAGTGTGCGTGAGCGTGATTAACAAACCAAAATGTCGTGCGTGAGCGTGATTCACGAAAATAATATCTTCGTGAGTGTGCGTGAGTAACGAATTACACTCACGAAAATATTCCTGCTCACCAACATAAAACGCTTAAGAGTTAAATTCAATTACAATTCTAGTGACACCTGGGATGTTAAGAGTTTAATAACACTCTCGATTTTAATAATGCTCATGTTTTCAGGCACTTCGGTAAGGTAAATTAATCACAAAATTATTCGTGAGTCACAATATTTTTCGTGAGTCACGGTATTTTTCGTGAGTCACGACGTTTTCGTTCGTGAGTGTGCGTGAGTACAAATTTTCTTTTCGTGAGTGTGCGCGAGCGTGAGTCCTACCAACAAATATCGTGCGTGAGTGTGCGTGAGTATGATTTTTCAGTCGTGAGTGTGCGTGAGCGTGAGTAAACTATTACTCACGTGCACACCTCTAATATAGACAAGGTCCATAATACGGTTTAAAAGTTCGTTAGTTAACGAAACACTACCGGAGCTTCATGAAAATGGGGGTAAGTGTATTATTTCCTCTGTCATGATTGAACGCATTTGTGTTCAGAACAAGTAAATTATGTGTTGAAACAATAAAAAAAATATAATGATGCCCAAAAACATGCAATTATTAGTAAAATTCAGTACGGACCATACGGACCTATTCACACGTCCGCGTACTATTCTCACTAAAACCCCAATAACTCCTAAAGTAATGATCCGATCGGCTTGATTTTTTTGTCCAACAAAACACTCTTGGAATACAGAGTAACTTTGGGGGTGGGTTGTAGTGGCCGAAGTAGGAGTAATTTCAGTTTGAAAAGGCAAAAAGGTCCCTACACCCTCAAAAAAAATCGCTTCTCTAACATATATTCCAAACATATTTTGCAGGAAGCACATATATTATTGGATGCTGCCGAAACATTAATATGTTTGTTTTATGTGAACATATTATATGTTTGGAAGCATTTTGAGCCCAAAAATATTATATGCTTGGAAGAACTTTCCCCAAAGAAGATTGTGCTCATTCCCTAAGCCAACACACTATCCACTGGGCTACGTAGCAGTTATAGTCACCAGTAGACAATTATCGTTATAAGTTACATTTATATAGCATAGTTTGCAGCGCCCACGAGCCCATGCAAACATAACATTATTTCAAAGAAACATACATTTGTTGGCCACGTGGAGCAGTGGTTAGCATGTCTGCCTTGCATGCAAAGGGTCGTGGGTTCAATTCTTGCTCCGACCGAACCAATTTTTTTTTTGTAATTTAGACATTTATACTATATTAAATTTTTATAATGAAACTTCGAAATGTGGGTTATTAAAGATTTACAGTCAGAAACAGTGCTTGATATAAACGAAATGGCTTTTTAATAAAATATTATTTTTTTTTTCAAATCTCTATGCTCTTGGTTCCGAATGTCTATTCTCTTTACTTCGAATACTCGTTCTAATATTCAAATTAAATAATATTTAGACTTAAGCATATCAAATTTGTGGCCTTATCATAAAGCAGTTTTCCGAAACAACATCCAACCGTTTCACAGAAATTGTAAACATATATATGTTTACTCGAAATTTGTGAATTTATATATGTTTACATTCAACATATTATTTTTATGAAACATTCATGCCCCAAACAAAATATATTTTAACATATTAACATATGTGTGCCAAACATTTAGTGTTAGTTTAGGAACATTACATGTTGGCACTTAAATATATTGTGTTTAAAAATTGTGCCCGAAACACATTTTGTTTATATCGGAACATATGAAAAACATATTTTTCTAACAGTGTAGGGACCTTCTCACTCATCGGAGGGTTAATATCAGCCCTTTTTATTGGAGTCTGACTACATAATGGTTGCGAAAACCTCTAAACATGCTCAAGGATGTCTTGCAAATGTCGTTCGTATTATGATTTACTACTAAAAAAGTATCGCTAATATTGTCTCAAGAGTTTTCTATACCAACAGAGCACAAAAAAAATTATTAACAATATCACAATTATAATAAATGTCATAGTCTGAAGTCTTTTATCATTGTGGTTGTTGTTCATTAAAATCACATCCAATTATACTCAATTATAGAATAAAATACAATTTACGATATAAGGAGAGTAAAAAAAAAGAAAATTTATGATAACATTTTCATATTGTAAAATAAGACACGATTTTTCCCCAAGAGAAAACACAGCAAAGTTTTTATTGCCCAAAGGTAGCAAAATGATAACAAAATTAAACCATACAAACACACACACACACACACACATAGTACACTTGCAACCATACAAAAGAGGAGAGTGGAAAAGGTAACATAAATTGCCACACGTAGACACAAAGTTGCCACATGTTTTTATGATGTTCACCTATGTAGATTGTTGGTTGCATGTTGTTTACCCGTTGTTGTTGTCGTTGTTGTTATGACTTTTATTATTGTGCGGAAAAAAAAATGTGTTCACTACGACGAAATTATTTGTGTTGTGGGGATTGTTGCTTTGTAAGCATTTTGTTTGTCACACCTTAAGGTCATATCGGCACGAACAAACCAACACATACAAATACCCAGATCTATATCACACACGTTTCCAACAAAAAAAAAAAACAAAATGTCCAGGAGAAGAAAAAAAGAAGGCCAACTGAAAGGTGCATCTGATGGTGAAATGAAAAAAAAAAATTATCCTTTTAAATCATTTTCAACACCTAACATAACAAACCATGTAGTGGTCAGGGCATAATAACTTTGACCAGCCAAAAAATGTGCCTACCAGAAATATTGATTTTAAACCCCATAAAATATATATCGATCGACTCAGGAAGTGACTCTGAAGTCACTTCCTGAGTTGATCTAGCCCTTGCTAACAGTCCGTCTGTGTATTTGTTGTTCGCAGGATTCCGGTCGCAATTTTTAAACAATTTTTATGAAATTTTGCACGTGGTTTTTTTTTTGGCATAGGGACGAACGCTATTGGATTTGGGAAAATCGGATCAAATTTAGATATAGCTTCCATATATATGTATCGTCCGATTTCGATAAATGGGGTCAGATTGCCCTCATTTACTAACCGATCGGCTCACATATATATGTATCACCCGATTTTCCCAAATTTGACCATAAGTCCCTTATTTATCAACCGATCTTACTCAAAGTTGGCCAAATCAAATTTTCTATAGCACTTGCTATATGTGCAAAAAATTATCAAAATCAGTTCAGATTTAACTATGGTTAGGTTAGGTGGCAGCCCGATGTATCAGGCTCACTTAGACTATTCAGTCCATTGTGATACCACATTGGTGAACTTCTCTCTTATCACTGAGTGCTGCCCGATTCCATGTTAAGCTCAATAACAAGGAACCTCCTTTTTATAGCCGAGTCCGAACGGCGTTCCACATTGCAGTGAAACCACTTAGAGAAGCTTTGAAACCCTCAGAAATGTCACCAGCATTACTGAGGTGGGATAATCCACCGCTGAAAAACTTTTTGGTGTTCGGTCGAAGCAGGAATCGAACCCACGACCTTGTGTATGCAAGGCGGTCATGCTAACCATTGCACCACGGTGCCAGATTTAGCTATAGCTCCCATATATATGTATCACCCGATTTTCACAAATTTGGCCATAAAACCCTTATTTATCAACCGATCTTACTTAAACTTGGCTTACTCTGACTATATGTGCAAAATATCATCCAAATCGGTTCACATTTGGCTAGAGCTCCCATATATATGTAGCGCCCGATTTTCAAAAAATTGCCCTTTATAAACTTATTTTTGACCATAGGGGCCTTATTTATTGACCGATCGTACTCAAATTTAGCACAAGGTAATCTCCTGTAATATTAGCAAACTCTGCAGAAGGTAATCTCCGTCCTTCCGTCCATGTATATGTTTTTCGCAGGATTCCGTTCGCAATTATTAACCGATTTTGATGACATTTGGTATGTGACGTTATGTTGGTACAGGGACACTATTGAATTTGGAAAAAATTTGATCATATTTTATATGTATCGCCCGATTTCGATAAATGGGGTCCGACTGTGTACATTTACTAACCGATCGACGTCAAATTTGTCATAAAGTAATCAAATTGACTACCCTTTAAGTGTGCCAAATTTCATCGAAATCGGTTCACATTTAGATATAGCTTCCACATATATGTATCACCCGATTTTCCAAAATTTGGCCATAAGTCCTTTATTTATCAATCGACTCAGGGACCTACCCTGAGCATTATTGCCAAAGACACCATGTGCCTATCTCGTCTCCTTCTGGGTGTTACAAACATATGCACTAACTTATAATACCCTGTTCCACAGTGTGGTGCAGGGTATAAAAATAAGGGAAACATTTAAATCTGAGGCAATTTTAAGGAAACTTCGCAAAATTTTATTTATGATTTATCGCTCCATACATATGTATTAGAAGTTTAGGGAAGTTAGAGTCATTTTTACATCTTTTCGACTAAGCAGTGGCGATTTAACAAGGAAAATCTTGGTATTTTGACCATTTTTGTCGAAATCAGAAAAACATATATATGGGAGCTATATCTAAATCTCAACCGATTTCAACCAAATTTGGCACGCATCGCTACAATGCTAATTCTACTCCCTGTGCAAAATTTCAACTAAACCGGAGTTAAAAATTGGCCTCTGTGGTCATATGAGTGTAAATCGGGCGAAAGCTATCTATGGGAGCTATATATAAATCTGAACCGATTTCAATAAAATTTGGCACGCATAGCTACAATGCTAAATCTACTCCATGTACAAAATTTCAACCAAATTGGGTCAAAACTCTGGCTTTTAGGACCATATTAGTCCATATCGGGCGAAAGATATATATGGGAGCTATATCTAAATCTGAACCGATTTCAATCAAAATGTGCACACTTGACTATACTACTAATTGTACTCCTAGTGCAAGATTTCAATCAAATTCGGCCAAAAATCTGGCTGCTGGGTCCATATTAGTGCATATCAGGCGAAAGATATATATGGGAGCTATATCTATATCTGAACCGATTTCTTCCAAAATAATAGGGTTATATTCTGGCCCAAATTAGGAACATGTGCCAAATTTGAAGGCGATTGGACTTAAATTGCGACCTAGACTTTGATCACAAAAATGTGTTCACAGACAGACGGACGAACGGACAGACGGACATGGTTATATCGACTCAGGGACCCTGAGCATTATTGCCAAAGACACCATGTGTCTATCTCGTCTCCTTCTGGGTGTTACAAACATATGCACTAACTTATAATACCGTGTTCCACAGTGTGGCGCAGGGTATAAAAATGTTCGTTTTAATACCCTCCATCATAGGATGGGGGTATAGTAACTTTGTCGAAATATTGCTCTAAGACCCCATAAAGTATACATATTCTGGGTCGTGGTGGAATTCTGAGTCGATCTAGGCATTTCCGTCCGTCCGTAATCATATAAACGGACCCTCAGATTTGGCTTGCTGAGCCTCTAAGAGAATCATATTTCATCCGATCCGGCTGAAATTTGGTACATGGAGTTGGTATATGGTTTCTAACAACCGTGCAAAAATTGGTCTACATGGGTCCATAAGCCCCCATATAAACCGATGGTACATGGAGTTGGTATATGGTTTCTAACAACCGTGCAAAAATTGGTCTACATGGGTCCATAACTACTATATAGCCCCCATATAAACCGATCCCCAGATTTGGCTTGCGGTGGCTCCAAGAGAAGCAAATTTCATCCGATCCGGTTGAAATTTGGAACATGGTGTTGGTATATGGTCTGTAACAATCGTGCCAGAATTGGTCCATATCGATCTATAGTTATATATAGCCGATATCCAATCACACAAAAATTGGTCCATATCTGTTCATAATCATGGTTGCCACTAGAGCCAAAAATAATTTACCAAAATTTTGTTTCTATAGAAAATTTTGTCAAAATTGTATTTCTATAGAAAACTTTATTAAAATTTTATTTCTATAGAAAATTTTGTTAAAATTTTATTTCTATAGAAAATTTTGTTAAAATTTTATTTCTATAGAAAATTTTGTTAAAATTTTATTTCTATAGAAAATTTTGTTAAAATTTTATTTCTACAGAAAATTTTGTCAAAATTTTATTTCAATAGAAAATTTTGTCAAAATTTTATATTTATAGAAAATTTTGTCAAAATTTTATTTCTATAGAAAATTTTGTTAAAATTTTATTTCTATAGAAAATTTTGTTAACATTTTATCTCTATAAAAAATTTTGTTAAAATTTTATTTCTACAGAAAATTTTGTCAAAATTTTATTTCTATAGAAAATTTTGTCAAAATTTTATTTCTATAGAAAATTTTGTCAAAATTTTATTTCTATAAAAAATTTTGTCAAAATTTTATTTCTATAGAAAATTTCGTCAAAATTTTATTTCTATAGAAAATTTTGTCAAAATTTTATTTCTATAGAAAATTTTGTCAAAATTTTATTTCTATAGAAAATTTTGTCAAAATTTTATTTCTATAGAAAATTTTGTCAAAATTTTATTTCTATAGAAAATTTTGTTAAAATTTTATTTCTATAGAAACTTTTGTCAAAATTTTATTTCTGGAAAAAATTTTGTCAAAATTTTATTTCTATAGAAAATTTTGTCAAAATTTTATTTCTATAGAAAATTTTGTTAAAATTTTATTTCTATAGAAAATTTTGTTAAAATTTTATTTCTATAGAAAATTTTGTCAAAATTTTATTTCTATATAAAATTTTTTAAAATTTTTATTTCTATAGAAAATTTTGTTACAATTTTATTTCTATAGAGAAGTTTGTGAACATTTTATTCCTATAGAAAATTTTGTTAAAATTTTATTTTTATAGAAAATTTTTCGAAAATTTTATTTCTATAGAAAAATTTGTCAAAATTTTATTCCTATAGAAAATTTTGTCAAAATTTTATTTCTATAGAGAAGTTTGTGAAAATTTTATTCCTATAGAAAATTTTGTAAGAATTTTGTTTCTATAGAAAAATTTGTCAAAATTTTATTTTTATAGAAAAATTTGTCAAAATTTTATTTTCATATAAAATTTTTCAAAATTTTATTTCTATAGAAAAATTTGTCAAAATTTTATTTCTATACAAAAATTATTTAAAATTTTATTTCTATAGAAAATTTTGTCAAAATGTTATTTCTATAAAAAATGTTGTCAAAATGTTATTTCTATAGAAAGTTTTGTCAAAATTTTATTTCTATAGAAAATTTTGTCAAAATTTTATATCTATAGAAAAAATATGTCAAAATTTTATTTCTATAGAAAATTTTGTCAAAATTGTATTTCTTTATTTTCTATAGAAAATTTTGTTAAATTCTTTTTTCCATCGAACATGTTTGTGAAGAACATTTTGCAAAATGTACCAAAACATCAAGAATTCTACATGTCAACTATAACCAGATCGATGATAAATATATGACACCTATATATAAATCGAAACCTATATCATTCTAAATCCACAGCAATTGTCTTTGAGTCATAGTTAGAGCCTATACCAAATTTAAGGACTTAAACTGCGAACTGTAATAGGCAATAGTTGTTCTACTCTAGGTATCTCAGACGGGTCCTGTTTGTCGTAACATACAAACTTATCACAGCAGCGGTGAAGGGATATAAAAACTAGCTCCTCTCTTAGTGCTCAGTATTATTACACTTCTATTCTATAGCCGATTCCGAAAGGAGAGGTTTTAACGTCATATAATTTTCATAAACTATTTATAAATATTACTTATTGTTTGAATTTTCGATTCATTTGTGAATACTTACCCATTGGTATTCTAAAATCAAATTTGCTTAGTTGAATATTAAGGCTTTGACATACAGAAGGGATTTGTAAATCTAAAGTAAGGGCTTTTTTCACCTAAGTACTCCCTTTTTTACGCCACTATGTAATAACCTGAATGACATTGTTGGCAGATGGAATTTCATATGTAAAGTTATTGCATGATAAAGAAAAATGATCTAGAAACGTGTCTTCGATGACAATTTCTATCAGTTGTTGATGATGCTGCAGCTGCTGATGAAGCTCTTCGCGTAATGACTTTTTCTCTTCTTTTCTTACAAAGTTTATTTTTGTACAAAGTTTCGTTTTTGAAATGCATATTTTGGTAAACTTTACACATATGTATGTGTTTTGTATTGATAATGATTATGCAGATAAAAGGGAAACAAATCTTAAGAATTAAAATGATTTGTAATGAAGATGTGTAAATCATAGGGGTGTTGTTAAATGAAATCCTATAGAAGGTCAAAAGTCTGGGGAAGTTGAACGCTACACCAAGGCAAAAGCTGGCGAGGTGTTTGAAGCTCTTCAACACAAGTTCAACACAATGTTGTGTCTTCGTCTCGGCGATACCACTTACCTTTGCCTTGTATAGTTTAACTTCTCTCCCTCTCTCTCTATTTTGAATTACATGTAAAGGGTGATACGGTCAAAATTTGGTCAAGGGAAAACGCGTGTAAATCGGTGAAATCGTTTATTTAAAAAATCAAATTAAATTTCTTTTTCAAGTTCAATTAGTATAAAATTCAGGAAAAATATTCAGTTAGGCTTTCGCTTTTCCAAATCCGAATTGCCGGGCCTCACGCTTGACACCTGCCATCAGATTTTGTACAGCCACCTTGTCCACCTTCTTCGCCGCAGAAAGCCAGTTTGCCTTGAACTGCTGCTCGTCCTTAGCAGTTTGTTTGGTCTTCTTTAGGTTCCGCTTGACAATAGCCCAGTATTTCTCAATTGGGCGGAGCTCTGGCGTGTTGGGAGGGTTCTTGTCCTTGGGAACCACCTGCACGTTGTTGGCGTCGTACCACTCCATGGCCTTTTTACCGTAATGGCAAGATGCCAAATCCGGCCAAAACAGTACGGAACAACCGTGTTTCTTCAGGAAAGGCAACAGACGTTTATTCAAACACTCCTTCATGTAAATTTCTTGGTTGACAGTCCTGGAAGCTATGAAAATGCTGCTTTTCAATCCACAGGTACAGATGGCTTGCCAAACCAGACATTTATTTGCGAACTTTGACATTTTTATGTGCTTGAAAATATCTGCCTTCCTTCCTTTTGACGTAGAAAACTCCTGTCCCGGAAGCAGTGTTGCCAACTCCCCAAGGCCACAAAGCACCAAAAATATATTATAAATTCTAACATACCACCTTCCACCACAAAATCGAAAATTGAATTTTATATTTATAGAAAATTTTGTCAAAATTTTATTTCTATAGAAAATTTTGTTAAAATTTTATTTCTATAGAAAATTTTGTTAACATTTTATCTCTATAAAAAATTTTGTTAAAATTTTATTTCTACAGAAAATTTTGTCAAAATTTTATTTCTATAGAAAATTTTGTCAAAATTTTATTTCTATAGAAAATTTTGTCAAAATTTTATTTCTATAAAAAATTTTGTCAAAATTTTATTTCTATAGAAAATTTCGTCAAAATTTTATTTCTATAGAAAATTTTGTCAAAATTTTATTTCTATAGAAAATTTTGTCAAAATTTTATTTCTATAGAAAATTTTGTCAAAATTTTATTTCTATAGAAAATTTTGTCAAAATTTTATTTCTATAGAAAATTTTGTTAAAATTTTATTTCTATAGAAACTTTTGTCAAAATTTTATTTCTGGAAAAAATTTTGTCAAAATTTTATTTCTATAGAAAATTTTGTCAAAATTTTATTTCTATAGAAAATTTTGTTAAAATTTTATTTCTATAGAAAATTTTGTTAAAATTTTATTTCTATAGAAAATTTTGTCAAAATTTTATTTCTATATAAAATTTTTATTTCTATAGAAAATTTTGTTACAATTTTATTTCTATAGAGAAGTTTGTGAACATTTTATTCCTATAGAAAATTTTGTTAAAATTTTATTTTTATAGAAAATTTTTCGAAAATTTTATTTCTATAGAAAAATTTGTCAAAATTTTATTCCTATAGAAAATTTTGTCAAAATTTTATTTCTATAGAGAAGTTTGTGAAAATTTTATTCCTATAGAAAATTTTGTAAGAATTTTGTTTCTATAGAAAAATTTGTCAAAATTTTATTTTTATAGAAAAATTTGTCAAAATTTTATTTTCATATAAAATTTTTCAAAATTTTATTTTTATAGAAAAATTTGTCAAAATTTTATTTCTATACAAAAATTATTTAAAATTTTATTTCTATAGAAAATTTTGTCAAAATGTTATTTCTATAAAAAATGTTGTCAAAATGTTATTTCTATAGAAAGTTTTGTCAAAATTTTATTTCTATAGAAAATTTTGTCAAAATTTTATATCTATAGAAAAAATATGTCAAAATTTTATTTCTATAGAAAATTTTGTCAAAATTGTATTTCTTTATTTTCTATAGAAAATTTTGTTAAATTCTTTTTTCCATCGAACATGTTTGTGAAGAACATTTTGCAAAATGTACCAAAACATCAAGAATTCTACATGTCAACTATAACCAGATCGATGATAAATATATGACACCTATATATAAATCGAAACCTATATCATTCTAAATCCACAGCAATTGTCTTTGAGTCATAGTTAGAGCCTATACCAAATTTAAGGACTTAAACTGCGAACTGTAATAGGCAATAGTTGTTCTACTCTAGGTATCTCAGACGGGTCCTGTTTGTCGTAACATACAAACTTATCACAGCAGCGGTGAAGGGATATAAAAACTAGCTCCTCTCTTAGTGCTCAGTATTATTACACTTCTATTCTATAGCCGATTCCGAAAGGAGAGGTTTTAACGTCATATAATTTTCATAAACTATTTATAAATATTACTTATTGTTTGAATTTTCGATTCATTTGTGAATACTTACCCATTGGTATTCTAAAATCAAATTTGCTTAGTTGAATATTAAGGCTTTGACATACAGAAGGGATTTGTAAATCTAAAGTAAGGGCTTTTTTCACCTAAGTACTCCCTTTTTTACGCCACTATGTAATAACCTGAATGACATTGTTGGCAGATGGAATTTCATATGTAAAGTTATTGCATGATAAAGAAAAATGATCTAGAAACGTGTCTTCGATGACAATTTCTATCAGTTGTTGATGATGCTGCAGCTGCTGATGAAGCTCTTCGCGTAATGACTTTTTCTCTTCTTTTCTTACAAAGTTTATTTTTGTACAAAGTTTCGTTTTTGAAATGCATATTTTGGTAAACTTTACACATATGTATGTGTTTTGTATTGATAATGATTATGCAGATAAAAGGGAAACAAATCTTAAGAATTAAAATGATTTGTAATGAAGATGTGTAAATCATAGGGGTGTTGTTAAATGAAATCCTATAGAAGGTCAAAAGTCTGGGGAAGTTGAACGCTACACCAAGGCAAAAGCTGGCGAGGTGTTTGAAGCTCTTCAACACAAGTTCAACACAATGTTGTGTCTTCGTCTCGGCGATACCACTTACCTTTGCCTTGTATAGTTTAACTTCTCTCCCTCTCTCTCTATTTTGAATTACATGTAAAGGGTGATACGGTCAAAATTTGGTCAAGGGAAAACGCGTGTAAATCGGTGAAATCGTTTATTTAAAAAATCAAATTAAATTTCTTTTTCAAGTTCAATTAGTATAAAATTCAGGAAAAATATTCAGTTAGGCTTTCGCTTTTCCAAATCCGAATTGCCGGGCCTCACGCTTGACACCTGCCATCAGATTTTGTACAGCCACCTTGTCCACCTTCTTCGCCGCAGAAAGCCAGTTTGCCTTGAACTGCTGCTCGTCCTTAGCAGTTTGTTTGGTCTTCTTTAGGTTCCGCTTGACAATAGCCCAGTATTTCTCAATTGGGCGGAGCTCTGGCGTGTTGGGAGGGTTCTTGTCCTTGGGAACCACCTGCACGTTGTTGGCGTCGTACCACTCCATGGCCTTTTTACCGTAATGGCAAGATGCCAAATCCGGCCAAAACAGTACGGAACAACCGTGTTTCTTCAGGAAAGGCAACAGACGTTTATTCAAACACTCCTTCATGTAAATTTCTTGGTTGACAGTCCTGGAAGCTATGAAAATGCTGCTTTTCAATCCACAGGTACAGATGGCTTGCCAAACCAGACATTTATTTGCGAACTTTGACATTTTTATGTGCTTGAAAATATCTGCCTTCCTTCCTTTTGACGTAGAAAACTCCTGTCCCGGAAGCAGTGTTGCCAACTCCCCAAGGCCACAAAGCACCAAAAATATATTATAAATTCTAACATACCACCTTCCACCACAAAATCGAAAATTGAATGCTCTACTAAAAAAAAAAAAAAAAACTTCCGAAGATGTATTATAGAAAATTTGGGAATTGAATTTTAAGAAGTTAAGGTGGATATTAAGATCGAGTTTAGCTGCTAAAATAGTCATTTTTTCACAATAATAATAATTCATTTTAAGGAATACAAACTTTGTGAAAATTTACTTTTGGCTATTCCCCATCAAGTTATAATAAAATTTGCAGCAAATATACCTTTTTTACTGATATAGTTTTCACTTTAGCGGCAACACTCGAACTTAGTACTAACCATTATGAACCGCTATTCAAGTATACACTTTGATCAGTTTTAATGCTTTCGTCTAATTCATTTTGGTCAGTGATGTTTTTCAACTTTCGCAATATTAATATATGGAAGGAGTCTATTGCTTATTTCAGTTGTGCGTGCTTTTGTGAATTTAATACAAACGTTTTTAATGACATCTTTACCAAATTCAAAAATTCGACACTCATCGTTCGACTTTCCTACAGAATACGCTAAATAACAATATTAATTAAACAACAAGTATATACGGCCGCAAGTTCGGCCAGGCCGAATCTTATGTACCCACCACCATGGATTGCGTAGAAACTTCTACGAAAGACTGTCATCCACAATCGAATTACTTGGGTTGTGGTATCTTAAAACTTCTTATTCCTGCATGGTTGTTGGATACCATATACTAACATCACGTACCAAATTTCAACCGAATGGGAAGTATTTTGCTCTTCCAATGGGGCCTATATATAATTATGGACCGATATCGACCAATTTTTGCATGGGAGTTTGAGGCCATATATTAACACCACGTACCAAATTTCAACTGAATCAGATGAATTTTGGTCTTCCAAGAGGTTCCGGAGGTCAAATCTGGTGATCGGTTTATATGGGGGCTATATATAATTATGAGCCGATGTGGACCAATTTTTGCATGGTTGTTAGAGACCATATACTAACATCACGTACCAAATTTCAGCCATATCGGATGAAATTTGCTTCTCTTAGAGGCCTCGCAAGCCAAATCGGGGGATCGGTTTATATGGGGGCTATATATAATTATGGACCGATGTGGACCAATTTTTGCATGGTTGTTCGAGACCATATACTGACACCATGTACCAAATTTCAGCCGGATCGGATGAAATTTGCTTCTCTTAGGGGCGTCGCAAGCCAAATCGGGGGATCGGTTTATATGGGGGCTATATATAATTATGGACCGATGTGGACCAATTTTTGCATGGTTGTTAGAGACCATATACTAACACCATGTACCAAATTTCAGCCGGATCGGATGAAATTTGCTTCTCTTAGGGGCCACGCAAACCAAATCGGGGGATCGGTTTATATGGGGGCTATCTATAATTATGGACCGATGTGGACCAATTTTTGCATGGTTGTTAGGGACCATATACTAACACCATGTACCAAATTTCAGCCGGATCGGATGAAATTTGCTTCTCTTAGAGGCCTCGCAAGCCAAATTTTGGGGTCCGTTTATATGGGGGTGCACAGGTGTGTGGGGGGATTGTGACAGATGACAGTGGAGAAGTTTTACAAGAAATCCCCTGTATGAGATGAGTGGACTGTATAAGGTTGTGTGTGTGTGTGTGCTTGGGTTTATTATTTCTCAAAGTAATGAGAAATAATAAACAAAGCGTTTGATGGAGTGAAACCCAACCGGAAAAGGAACAAAAAATAACAAGTGGAGGTTTCAGTTTTCAATGTACAATTAACAATATTTATTTATAAATATAATATAGGGGAAAAGGTAGAGAAGAGAGATCAGCGGAGGAGAAATACAATGCTTACCGTCGGGTAGTTAGAGAAGAAGTGAAAGAAAGTAAGGATTTTAAGGAATGGCTAGCTTATTGTACTAAATTTTATGAAGCTACTATTCACAATAGGCGTTATCGATATCAATTCAGCGACTTTTTAGTAATAGCAATTCAAAATAGAGAAATTCATAAAACTCGATAATTACAATATAATCAAATTCATTATTATACAATTCAAATTCATAACAATTCAGGATATACAAGTTATAAAAATTCATAAAAATGTTTGGCAAACTATGAAGTTTGTCCATGCCCCCGGCCTTGCACTTATGCAAAATTCGATTTGCAAAGCACGGTTGCAATGGACTTTATAGCTTCGGCCAGAATGTGTTGGTTACGCTTGGGACGTTGGTTGGAGCGTCTCTTCTTAATTTTGCTGTTGGTGTGAGCATGTTGTGATGTGGGTTGTCGTGGCTGTCTTCTTGTTGTAGTTGGTGCCTGCGGTATTGGGTTCTTCGTTAACCACCTGATGGGCCTTCTTGTTTGTTGTGTAGTTGTATTGTTGTGTCTTCCCGTGATTATTACTCGTCTTCTAGTGGTATTGTTTCTTGATGGTGTTTGGCGTGTCGTCGGGTTCCTTTCCCTAGGCGTGTAGTAAGCTGGTGAAGTTGCGGATGTCGTCCTCGCTATTTGTGGATGCAGCATAGTGTGATGCTGATAGCCACACTTCCGGCAGGTCGCTGGTGAACTGCACCGTTCTACTGTGTGGCTTTTTGCCAGACAGTTCATACAGTAATTATATGTCCGAACCGTCACCCTTCTATCCGCCACAGGCATCATTATAAAAATTGGGCAATCCCGCAAAGAATGTCTTTCCTTGCAGATGCCGCAGTCATAAACTTGATGGTGGGACATTTTGAGTTAGTGATCTGTAAATGGAATGGACTTTAGTATGGGATAATGGGAAGGGTGATGCATGAAATGATTATATGAGAGGAAGGAATGTGAAAAGGTAAGATTTAAGAGGTTGATTCAGGAGAGGTTTGGTCTAAGAGCGGTAAGTAACATAATTTCACGATGGGACGAGTGATAATTCCAGAAGCAACTTTGATATCCGCAACTCGAATATTATTGTCGGAACCATGATGAGTATTTACGATTCTACCCAAGCGCCAGTCGCTAGGTGGTAACAAATCGTCCATTACAACAACCAAATCGCCAATCTTTAAATTGGGACCTGAATTTTTCCACTTATATCGTTTGTGTAGAGATTTTAGATAATCCTCTTTCCATCTAATAGCAAATTGATGGTGCAGAGCTTTTAACTTTGTCCATCTATTGAGAAGAGATAAGTTTTGAGATGGGGTTTCAGGGAAAGACATAATTGGTGATCCTTTTAAAAAGTGACCCGGAGTAAGAGCTTTCAAATCTGATGGATCTTCAGAAACGGCAGATATGGGACGTGAATTTAGGATTCCTTCAATCCTAGCGAGAATTGTAGCAAATTGTTCGAACGTGAATTTATGGGCACCAGCAATTCTTTTAAAATGATGTTTAAAACTTTTCACTGCCGATTCCCATAATCCGCCCATATGCGGGGCATGCGGTGGGATAAACTGCCACTCAAAGCCATGGGTTGAATATTTTTGAGATATGTCACTGGCGGTGGATTTAACAAAAGCAGAAAATTCTTTTAGTAATTTTCGGCTTGCACCAATAAAATTTCTTCCATTATCGGAAACAACCCTATGGGGTAGCCCCCGCCTCCCGACGAATCGTGTAAATGCAGCCTCAAAGGCTAGAGACGATAATTCTGAACAGGGTTCTAAGTGGATAGCTTTCGTGGTGAAACAAACGAAAATTGAAACGTAGCTTTTTATTATTGGAGCCCTTTTTAGAGTGGAACTTTTCAGCTCAAAAGGCCCTGCGAAATCGACCCCGGTGATATTGAAAGGAGGGGATAGTTCACATCGCACAGATGGAAGGGGAGCCATTATCTGGCTACAAGACTTTTGTTTAAATATAACACATGTTCGGCATTTATGAATTATAGCCTTTACTCGCGGTTTTAAACGGGATATATAAAATTCAGTCTGTACCATTCTGCACATAAGTGTACAATCGGCATGAGCTAATAATTGATGCAAATTTAATAAGTATAAGTGACTGAAACGTGAGTTCCCCGAGAGAATAATAGGAAATCGCTCGTTGTATGGCAGCGATGAATCGGCGAGTCTTCCATTCACTCGCATTATATTTTCATGAGAAAGAAACGGATTCAAACATTTTAATTGGCTTTTATCATTAATTGGTTTCGATTCAAGAAGATTAGAATATTCATCAGGGTAAAATTTCTTTTGCGACAATATAATTAAACGTGACTTAACAAATGCAACTTCTTTATGAGTAAGAAATGGATTCGACATTTTTATTGTCGATCTCCGTCGACTTAGGCAATTGTTATAAAAACGAAACATGTAGGATATAACTCGCAATGCGCGATTGTAAGATGAAAATCGGAGTAAAATATCATTATCGTCATTTGTACTATGATAAGTTTGCACATTTACTCGCTTTCCTAATTCTGGTGCAACCAATGGATTTCTTTTAGGCCACGTTGAGTGTGGTTGAGTTAGCCATTTTGGACCATTAAACCATAAAGAATTGGGTGTTAAATCTTGAGGTCGGCAACCTCTAGTACCGAGATCTGCAGGATTATCATGAGTCGGGACATGCCGCCAATTGCTACCAGGAACTAACTCGTGAATTTGCGAAGTTCTATTTGCAATGTATGTCTCCCAGGACCAAGGTGGTTTCGAAAGCCAACCAAGAACTATTGAAGAGTCAGTCCATAGAGTAATAGAGCTTATCTTGAAATCGAAATTCGAAGTGACATAATTGACGAGTTTAGCTAACAGAAATGCACCATTAAGTTCCAATCTTGGCAAACATACAGGTTTGAGAGGAGCGACTTTGCTTTTAGCAACCAGTAAATTAGAAAACACAACTGATTTATTAGTCTGGCACCGCAAATAAACACATGCACAATATGCAGCTTGAGACGAATCTGAAAACCCGTGGATTTCCAAAGTATCAGTAGGACAACATTGAATCCATCTTGGTATAGAGATAGAATTAATGTGAGGGAAATCGAATACGAGTCTATTCCAAGTAGCTTGTGACTCTGGACCAAGATTGTCATCCCATCCAATTCCTTCTAGCCACAATTGTTGCATTAATATTTTTGCCCGAATAATAACCGGCGCAATCCATCCCGCGGGATCAAATAATTGAGCGATTGACGATAGAACCATCCTTTTCGTCATAGTCTGTTCAAATTGTATTGGATTTATCGAGTAAGTAAACGAATCTGACAACGCGTTCCACTTTATACCCAAAGTTTTTGTAGAACTTGATTCATGGAAGCGTAAAAATTCGGAATCGTATAGGTCTTGAGACGGAATATGAGCGAGTAATTGTGGATCATTAGCTATGATCTTCTTAAGAGGAAAACCGGCATTCTTTAAAATATCACTTAGATCATTTTGAGCCTTCAAAGCCTCCTGAATAGAATACCCGCCCGATAAAATGTCGTCAACGTATGTTTCGTGTTTAAGTATTCGAGCTACTGTGGGATGAGTTGCTTGGACATCAGATGCCAGTTGCAAAAGAGTACGTATAGCAAGGAATGGCGCGCAATTAATACCAAAAGTTACTGTTTTGAGTTGATAATCTTTAATAGAGTTATTATCGGAGGGTTTGAATAAAATTCGTTGATACGGTCTATCATGGGGGTGTACAAGAATCTGTCTGTACATTTTTTGAATATCCCCGCAGAAAACATACTGATATTTCCGCCAATTTAGAATAACAGAAGTTAGATCAGATTGTAATGTGGGACCGGTGTGTAATATATCGTTAAGAGAATAGCCTGATTTCGTTTTTCGGGACGCATTAAAAACAATTCGAACCTTTGTGGACTTATGTTCTGGTCGTACCACAGCGTGATGTGGCAAGTAAAATGAATTAAATTTATCATCAAAAGAAATTTCGCGCGAAGACGTTTCTTCCGCGTGATCAAGCGCAATATATTCGTTCAGAACATCATGGTACTGTGTTCTTAATTCAGAATCTTTGGAAAGATTTCGTTCCATACGATTGTACTGAGCCAAAGCCATATATCTAGAAGGACCCAAGTACAATGAATCAGAAAATTCTTCCTTAAAAGGAAGCCGTACCATGTAACGACCATCGGGTAAACGAGTTGTAGTTTTTCTGTAATATTCTTCACAGAACGCATCAGCAGCTGAGACGAGATGGGATGTAGGAACTTCTTCTTGTTCCCAAAATTTTCTTAGCATTTCGTTGATAGAAGATTCTTCGAATTCATGAACATTTACGGAGAATGAATGTATTGTTTCAGTCCGCATTGGACCACTGAGAACCCAGCCAAATATCGTATTATAGGCTGAAGTTTCGCCACAAATATTTTTCTTGATTCCTTCAATATTAATAAAACGTTCGGAATCATTACCCAGAACCAAATCAATTTGTGAAGATTTGTTGAAATATGGATCTGCCAACTCTAAATTTTCCAATTCTGAATTATTTGGTATTTCAAACGAAACGGCAGGAAGACGTTTTGTCACTTGCGGCAAAACAATGGCAGAAACTGAGAATCGTATTTCATGTTTCTTTGACACTATGGACAATTGACATTGTTTGTCAGATGTTTGACGCTGGCCACCAATTCCAGATATTTCAAAATTTGACTTAGTAGTCGGAAGTTGTAAACGGGTTTGAATTCGTTTTGAAATAAATGTTCGTTGAGAACCCGGATCTATAAGAGCTCTAATCGTGAACAATTCTCCATTATGTTCAATCTGCACTAATGCAGTTCGGAGTAAAATCATATCATTATTCGATGAAAAGTTGGCTTGGATATGAGAAGAATTATTTTGCTTTGATGTAGATGGTTGTTCCTTCTGTGAGGATAAATTGTGTGTATTGGGCTTTTGATGATTCTGGTTTTCGCTTCTATTTTCTTGAGTATTTGAATTTTCACTTGTATTTTCGTTGTATTTAGTTCGTATATGAATCAAACTGTGGTGCGGTTTGTGACAAATTATACAAGTGTTTGTACTTTTACAATTAGGTTTGAGATGGGAACTTGATAAGCAGTTACTGCAAATCTTATTTTTATAGACAAAGTCTACACGCTGTTGTGCAGTAAATTGACGAAATTTCGGACACGTTCGTAAAGAATGGTTGGTTTCACAAAGTAAACAAGTAGCTGTGAGTTTTTCTTGAGAGAGATATGTTTGTATTTTGCCAGGGCCCTGAGATGAGATGGGATTGCGTTGATCATATTTATTTGAATTTTGATGTGTAACATTATTTTGCTGCTTTGTGCACTTTATGCTCGAGATGCGTTCTACAACTTCGAATCTATTTATCAAAAATTCGTCCAGTTGATTCCACGTAGGCAGATCTCGATGTGATCTGAGGGATTGTTCCCATAAAGAGAGAGTTTCATCTGGTAATTTTGTGGAAATTAAATAAATGAGAATGGGATCCCATCCGTCAACATCGACGTTAAGAGATCGAAGAGTACATAAACAATCATTGACCGTGGACTGAATTTTTTGAATTGATTCGCTGTTTTCAACATTTGCCACAGGTATATTGAAAAGAATTTTTAATTGATTATCAACTAAAACACGTTTATTCTCGTAACGAGCTTTAAGTGCGCTCCATGCCATATTAAAATTTTCATCGCACAAAGTGTAACGCTTGACTATAGCCCCAGCTGGGCCCCTGGTCTTATTGCGTAAATGATAAAGTTTTTGAGCGGGGGTTAATTTTGGATGATTTACATAAACTGCCGTGAACATATCACGGAACGAGGGCCACTCCTCGTAACCACCTTTAAACACCTCGGTATCGCACGGAGGAACTTTTATATAACTGTCGTTAGTGTTATGAGAAGAAGCGGGAATAGAATTCTGATTCTGAGGTATATATTCAGGAACTAGGCTATGTCTGGCATTTTGACGTGCCTGGCCTCCAGATATTCGGAGAATATCTAAGATTTGAGACCTTGCGGTGTAATATGCCTCAGAACTGGCATTGAAATTTATTTTTGCATTAGCTTTAATATCCTTCGGATCGGTGGAACTCGGCGATAGCATTATATTTTGATATGAAGTCTGAAGTTGTTGCCATCTTTTCTCCAAGTCTTCCAATTTAACTTCCAATACAGAGTCCGTTTGGTCTCTAATATCGCATTGTTCGAATTGCGTACAAAAAAGTATTAAATACTCGCAATCAAAAAGAAATCTATCATATGCGGGAGATGCAGCCGCTGCCGCGTTAGCATTGGAGGAAGCATTTGATCCAGCAGGACCTGATGAAGGGTCGTTAGGATTGTTTGTAGGATTCATTGTCGTTAAAAATGTATCAGAAATTTATAGATTGAAAACGAGAAATCTTTTATTGAATTTATCAAATTAATGAATTGGAATTGCAGAAATATAGCGAGAAAAAATATATGGGTTTTTGGAATTGCAAATATGAAGTTTTGTGGGTAACCTCTAACCGTTTTAGTTGTGTTTTATGCGAAAATTTATCTCCAGAACTAATAAACTAATAAGCGGGATTTGCAAATGTTGCGAAAATATAGTAGTTTATTGTTCAAAAGATCAATTGAAAAGATAAATATGCGAAAAGAAAAATAATCAATCAATTTTAATTGATTTGAGCTAATGAAAATATAATTCAAACAATTTTAATTGTGTTTCCACAAATTCCAAAGTGTTGCGTTCTTTATGTAATGCGATGCAATTGATAAATTCGACTTCCAATCGATACTTTTAAACAGAATTCAATCGGTAAAATTTCTGTCCTAAAATTTCAAGAAAAACAAGTTTTTCACGATAACAAAATCTTTTTTTTTCCCAAAAAACGTGAACGAGACAAAATTTCGATTTTTTCGTTTATGAGACGAGATTAAATTTTATTAAGATTTTATTAAGCAGGTGAAATCTATTGAACACATTCACTGAACTATGATTTTCCAAACCTCTCGAATCGAAAAATCATAAGTCTGCAATCAAAGTTCAAAATTCGACCAAGCTCTTTGTAGCAAACAGATAAAATAATTGTAAACTTCACAGAATGAGAAATGTAATTTTCAAAGAGAAATATATTGAACTCACTGAAAACATATAACTTTCAAGATTTTGTTTCAAAAAAACGATATATCTTCAATAAAAGTTCAAAAATTCCTCCAAATTTTTGTAAAGCCACAGGCCAAATAATTTTAAGCTTCACAGAGCGAGAAATATAAATGTCACGAAGAAATATAATGAACTCATCCAAAAGAAATATGACTTTGTTCAATTTTTCTTCGAAAAAATCATATAACTCAATAAAAGTTCAAAAATTTCCTCAAATCTTGATAAAGCACAACAGGCCAATTTAATAGCAATATTCAGAGAGCAAGAGATATTATTGTTACAGAGAGATAATATATATGTTTCATCAGCCAATTCGGCTTTGAGATGCAATTTCACTTTTTAGATATATTGATATTTATTTTTAATGTCGTAATGAGTATTTTCGTTGATAGTTTGTTTTAATGTTTCGATGAGTGATTTCGTTAATATATTCGATGAGCGGAAATTGCGATGTTCTGAATCACAATTTTCCTTATGAGACGCTTATTTTCTTGTATATATTTCTTTTCAACAAATTTAAATATTCGAGGAATGACAAATTGCGATTTTATTTCTCACAATTTTTTCTTATGAGCCGCTTGATTTCTTGTATATGTTTACCAATTTTAATATTCGAGAAGTGAAAATTGCGATTTTATTTCTCACAATTTTTCTTATGAGACGCTTGTTATGTTGTAAATATTCATAAATTACCAATAATTTCAAAAATTTACCTGTTGTTATGATGATTCGTTCATATATGTTGAGATAATATTAATTTGAGTGTATTCGCAGTCGCATGAGTTGATCTGAGAATTTTGTTTGAGTGCACTTCGTATTTGGGGAACGAAAAAATGTTTTCGAGCGTAATTAATTTTCTGAGTGTAAGAATTTGTAGAGATTTTCATATATGTATTTTATTTCAACTTTAGAAAATTTCCGAAGTTTTCCCACTTTTCCCGAGTGTAATAATAGTTTTTAGTTTAATAAAGATTGATTTTTTTTTCCGAGTGTAATAATTTTTTGATTTTTTTTTTCTGATTATAAATTTTCCCGAGCGTGATACAATTTTCCGGAAAATATAATTGAAAATATGTTATGTCGTAATTTTTTGAGATTATTATCATTTATTTTTTAGCAAATTTTAGTATTGCAATATTTTGAAGGAAATAACATTTTGAATGTAGAAATATATTCCAAGACAAAAAAATTTTTGAGTGTAGGAAAAATTTCGAGAATTTAAATAATTTTTTCCCGAGAGTAGGAAAAATTTTAAAAAATATTGCAAGTTAAAATTTTGAGTTTATAAAAACTTTGCAGAATTTAAAAAATTTTGCTGGGTGTACAAAATTTGGAATGTAAAAAATGTTCCAAGTTAAATTTTTAAGTGTAGAAAAATTTTGGAGAATTTTTTGCTGAGTGTACAAATTCGAGTTTTATGTATATTTACATTTTCCAAATTTTAGCATAACGTTTTGAGAGTCGAAAACACGAAATTTTCAGTAGCGGATTTTCTTTTTGAATTTAAAGACAAATTTCTGTAAGTGTACTTTTCGTGAATTTTTTTTTAAAAAAAATTTTGTTGATACTAATTTTTGCAAGTGTAGTAATTTGCGTTTTACCAAAGAGAATTAGCGCTTTACCAAAATTTACTTTATGAATGTAAGGAAACTTCTACGATGATATACAAATTTTCTTGAGTGTAATAGGTTTGTTTCTTCGAGTGTAGATAACTTTTCCAAAAATTCGCGTTTTTGTTTTTATACCCCGGTAAAACACAAATGGATGTATGTGTTTGCGTACTCTACTTTGATTTAATCACTTTTGACATGAAACTGATTTTTTTTCTCCCGCGGTGTACCGAATTAATTTGCACTCAAATAAAATTTTCAGAATTGCATTTGTTGTGTAAATGGTGAATAATTCACTGTTTGATGGTTTTTTATACGTGTACATATAACTACTACGTTCAATATAAAATGATAAAATGTGCAATGGTATTAAAGTGCAAATACGATTATATTAGTTATTGTGCAAATATTTGTTGCGGTGTGTTGAATTATGTCGGCGTGAATGCACAGTGTATGATCAATTTGATGTCTTTGTTAACTACGCTGGTAATTCAATGTAAATTATTGTGCATTAATTTATTAATATTTTAGCAAAAATTTTTGTTATTGTAACCAATATTTACTTTATTTGTTTTAATTACATTCACTTTTTTAATCAAAAATCCAAATATTAATTGAATTTAATTAAATCGACATTATCATTGATCATACGCTGCGCATCATTGATCATACGCTGCGCATTCATTCAGGTGCGTTAGGTGTAATTTGGTGTGTGACTTCGCTAATTGAAACGGGGGTGATATGGTAACACTAGCACAGCTGACCAATTGTCACTCTATCATATGTATAATATTCTTTGTGGATTTTATTCACATATGATCACAAATGCAAATTTGAAGAATATGAAAATTTTATTTTTACCGATGAAAAGTTAATGTTTTAGCACAAACGCGTCTATTTCATAAAAAATGGGAATTTTCACGATAGCTAATGTTATCCAAACCGTTGAAAGCCAAACGAAAATTATTTGTTAATTTTCCTGATCTTCTTCTTGATTTTCTTTCTTCTTTTTTTTTCTCACTTCATACCAGTTCGTTGAACCAATGCATATATGACATACAAACAACTATACACGAATATGCATCAAAAAGGTTCAATTTTTTCTGTTTTTTCGATTTTTATGAAATTTTTACAACAAATTCTTACCGTTTTTGGACCGTTGGACGGACGGACAGCAATGGAAGTCACACTTTTTTCACACTTTTACACCAATTTGCACCAATTTGTTCTTGTAATTTTGATTTGCACTTCAATTTTAGTTAAAATACATATATATATACATACATACGTTTGCAAACACAAATTGCGGTTTTTTTCGATTTTTCTCTTCTTCTCCTTGTTTTTTAGAGAAGTTTTTCGCCAATTTTATCCGGAATATCAATAATTTGACTATTTTAATCACCGTAAACCAACTTTAGAAGTTTCTCTGTACAATTTTAACTTGTTTCGTTGCATTTGAAACAAGTCATAGGAGCTTCTCTACGCTATTTTTACAATTTTACCCAACTTTGTATCAATTTTAAAGATTTTTGTTCACTTTTCCCTCTATTCTTGGGATTTTAAATGATTTTTACCGTTCTTTTTAGCCTTTTCTCCCAATTATTTTCACACTTTTAACAAATTTTATAAAGTTTTGGACAATAGTTTACCTTCTTTGTGCGATTTCTATCTTTTTTTTTTACTAATTTCAAAGTATTTTTACGAAAATTTACCTGATTTTAACACGAAATTTACCCGAATTTTTAACGAATTTTAAACTTTTTAACTCGCGTATTTTCCCCGTTTTTTGTGTTTGCTTACGTTTATGTTCTTTTCTATATAATTTTGTGACGTATCACTTACCGGCGATCTTTCAACTGAGTAGATAGAGATGGTAATTTGTTTGTTTACTTTGTTGTGGATGGTGTTGTGGATTTCGATATGTTACCAATGAACGGCTGCGGAGGACCATGCACAGGTGTGTGGGGGGATTGTGACAGATGACAGTGGAGAAGTTTTACAAGAAATCCCCTGTATGAGATGAGTGGACTGTATAAGGTTGTGTGTGTGTGTGCTTGGGTTTATTATTTCTCAAAGTAATGAGAAATAATAAACAAAGCGTTTGATGGAGTGAAACCCAACCGGAAAAGGAACAAAAAATAACAAGTGGAGGTTTCAGTTTTCAATGTACAATTAACAATATTTATTTATAAATATAATATAGGGGAAAAGGTAGAGAAGAGAGATCAGCGGAGGAGAAATACAATGCTTACCGTCGGGTAGTTAGAGAAGAAGTGAAAGAAAGTAAGGATTTTAAGGAATGGCTAGCTTATTGTACTAAATTTTATGAAGCTACTATTCACAATAGGCGTTATCGATATCAATTCAGCGACTTTTTAGTAATAGCAATTCAAAATAGAGAAATTCATAAAACTCGATAATTACAATATAATCAAATTCATTATTATACAATTCAAATTCATAACAATTCAGGATATACAAGTTATAAAAATTCATAAAAATGTTTGGCAAACTATGAAGTTTGTCCAGGGGGCTATACGTAAAAGTGGACCGATATGGCCCATTTGCAATACCATCCGACCTACATCAATAACAACTACTTGTGCCAAGTTTCAAGTCGATAGCTTGTTTCGTTCGGAAGTTAGCGTGATTTCAACAGACGGACGGACGGACGGACGGACATGCTCAGATCGACTCAGAATTTCACCACGACCCAGAATATATATACTTTATGGGGTCTTAGAGCAATATTTCGATGTGTTACAAACGGAATGACAAAGTTAATATACCCCCCATCCTATGGTGGTGGGTATAATAATCAATACCAACTTCATAACAATCAAATTCTATATTTGGCAATAAATTTGAGTTTCTTCGGCTCTTGAAAGTCTAATCAAAATTTTTGTATCAATTAAACTTAATACTGTTCTAAATAAAAAAAGCACCAAAAGCACTAAATGAAAATGCCAGAAAGCACCAAGTTGGTGTTTTTTTTGAAAAGGCACCAAAAAGGCAATTTGGTGCTTTTTAGAAATCGAAAAGCACTAAATTTGGTGCTAAAAGCACCAAATTGGCAACACTGCCCGGAAGCCGCTTGTAGTCGGCTTTGACGTAGGTTTCGTCGTCCATTACCACGCAGTCTAACTTCGTCAGCATCGTCGGGGATCGCGCTTTGGCCGTCGTATTTTGTTTATCATCGCGATTTGGAGTCACTACCTTCTTGTAAGTCGATAGTCCAGCTCGTTTTTTGGCTCGATGCACGGTTGTAGACGATACACCCAGCTTATTTGCGGCATCTCGGAGAGAGAGGTTAGGGTTTCGCTTGAAACTACCGGCAACTCTAATTGTCTCAGCGGCTTCCGGTTTTCGATTTCCCCCCGATCCAGACTTCCTGGCTGTCGACAAACGTTCCCCAAACACTTTAATTACATTTGTAACGGTTGATTTGGCAACTTTTAGCGATTTTGCCAGCTTTGCGTGCGAGTAGCTCGGATTTTCGCGATACGCCAGCAAAATTTTGATACGCTGCTCTTCTTGCTTGGACGGCATTTTGAAAACTGAAGAGTGAATTCCAAAACCAAAATACTAGCAACATTCTACACACACACACCTTAAAAATGAAGGGTGTTCAGGTTTTTTAAATTCAAAATTGAAAGAAATACGCCAAGTTTATATTGACCAAATTTTGACCGTATCACCCTTTAGAAGACAATTTATATCTGAATTATATACTCTAAAATACTCTGTATTGGTAAGCTTGTAACACCCTTTAATTTGCTGCTGCTTACCAATATAAACCACTGAAAAAATCTTGCCTGTTTTCTATCTGTCCTATTTGGTATTTTATATTTTCGAGATTGTTTGCTCTTCCACATCGAAATCTTAGAACAGTCCACTACTACACGAAAAGACAAAAAAGAAAACGTTTGGAAAAATTCCGTAAATGTATTTGAAATTGTATTTACCTGTAACGTCACAATTGCAATAATTTATTCTTATGATATCTTAATTTTCTTTTCATTGCAGGTAAGTCTTCTTCGCTTTGACATTTTATCACATTCGTAGTGATATAAAAACAGGATGTGGTGAATGAGGACCTAATTAATTATCTAAGGTATTTCGAAAATACAAACGAAAACAGCAACTTAAAATCTGAACTGTAAAGTCGGTGCAATTTTGCTCGACTCCGACTCCAGCATTTGTCATCAGCCTCGACTCCGACTCCGGAGTCGACTTCGGGTAATATAACTAAATCGCATTTTAATTTGATTTGTAATTCGAAGGTATACCTTTCACTGTATAAATTATTTTATTTATTTATGTGTGCAAAAGAGCTCCAAAGTTTGCAATTGCATACTGACAAACCTTAGCATTTTAGAGGTCTACCAGAAATTTAGGCCAATTAGCTCATATTGTCAATAAATTAAATTGTGACATAAATCTACATAGAGACCCGTCATAATATGAACAGATACCAACAATATACGGCATATACACCCTCAAAAAAAATAGCTTCTCTAACATATGTTCCAAACATACATTGCAGGAAGCACATATATTATTGAATATTGCCGAAACATTATTATATTTGTTTTATGTGAACATATTAAATGTTTGGAAGCATTTTGAGCCCAAAAATATTATATGTTTAGAAGCATTTTGAGCCCAAAAATATTATATGTTTAGAAACATTTTGAGCCCAAAAATATTATATGTTTGGAATAATTTTCTCCCCAAGAAGATTGTGCTTATCCTCTCACATAATTTTCACTTCCACGAAATATTTTAGTTCTTGGAATCTTTTTCTGTAATACAAATAATGTTGATGAAATTATTCAATTTTATAATTTTTTTTAAATTTTACCTTTCGCCTGGACAGAGAATCGAACCGGGAACCATGCAATTTGTAAGCCAACACACTACCACTGGGCTACGTAGCTATTATGGTCACCAGTAGACAATTATCGTTATTAGTTACATTTATATAGCATAGTTTGCAGCGCCCACGAGCCCATGCAAACATAACATTATTTAACAGAAACATACATTTGTTGGCCGGTATTAAGTTGGAATTATCGCTCTAAAATGATCATGTTTTGCCTTTTTATACCCTCCATCATAGGATGGGGGTATATTAACTTTGTCATTCCGTTTGGAACACATCGAAATATTGCTCTAAGACCCCATAAAGTATATATATTCTGGGTCGTGGTGAAATTCTGAGTCGATCTAAGCATGTCCGTCCGTCCTTCCGTCCGTCCGCCCGTCCGTCCGTCTGTTGAAATCACGCTAACTTCCGAAGGAAACAAGCTATCGACTTGAAACTTGGCACAAGTAGTTGTTATCGATGTAGGTCGGATGGTATTGAAAATGGGCCATATCGGTCCACTTTTACGTATAGCCCCCATATAAAAGGACCCTCAGATTTGGCTTATGGAGCCTCTAACAGAAGCATATTTCATTCGATCCGGCTGAAATTTGGTACATGGTGTTGGTATATGGTCTCTAACAACCATGCAAAAATTGATCCACATCGGTCCTTAATTATATATAGCCCCCACATAAACCGATCCCCAGATTTGGTTTGCGGAGCCTAAAAGAGAAGCAAATTTCATCCGATCCTGCTGAAATTTGGTACATGGTATTGGTATATGGTCTCTAACAACCATGCAAAAATTGGTCCACATCGGTCCATAATTATATATAGCCCCCATATAAACCGATCCCCAGATTTGGTTTGCGGAGCCTCAAAGAGAAGAACATTTCATCCGATCCGGCTGAAATTTGGTACATGATGTTGGTATATGGTATCTAACAACCATGCAGAAATTGGTCCACGTTGGTTCATAATTATATATAGCCCCCATATAAACCGATCCCCAGATTTGGCTTGCGAAGTCTCCAAGAGAAGCAAATTTCATCCAAGCCGGTTGTAATTTGGAACATGTTGTTAGTATGTGATCTTTAACAGCCGTGCCAGAATTGGTCCATATCGGTCCATAATTATATATAGCCCCCATATAAAACGTTCTCCAGATTTGACCTCCTGAGCCTCTTGGAGGAGCAAAATTCATCCAATCCGGTTCAAATTAGGAACGTGGTGTTAGTATATGGTTGGTCCATATCGGTTCATAATCATGGTTGCCACCAGAGCCAAAAATAATCTACCAAAATTTTATTTCTATAGAAAATTTTGTCAAAATTTTATTTCTATAGAAAATTTTGTCAAAATTTTATTTCTAGAGAAAATTTTGTTAAAATTTTATTCGGTTCATAATAAAATTTTCATCATTTTCAAAATTTTATTTCTATAGAAAATTTTGTCAAAAATTTATTTCTATAGAAAATTTTGTTCAAATTTTATTCGGTTCATAATCATGGTTGCCACTCGAGCCACAAGTAATCTACCAAGATTTTATTTCTGTAGAAAATTTTGTCAAAATTTTATGTCTACTTTGTCAAACTGAATTATATACATATTGGATCGATATTTTTTGATTTAATATATACCACGTATGGACTTACATACAATTTAGAAGATGGTGTTAGGAGGTTTTAAGATACCTTGCCATCGACAAGCGTTACCGCAACTTAAGTAATTCGATTGTGAATGGCAGTGTTTAGAAGTTTCTACGCAATCCATGATGGAGGGTACATAAGCTTCGGCCTGGCCGAACTTACGGCCGTATATACATGTTTTTATTAATTCATTTTAAAGAAAATAAACTTTTTCAATTGTTTTAGCTGCAAAACTGGAACTTAATGCCCGCTTTTATATTTGAAGATCCCTTTGTATTTTTTGTATATTTTCACTTTTTTTTAATTTCCTTTGCCTGAATATTTTCACTTACTCCTCGTACGTTCCCATTTCTTTTAACGAACCAAGAGAAAAATTGTGCCCATAATGACAAAATGATAAACAAAACACATGTCCACAAATACATAAAATGCTGCTATTAAGGCGGAAACACATGCTTTTTTTCAAATGTCTATTTTCTTGGTTGCGAATGTATATTCTCTTTACTCCGAATACTCTTTCTAATATTCAAATTAAATAATATTTAGACCTACGCATATCAAATTTTTGGCCTTATCATAAAACAGTTTTCCGAAACAACACACAAGCGGTTTCACAGAAATTGCTCTCTTTTGATTCTCTCGCTGTGTTGATATCTTTCGTCAACCCTCCCGGTTTCCATCTCTATTTATTTCTCTATACTCTCTCTGTCGCTCTCTGAATAATATATCACAATTTGTAAATTTATATATGTTTACATTCACACATATTATTTTCATGAAACATTCATGCCCCAAAAATAATATATTCTAACATATTAACATATGTGTCCCAAACATTTAGTGTTAACAGGTTGACTGATACGTCCCTGCTCTAACAAAGAAAAACAATTTGGTTTTGTCAAAATTCGTTTTTATTATTCAACATAGTTCCCTTCAAGAGCGATACAACGATTATAGCTACCTTCCAATTTTTTGATACCTCTTCATTGCATCCAAATTTTTTCCCTGCGAGCATTCTTTTGAGGTCTGAGAACAAGAAAAAGTCGCTGGGGGCCAGATCTAGAGAATACGGTGGGTGGGGAAGCAATTCGAAGCCCAATTCATGCATTTTTGCCATCGTTCTCAATGACTTGTGGCACGGTGCGTTGTCTTGGTGGAACAACACTTTTTATACCCTTCACCACTACTGTGGTACAGGGTATATTAAGTTTGTGCATTTGTATGTAACGCCAAGGAATAATCATAGACCAACCTTTTAGTATACGGATCGGCTTAGAAATAAATTCTGATTCGATTTAGCGATGTCCGTCTGTCTGTCCGTCTGTCTGTCTGTCCGTCTGTCTGTCTGTTGATGTATTTTTGTGTGCAAAGTACAGCTCGCAGTTTTAATACGATTGTCCTAAAAGTTGGTATAGGATCCTGTTTCGGCTTAAAGACGATCCCTATTGATTTTGGAAAAAATCGGTCCAGATTTAGATATAGCTGCCATATATATTTTTCACCGATCTAGTCATAATTGGCGTGTAGATCTTCCTCAAATTCCGTACATCCGAATATTTTATGGGTCTCGAAAAACTTGCAAAATATCAGCCAAATCGGTTCAGATTTAGATATAGCTCCCATATATAGCTTTCGCCCGATTTACACTCATTTGCCCGCAGAGGCCAATTTTGTGCTCCGATTTAGTTGAAATTTTGCACAGGGAGTAGAATTAGCATTGTAACTATGCGTGCCTAATTTGATTGAAATCGGTTCAGATTTGGATATATCTCCCATATATAGCTTTCGCCCGATTTACACTCATATGACCACAGAGGCCAATTTTTAACTCCGATTTAGTTGAAATTTTGCACAGAGAGTAGAATTAGCATTGTTGCTATGCGTACCAAATTGAAATCGGTTCAGATTTAGATATAGCTCCCATATATAGATTTCGCCCGATTTACACTCATATGACCACAGAGGCCAATTTTTAACTCCGATTTAGTTGAAATTTTGCACAGAGAGTATAATTAGCATTGTTGCTATGCGTGCCAAATTGAAATCGGTTCAGATTTAGATATAGCTCCCATATATATGTTTTTCTGATTTTGACAAAAATGGTCCAAATACCAACATTTTATTTGTAAAATCGCCACTGCTTAGTCGAAAAGTTGTAAAAATGACTCTAATTTTCCTAAACTTCTAATACATATATATCGAGCGATAAATCATAAACAAACTTTTGCGAAGTTTCCTTAAGATTGCTTCAGATTTAAATGTTTCCCATATTTTTTTACTAACGTTGTGTTTCACCCTAATGCACTAACCAACTTAAATTTTGTGTCTATAGATTTGTAAAAGTCTATCAAATTCTGTCCAAATCGAGTGATATTTAAATGTATGTATTTGGGACAAACCTTTATATATAGCACCCAACACATTTGACGGAGGTGATATGGTGTCGAAAATTTAGATCTACAAAGTGGTGCAGGGTATATTATAGTCGGCCCCGCCCTACTTTAGACTTTCCTTACTTGTTTCTTCTTCATATGGGACCGTTTTGCCGCGATTTCGACCTTCAAACGCTCCAATAACGCCATATAATAGTCACTGTTGATGGTTTTTCCCTTCTCAAGATAATCGATAAAAACTATTCCATGCGCATCCCAAAAAACAGAGGCCATTACTTTGCCAGCGGACTTTTGAGTCTTTACACGCTTCGGAGACAGTTCACCGGTCGCTGTCCACTCAGCCGACTGTCGATTGGACTCTGGAGTGTAGTGATGGAGTCATGTTTCATCCATTGTCACATATCGACGGAAAAACTCGAGTGTATTACGAGTTAACAGCTGCAAACACCGCTCAGAATCATCAACACGTTGTTGGTTTTGGTCAAATGTGAGCTCGCGCTGTACCCATTTTGCACTGAGCTTCCGCATATTCAAATATTGATGAATGATATGACCAACACGTTCCTTTGATATCTTTAAGGCCTCTGCTATCTCGTTCAACTTCATTTTACGTTCATTCAAAATCATTTTATGGATTTTTTGATGTTTTCTCCTCTTTCGGGCGTCCACTGCGTTCACCGTCCTCCGTGCTCATTTCACCACGCTTGAATTTTGCATACCAATCAATTATTGTTGATTTCCCTGGGGCAGAGTCCGGAAACCCATTATCAAGCCAAGTTTTTGCTTCCACCGTATTTTTTTCCTTCAGAAAACAGTATTTTATCAAAACACGAAATTCCTTTTCTTCCATTTTTTTCACAATAACAAAGGTTGCTTCACAAAACACGCTATAACATATCTCACAAACTATTTGACTTACAGACGTCAAATTTTGATACGAATCATTTGAAGGTTGGTACTATATGAAAATAATATGCATTTAATACTAGCGATGCTATCTATGTATCAGCCAATCTGTTAAAGAAAAGTTCATAATTGTTTTAAACACTTAAGATTTCAATAGCGTCCGTTGTTTGATGGTTCGCTGGTGACACATTTTTTAATCTTTCTATTTTGCTAATGGTTCTGTTGTGAGTTATGAAAATGTTCCTTACTCATGAGTAATTGCAGGTTTGTTGTGAATCACGAGAAATTTCGTGAATAACGCGAACGATAGTATCATGGATATTGTCGTGAGTCGTAAGATTTTTCGTGTGACGAGAATTTTCGTTATTCACGAGAAATTTTGTGCATTACAAGAAATTTCGTGAATCACGAGAGTTTTCGTTAGTCTCGAGAATTGTCGTGAATCATGAAACTCGTCGTAAATAGTGTATGAGCGTGAGACTTTAAACGTTGTTCATGCTTGAGTATGACATTTCATTTCGTGAATGGGCGGATCGCCGAAATTTGCCTCTCCTCGAGACTTCGCAAGCTAAAATCTGTGGATCGATTTATATGGGTGCTATATAGTAGTTACAATTAAAAAAAGTTTACTTGGATCCAAAGACTTTGACTTTCTCGTAAAGATTTTGATAGTATCACGAATGATAGTATCATGAATATTGTCGTGAGTCGTAAGATTTTTCGTGTGACGAGAATTTTCGTTATTCACGAGAAATTTTGTGAATTACAAGAAATTTCGTGAATCACGAGAGTTTTCGTTAGTCTCGAGAATTGTCGTGAATCATGAAACTCGTCGTAAATAGTGTATGAGCGTGAGACTTTAAACGTTGTTCATGCTTGAGTATGACATTTCATTTCGTGAATGGGCGGATCGCCGAAATTTGCCCCTCCTCGAGGCTTCGCAAGCTAAAATCTGTGGATCGATTCATATGGGTGCTATATAGTAGTTACACTCAAAAAAAGTTTACTTGGATCCAAAGACTTTGACTTTCTCGTAAAGATTTTGGTATTGATTCCGAGCCAAAGATGTGCCTTCTTTAAAGTAGAGAAGTTTTTTTAGCGACCTATCTGGCCTTTAATCTAGGAACACTAAAATTAAAATTAGGATTCAGATCTCATTTATCGAATTTTCATTTTCTTTTCACGGTATATTATAAAGATATTCACGTACAAACAAATGCCAGTTTAAAAATCCAAATTATAGCACATTCTTCAAAGTAAAAATGTTGTCTTAATTCCAAAAAAAAAACTTTAAATCAAAGATGCTAAATCCTCAAAATATTTGTGTCCTAAGTTTAATGAAAAAATTTTTTGAACTACTCAGCAAAAAAAGAGCTTCCAAAAAAGTAGTGTACACCCTCAAAAAAATCGCTTCTTTAACATATGTTCCAAACATATTTTGCAGGAAGCACATATATTAATGGATACTGCCGAAACATTAATATGTTTGTTTTATGTATTTGGAAGCATTTTGAATCCAAAAATATTATATGCTTGGAAGAATTTTTCCCAAAGACGATTGTGCTCATTGCCTAACATACTCGTAATTTTCACTTCCACGAAATATTTTAGTTCTTGGCACCTTTTTCTGTAATACAAATAATGTTGAAGAAATTATTCACTTTTATAAATTTTTTAAATTTTACCTTTCGCCTGCACGGAGAATCGAACCGAGGACTAAACAGTTTGTAAGCCAACACACTATCCACTGGACTACGTAGCTGTTATAGTCACCAGTAGATAATTATCGTTATAAGTTACATTTATTTAGCATAGTTTGCAGCGCCCACGAGCCCATGCAAACATAACATTATTTAACAGAAACATACATTTGTTTGCCACGTGGAGCAGTGGTTAGCATGTCTGCCTTGCATGCAAAGGGTCGTGGGTTCAATCCCTGCTCCGTCCGAACACTTTTTTACACATTTAATTTAATTTACACATTTATATTTATACTATATTAAATTTTTATAATGAAGCTTCGAAATGTGGGTTATTAAAGATTTATAGTCAGTAACAGTGCATGATATAATCGAAATTGACTGATTTTTGGATAAAATATTATTTTTTTATTGCAAAAATAACAATTTTGTAACAAAAAACTGTTTTTGGTACAAAACTTTAAAATTTGGAAGGAATTCAAAAACTCTAACAAAAGAAGAACGTGGAGTCGAGTATAAACATACATCAATAATTTTATAATATAAACATAAATTTATTTAGGCGTGAACAGTTTTTTATTAACATTTAACACCATCGCTCTAAAATGCCTTTTATTTTTCTTTAATAATTCATTTTAAAGAAAATAAAATTTTTAAATTGTTTTAGCTGCAAAACTCGAACTTAATGCCCGCTTTTATATTTGAAGGTATCCGTCAACTCCTCGTGGACTACTTATTAATAAAGAGGAACTAAACTTTGTTTTTATACATTTTACTGTGTAATTTTTCACTATTTCCTCCTTATTTCATTTTACTGTCCCAACTCTAAAAAGAGTATAGTGTCCTTTCGTTATTTTTATGAAGACCCCTGATTTCTTTTAACCCTTCTGTGCGTGATAAGGTCCCGCTGGACCTTTTTGATTTTTATTCATACATAACTTTATCTTTTATATGAATTTCAGCTTGATGGTTTATGACTTCTTGTACTGAAGTGTTTTAAGTTGAAAACTTTAAATTTTTATGTGATTGAATCATTAAATCGGTTTTTATAGGTATTTGAAAAAGATTAGTGCGATTCTGCGTGATGAGGTCCAATGGGACCTATTACTAATTACATTAGTGGTTTTAGCACAGTTTAAAAAGCAGTGTAAAGATATTGCGATTTTCGTATTTGGAACAATTAATAACACTAACATCCTTTCAGAAAATACCGTTATTTGGAAGAATTTGTCATTTTTGAAGTTTCCATTGGTTTCGTTGCTTGGCAGTACATAATTTTATGTCTTCCGTTGATATATCCAATATAGTGAGAGTAAAAAAGTTATTTGAACTTCATGGAAATCGTGGTCGAAATCAGTTTTTATATTTCTATACATTTTCCAGACCTATCGGCTCCTGGAATTTGGCAAGATGTGCCTCAATTTGGACCAATTTTGAAACAACCACTGTGCACATAATACTGCGAGCAAAACGAACGCCACTAAAAAAAATCGTATTGTTTTTCCTTTAAAAATCCAGTTTGTTAAGAACATTCAACTACAAAAACAATATATTGTTGCTTGGTACGTATAAGGATGTTTGACGCAGGCGTGGTACCTGGCCTGCGTCAAACATCAGGGCCACTAGTATACTAATCAAAAATTTTAACATTATCTGTATCCTATTCAAAATTAAATAAAACTCTATATTTACAACCAAATGTTTATATATGCAATTTGTGCGTTATAGAAGAGTCCACCTAAAGTAAATGATCGAAAAATATCGTAGGGATAACCTCTCTACCATCCCACGGGACCTCATCACGCTGGTATCGCTTCCAGTGTTATCACATACACAAGGGTTAACGAACCAAGAAAAAAATTTCAAATGTCTATTCTCTTGGTTCCGAATGTCTATTCTCTTTATTCAAATAAAATAATATTTATGTTGATATCTTTCGTTCTCTATACTCTCTCTGTCGCTTTGAATAAAATATGACAACATATGTATGTTTAGTCGAAATTTGTAAATTTATATATGTTTGCATTCACACATATAATTTTTATGAAACATTCATGCCCACAACATAATATATTCTAACATATTAACATAGATGTCCCAAACATTTAGTGTTAGTTTAGGAACATTACATGTTTGCACATAAATATATTGTGTTTTAAAATTGTGCCCGAAACACATTTTGTTTATATCGGAACATATGAAAAACATATTTTTCTAACAGTGTAGTAGTAGTAGATCCGGAAGTAGTGCACACTTGGATCATTTCCAATGAATTTTACATGGGCTTGCCACAGGACGGAAGTACTCCCTTTGTGGATCCTTTGCATTGCTTTAGAAGTTGTGCCCTGGAAGTTAATTTGAATGAAGCAACTTCAAAAGCGAAAAAAAAATTTAACCAATTTCACTTTTTTTTTCATCCATATGTTTTATTACACTATTATTTTTCTATTATCTAATTTTTACAATTTGAAAAACTTTTTCGCTCCGACCAGGGATTGAACCTGGGTTTGCTGGCATCATAACAGAACGCCTTAGCACCCCAGCAAAAAAATTTGGGAGTTCTTCCAAAGGCACAACTTCCAGAAGATGCACTCCCAATGATGTTCTTTATTTTAACTACCCAGGAAGTTCTTTTAATTCAATTTTTTATAGCTTGGTTTGCTCATACTTTGAATGGATAATTTTAATTTTTTTTTTTGTTTCAAATAGGTTAAAAACAGAGTAAGAATTCATAAAATGGTAGAAATCATTTAAATTTTGTCGACAAAAATGCTAAATCCAATCTGAAAAAGTTGTGAATTTTTGAAAATATTTGAGGTGAAACGTTTCCGACAAGCGTTAGAATCCATTAAAAATGATAAAAAGTTATAAAAATTATTTATTTGACAAAATATCACAGAATTTTTTAATTTACATAAAAAACATTGAATTCGGATCACACCTAAAGAAGTAATGCAAATTCAGTGCAACGGCTGTTGAAAGGGAGGACTTCCGTCCTATGACAAGCCCATGTTAAATTCATCGCTTTAGCGTCAATTTTGCACCACTTCCGGATCCAAAAAGAACATTTTCATTACTTTTTTAGCGACGCTTTTTTTGCTGGCACACTCAGCCACAAACGCCATTGAACGTAAAGCGTCGAAAGGCCAATTCAAATGTTTGTGATATGATCGTAATACGACACCAAGGAATAATATTCTAATTGCTTCTCGAGATGTTCTTTATTAGTATGAACGAAAAAATAAGAAACACAGGTTCAAATCTCACCAGCGGCAATTTTTTTATCAAATATTTTTTTTTTTATTTTTTATTTTCGGCATATATTTTCGTATAAATATATTTTTTCCATTAAAAATCAACAAACAAATTAAAAATTCTCGTAATTTGCAAAACCTTCTCAAAAGAACTTCCATGGAAGCGAAAAAGTCAAACGGCACAGGTTCAAATCCCAGCGGGGATGAAATTTATTTTTTTTATTATTATTTTTTATTTTTTAAATAATTTTTTGTTTTTTTTTATTAGTTTTCTATTTTTTTTTAAGCTTTATTTGTCCAAAATTTTCACTTAAAATAGCTTGATTGCGTTTTTTCTAACACTCGTCCACAAGGACTGCATTGGAAGTAGACAAAAATCATTGGGGGATCCCATGGTGCGTTTTAGAAAAAATGTTTGTGCACTTGTCCAAAAGGACTGCATCAGAAGTTGAAAAAACTCGATAGGAGATTCTGGGATGGGCTTTAAAAAAAATGTTTGTGGAACAACTTCCAATTTTTTTTGCTGGGTATCTATAGACCGATATGGACATATTTAGGCATGGTTGTTAACGGCCATATACTAGCACAATGTACCAAATTTCAACTGACTCGGATGAAATTTGCTCTTCCAAGAGGCTCCAAAACCAAATCTCGAGATCGGGACTGATATGGACCACTTTTGGCATGGTTGTTAAATATCATATACAACCACCACGTACCAAATTTCAACCAGATCGGATGAATTTTGCTTCTCCAAAAGGCTCCGGAGGTCAAATCTGGGGATCAGTTTATATAGGGGCTATATATAATTATGGACCGATTTCGACCAACTTTTTCATGGGTGTTTGAGACCATATATTAACACCACGTACCAAATATCAACTGAATCAGATGGATGTTGGTCGTCCAAGAGGCTCCGGAGGTCAAATCTGGTGATCGGTATGGGGCCTATATATAATTATGCACCGATGTGAACCAATTTCAGCAGGATCGGATGAAGTTTGCTTCGCTTAGAGGCACTGCAAGATAAATCGGGGAATCGGTTTATATGGGGACTATATAGAATTATTGACCAATGTTTGCATAGTTGTTAGAGACCATATACTAACACCATGTACCAAATTTCAGCCGGATCGGATGAAATTTTCTTCTCTTAGAGGCTCCGCAAGCCAAATCTGGGGATCGGTTTATATGGGGGCTATATATAACTATGGACCGATGTGGAGCAATTTTTGCATGGTTGTTAGAGATCATATACTAACACTATGTACAAAACTTCAGCCGGATCGGATAAAATTTGCTTCTCTTAGAGGCTCCGCAAGTCAAATCTGGGGATCGGTTTATATGGGGGCTATACGTAAAAGTGGACCGATATGGCCCATTTGCAATACCATCCGACCTACATCAATAACTACACTACTTGTGCCAAGTTTCAAGTTGATAGCTATCTTTCGTTCGGAAGATAGCGTGATTTCAACAGACGGACGGACGGATGGACGGTCATGCTCAGTTCGACTCAGAATTTCACCACGACCCAGAATATATATACTTAATGGGGTCTTAGAGCAATATTTCGATGTGTTACAAACGGAATGACAAAGTTAATATACCCCCCATCCTATGGTGGAGGGTATAAAAATCTAATATTATGCACAAAGTCTTTTCACCATTTCAGTGTATTTTATTATTCAGTGTAAGCATGAAGGTTCTACAAAAGTAAAAATAAAATCAAAACCGAATAAAATTAATGACGTTATCTCGTCTCGGCGAAAGCAAGGACACAAACTCAGTTTCATTAATTTCAATTAAAAACGGAAATTGTTTATTTGTTTTCGTTCATTTTTTGTTCTAGTTTACTCCTGTTTTTGATTACGAGTTTTCCATACTCCTCACAGTCTCTGCATTTGTCATTAGATTGGCTTAGAGTCCCTTTCAGTTTGGCACCATCGCAAGTTGTCATTTGTTATGTCATTCATGGTTTGTCTATCACCAAAATGGCATAAAATGGAAACCATGGTAGAATAATGTCATTGTTGTAACAGTGTTGCCAGACATCATGATTTTGTTGACTATGTAAATATGAGATATTCACAATTTAAAGAATTTTATCCAAAAATCGATGACTTTTAGTGCCTAGGAAATTTAAGGTTTTGGCGGATGAGGGTATACTAGATGATGGGGTTATATTACACTAAAAAAGTTTACATGAATTCCAAAATGTTGACTTATGTTTTATTGGCAACACTGTTCCTCCGTTGAGCTCATGTTCAGACTATTTCTATTAATTTTTGCTGTCATTCTAACAGAAAATGTCTGCACAACAAAATCAAACACAAGACGCCATACTGCTTACTTTACATCAAAAACAAGCAATGGGGCATTTTCTATACAATATCCACGTGATACATAACCAAACACAATTTCAACAAAAAAAAATCAATTAGCTAAAAGGACATCTTTGGGAAAACTCATAGCTAAACCAAATAGCACTATATTTGTTTTATTCAAAATTGCTCTCAGACCATCTGAGATTAGAGAAAATATCAACCAACACAAAAAAAAACACCAGTCGCTGAATAAAATGTTATCTCAGTCCAATTTAGACAATTTTCTAAAGAAAAATTTATCTTATCCCATATGAGACAAATTTCTACATATAATTTTATATCAGCCCATTTGATGTAATCACACTTCATTAGATAACATTTATATAGCAAAATTTATCTCAGCCATTCTTAGAATGGTTTCAGACAAAATTTTCTATCTAATGAAAATTTTGTCTCAGACTATCTGAGACTATTGTTATAGAAAGTTTTGTCTCAGACCATAGGAGGCTGCTTTCTATAGAAAATTTTATCTCAGACCATCTGTGACATTTGTCTATAGAAAATTTTGTCTCAGACCATAGGAGGCTACTTTCTATAGAAAATTTTATCTCAGACCATCTGATTCTTCCAGATCATGGTTTATATCATTAACGCACTCGGTTAAATTTCTCATATATGCACTAGCATAAATTTGGACGTTATCGGCATAGAGATGTATATTACAAAATCTTAACACATCAGGCAGGTCATTGACGTAAATACAAAATAGAAGGGGACCTAAGATAGATCCTTGTGGAATACCTCTTTGCGTAGGCAGTATACTTGATTTTGCGTCATTTACACAGACGGATTGCTTCCTCTCACTGATATATGAAGTCATAAGACGGCATGTAGATTCATCAAAGTAAAACTGTTCTCTAAGTTTGGAAATTAAAATTGTGTGATTTACTGTATCAAATGCCTTACTATGGTCCAGCAAAACGAGTATTGATACCATAGATTCATCCATTTTTGATCGTAGGTACTCGACCACGTCTGTAAGAACAGTAGTACAATTCCTTTGCTCACTGAGTCCGGATTGTCGGTCAGTAAGTAAGTTATGAGATTTTATGTAGGTGTTCATTTGATTAAACATGAGTTTTTCCAAAACCTTCGAAAGATATGGCAAGATAGAAATTGGACGGAATTCGTGGTTTGCTTTTGGTATAGGAATAATTTTGGTGTATTTCCATGCTCCCGGAAAAATTGATTTGGTAAGTACCGTGTTGAAAATATAAGTAAAGTATGGAAGACAAATTGGTAGCATTAGTTTAATAAATTTTGGATTAAGTTCATCCATTCTTTCTGCGTTCGACTTTATTGAAAGGAAACATTTTAGAACTTCATATTGATCTACACAACGGTAACAGAAGGGAGAATCATTTTCCAAATTGTTGGCTAGTGGAGGAAGTGGATTTGAACTATTGGTTTCTAAATTAGTTGTTTGGTTTGCAAATAAGTCATTAAGACTATCAACATCTATTTCACCGATGGCATTTTGCTTGCCACCGATGCCAATGTCACGTATAGCTTTCCACTTTAGCTTGCTATCAACTGCAGTAGTGAATTTCTGTTGATAATACGCAGACTTTGCAATGGCTATATTCCTGTTGACATCACGTCTTGCTTTCTTGAACTGATCATATAAATATTGGGTTTTGTATCGTTTCCATAATTCATACTTTGCATCTCGAGCTTGAATCAATTGTTTAATTTCACGACTGTTCATGTGTAGCATAAGGTATGCAACACATTTTATATTTGTACATAAATTTATGTTTTGTGATGCTTAAAAAAATTATTATTTTAAAGTATGTAATGATTTCTTTTCTAATATTTATCACTTTGGTTGTAATGATTATATCTATGTTTGAAAATGGAGTAGTTTTTATAGACTTTTGTGAAATAATTTTGTTGGTTTCAGAGAAAAAATTGGGTAAGCTGCTGTAATGAATCAATCCGCAAAGGATTTTCCTGATCTGTCTTTTTCACATAGACGAGACCGCGCAATGTGAACGTAGAACAATTTTTTTTTTTGCTTTTTGTATTTAAGAGCAGCTTGGAAGATTTTAAAATTGTCTTTCGTTAACTCTTTATTTATAAAAAACTGTATTGGAGTTAAAACCGCACATAGTAAGAGAAAGAAATGTTTTATGTTCTTTCCTAAATTTAGCAATTGTTCTCAACAAAAAGTTTCATCTGAGACTATTTTCTATAGAAGGTTAGGTTAGGTTATGTGGCAGCCCGATATATCAGGCTCACTTAGACTATTCAGTCCATTGTGGTACCACATTGGTGAACTTCTCTCTTATCACTGAGTGCTGCCCGATTCCATGTTAAGCTCAATGACAAGGGACCTCCTTTTTATAGCCGAGTCCGAACGGCGTTCCACATTGCAGTGAAACCACTTAAAGAAGCTTTGAAATCCTCAGAAATGTCACCAGCATTATTGAGTTGGGATAATCCACCGCTGAAAAACTTGTTGGTGTTCGGTGGTAGCAGGAATCGAACCCACGACCTTGTGTATGCAAGGCGGGCATGCTAACCATTGCACCACGGTGGCTCCCATTTTGTTTTTCTATAGAACATTTTATCTCAAACCAGCTCAGATTATTTTCTATAGGAAATTTTGTCTCAAACCATTTGAAACTATTTGCTACAGAAAATTTTATCTCAGACCATATGGGATCAATTTCTACATACAATTTTATATCAGCTATCTGAAATTATTTTCTATAGAAAATTGTGTCTCACACCATCTGAGACTATTATTTTGTTTCGGACCATATGATATTATTTTCCATAGAAAAATTTGTCTCAGGCCTTCTACAGAAAATTTTGTCTCAAGCCATCTGAAACTATTTTATACAGAAAATTTTATCTCAGACCATATGAGATCAATTCCTACATACTGTTATGTATATGAGAAACCATTAACAAATGACATACTCTTTAGAACCCTCTATGATTACCACTCTCTCCCTCTATTTAGAACTGTCATTCCCTTTACTTAGATCATAGGTTAAGCAAATGTGGATAATAATGTCAGTTGTGTTTCAAGCCTGATCGAGAGCGTTTCATGTACGACTTAACACATACAATTTTGTATCAGCCGTCTGAGACCATTTTCTATAGAAAATTTTATCTCAGACTATATGAGATAAATGTCTACATACAATTTTATATCAGCCGTCTGAGACTATTTTCTATTGAAAATTTTGTCTCTGACCACACCTACACGGATGAAAAAGACTGTTTTTCATATGTTTGGCTATAAACATTATATGTTTGGAGCACAAATTTTTAAACACAATATTTTTGAGTGCAAGCATATAATGTTCATAAACTAGCATAACATGTTTGGGACATATATGTTAATATATTAGAACATATTATGTTTGGGACATAAAATGTTTGTAAATATAATATGCTTGGATGCAAACATATATTAATTTAGAAATAGCCTATAAACATATATGTGTTTAGTAGCTTGGAGCGCTATTTAACAGGGAGCGATATTGAATTAAGTTGGTGGTTGTTGCTTGTTATTACAAAATGAACATTTTATTTTTCCTTGGGCAATTGATCAGCTACTTCTTTGATCCTTACAAACTGTGTGGTCCGCTGTTCGAATCCCCGTCCGGCAAAAGGTAAAATTAAAATAAAAAATCATAAAATTGAATAATTTCTTCTAAAATGTTTGTATTACAGAAAAAGGTGCTAATAACTAAAAAATCTCGTGGAAGTGAGAAAGATGTGGGGAAATATACAATTGGGCAGAAACAAAATTTTGAGCATTCAGTTCGAAAACCTATGTTGTTAGCACCTATATTACCTGTTTATTTTCATAATTCATTATGATTGTAAATATATAAATAAATACAATTTTGAGCACAATATTGTTTGGGAGAATTTTTTTTAAGCATATAATATTTTTGGGTGCAAATTGCTTCCAAACATATTATATGTTCACGTAATAACATATTGTTTTTTAGAAGACTACATTATTGAATTTGGATGCAAAAATACAAAATGTTTGGAACTTAGACTACCCAAACATATATTGTTTAGACCAATATGCTTTCAAACATATCATATATTGGAAGAGATCAAACATATAAATGTTTGGACAATACCCAAAAATGTATATGCTTGAAGCAAAATATGTTTGGGAGTATATGTTACAGAAGCGATTTTTTATGAGGGTGTAGGAAAGGAATATGATCATCTCAAACATGTTTCAAGAGCAAAATATTATTTTTGGATGGTGACCATGTAACATTTTTATTATCAACCATGTTATTTTTAAATTTTGTCTCCGACCATCAGAGACTGTTTTCTATAGAAAATTTTATCTCAGACCATATGAGATTAATTTCTACACACAATTTTATATCAGCCATCTGAGACTATTTTCTATAGAAATATTTGATTCAAACCATCCGAGAGTATATTTGATAGAAAAATTTTTTCCACCTGAAACTATTTTCTATAGAAAAGTTTATCTCAGACAATATGAGATAAATTTCTACATACAATTTTATATCAATATGAGACATATGAGATAAATTTCTACATACAATTTTATATCAGCCATTTGATGAGACTATTTTGTATAGAAAACTTTGATTCAAACCATCTGAGACTATTTTTGATAGAAAAATTTTTCTCAGACCATCTGAGACTATTTTCAATAGCAAACATTGTCTCTGGCTATCTGAGAATATTTTTTATATTTTTTTTGTCTCAGACCCTGTGAGGCAGGAAATTTTTATCGTAGCCCATTTGGAATAATTTTCTATTACAATGTGCTGTAGATAAATTTCTATAGAAAAATGTATCTCAGTGCACACGAGACAATTTTCTATGAGTTCATTCTAAACGTCTTTGCTATTTTTAGTTTTATCAATGTCGTTGAATTTCGTCTAGGAAGGATCTTCCTTACTTTGAAGTAATAAATGATTGAATTTTTTCTTTGCACCTGCGAAGATAGTTACGGCTGTCAAGTCAAATGTAAAGCTTCTGCCAACGTTAGCAACTACCTGAACGACGTATCCAAACCCATTTGGTTAGAGTATCTGAGAAGGATGAAAGACAGCGGCATAAGAAGCCTAGAGGCATGTAGTCTTGCCGGTGATCCTAAACTGCATTTTAATGTCATGTTAGAATTCTTTCAAGTCTTTTGTGGTTGCGGTTTCTAGTGGTTCTAAAAATTTACTTCAATTTTTGTTCTTGTCATTCGTGAGATGTTTTGTGGATTTATAATCGTTTTTCTTGTTATCATTGCATGCATGCGACTGCATGTTGGATAAAGGTGTCAACCATTAAGCCCACTGTCACCTTCAGTAATTCTATGGATGGCTAAAAACTGCAGGTGACTAAGATGAATTGCAAAACTTGGTACTGTGAGTCACAAATCTATCTTCGTACTTAGTTTTGTGTGTTGTCACTATTTGCTAGGTGGCAATGGCAGAAGTTTGTTTTCTTTGTTTAGGGTTGTGCAGATGCGAGTTAACATACGAGCTAAAAAACTAGACTACTGATTGACATATAACAATGAGATAACATAATATAATGGTATTCCTACACTGAAAAAAAAAACATGAGCGTTTCCAAAGATTTTCTCTTTACTTTAAAAAATTTGGTATAGATTCCGAGCCAAAGAAGCGTAGAATACAAGTAAGGATACTTTTAAGTCACAATTCACTTTTAAATTTGGGTTTTGTGTACTTGCTTCTACGAAGCAAATTTTAATTTTTCGCTTTCTCAGCTTGTTTTCTTCATATACTATCAAAGTCCTTTAAAAACGAGCTAATGACAACTTTATTTTCCAAATTAAGACTCAACTTCCAGTAGAAATTATGCTATGTTTCAAGTAAAAAAACGTCTTTAAAATAAAGTGTTGAAACAAATGTGCTATATTTGAACGATTTTTTGCTTTGTGGTCAAGATGCAAAAAGACAACAAATTTAATGACAATTTCATTAAATTTAAAGAATTTTTCTGAATTATTAAAGTCAAGTTGACCTTAGCCTAAACATTTTTTCTTTCATGTTATGATACCCATTTTTAAGTCCAATCACTTAATTATAAGGACAACAGGACTTCATTGAAAAGTTTATGGACTTTTGGACAAGGAAAAAACTTCATATGTACTATGTGTGAAATACTCTTCTCGATTTGATCACAAAAGGTTTAGTTTAGTTGTAATGATAATAAGTAATTATTTCATTGACTTTCCAAATATGATTCAGTTGGGTTAGTAGTTTGGATCCACTATCTGTGATCCGGAAGTAGTGCAAACTTGGATCATCTCCAATGAATTTTACATGGGTTTGCCATAGAACGGATGTGCTCCCTTTTTGGATCATTTGCATTGCTTTAAAAGTTGTGCCCTGGAAGTTCATTTGAATGAAGAAATTTAAAAAGCGAAATAATTTTTCAATCAATTGAACTTGTTTTATGTTAGCCTGATATCAACGCAGGCTGGGTTTTCGTCCAAATCAATTACTTTACATTAATTACAATTTCCAATGCGAGCTAATTGGACATGAAAATGAAGGAATTGGTATTATTATGCTATTGAAAAGAAAATGCCAGATACCCATCTTACAAGCCTGACTATACATATGTTTCAGTGTTGGCTAATCCACATTTCCATAGTCTCTAGTAAGATCTGGCTGGGTGAGATGATTCAATTTGGGTCTTATATCCCAAATTGAATCATTTTTTCACCACCACTGTGCATCATCTTCTCATATAGCTACAATCCCTTAATCTTATTTTTATACCCTAAACCACATAGTGTAGTGTATAATAAGTTTGATCTGCCAAAAAATGTGCCTATCAGAAATAGACCCCATAAAATATATACCGATCGACTCAGAATCACCTCCTGAGTCGATCTAGCGCTTGGTGTCCGTCCGTCCGTCTGTCCATGTATTTGTTGTTCACAGGATTCCGGTCGCAATTATTAACCGATTTTGATGAAATTTGGTACAAGGAGTTTTTTGGGTACAAGGACGAACGCTATTGAATTTGGAAGAAATCGGATCAAATTTGGATATAGCTCCCATATATATGTATCGCCCGATTTCGCCAAATGGAGTCACGTTGCGCTTTTTTTCAAACGGATCGTCACCAAATTTGGCAAAAGGTAATCTTTTTCACCGCCCTTCAAGTCTGCAAAATTTCATCCAAATCGGTTCAGGTTTAGATATAGCTCCCACATATATGTATCGCCCGATTTTCCCAAATTTGGCCACAAAACCCTTATTTATCAACAGATCTTACTCAAAGTTGGCTAAATGTAATCTTCCATTGTACTAACTATATATGCAAAAAATCATCGAAATCGGTTCAGATTTAGTTATAGCTCCCATATATATGTACCGCCCGATTTTTCTAAATTTGGCCATAAAACCCTTATTTATCAACCGATCTTACTCAAAGTTGGTTAAATGTAATCTTCTATAGCACTAACTATATATGCAAAAAATCATCGAAATCGGTTCAGATTTAGCTATAGCTCCCATATATATGTACCACTCGATTTTCCCAAATTTGGCCATAGAACCCTTATTTAGTAACCGATCTTACTTAAAGTTGGCTAAATGTAATCTTCCATTGCACTAACTATATATGCAAAAAATCATCGATATCGGTTCAGATTTAGCTATAGCTCCCATATATATGTACCACCCGATTTTCCCAAATTTGGCCATAGAACCCTTATTTATTAACCGATCTTGCTCAAAGTTGGCTAGATCCAGTCCTCTATAGTACTAACTATATGTGCAAAATTTCATCGAAATCGGTTCAGATGTAGATATAGCTCCCATATATGTATCGTCCGATTTTGAAAAATTCGCCCCTAATAACCTTATTTTTGACCATAGAGGCCTGATTTCTTAACTGATCTTACTCAAATTTTGCACAAGTTAACCTTTTGTGGTATTAATAAAACCCGCAAAATATTATGCAAATTGGTTCAGATTTACATATAGCTTCCATATATATGCATCGCTCGATTTTCCCAAATTTGGCCATAGTACTCTTATTTATTAACCAATATTTCTCAAATTTCAAATTTCGATGTACTAGCCGATCGTATTTATACGTACTTGTAGCTCTTACATAAGAATATTGCTCGATTTTTACAAATTTACCCACACTAATTGAACGATTTTCTCTTTTTTAATATGGGCTCAATATTAGTGGCATACTAACTCCGTACACTGAAAAAAATATTGTCGTGAGGTCACAGATTTCATGTCTTTAAAATACGAATACAAATTTTGCTTAGCATAGAAGACGTATTTCTCTAAAATAAAGTTATTTTACTTGTCCAAAAGTCGATAAACTTTTCAATGAAGTCGTATTGTCCTTATAATTAAGTGATTTGACTTAAAAATGGGTATCATAACATGAGAGAAAAACTGTTTGGGTTAAGGTCAACTTGACTTTAATAATTCAGAAAAATTCTTAAAATTTAATTGTCTTTAAATTTGTTGTCTTTTTGCATCTTGACTACAAAGCAAAAAATCGTTCAAATATAGGACATGTTTTTCAAAACTTTATTTTAAAGAAGTTTTTTACTTCAAACATAGCATAATTTCTACTGGAAGTCGAGTCCTAATTTGGAAAATAAAGTTGCCGTTAACTCCTTTTTAATGGACTTTGATAGCATATGAAGAAAAAAAAGCTGAGAAAGCGAAAAATTAAAATTGGCTTCCTAGAAGCAAGTACACAAAACCTAAATTTAAAAGAGAATTGTGTCTTAAAAGTATCCTTACTTGTATTCTCCGCTTCCTTGGCTCGGAATCAATACCAAATTTTTTAAAGTAAAGAGAAAATCTTTGGAACCGAGTATGCTTTTTTTTCAGTGTGGAAGTTCATTTGAATGAAGAAATTTAAAAAGCGAAAAAAAATTTCAATCAATTTAACTTTTTATACCCTCCATCATAGGATGGGGGTATATTAACTTTGTCATTCCGTTTGTAACACATCGAAATATTGCTCTAAGACCCCATAAAGTATATATATTCTGGGTCGTGGTGAAATTCTGAGTCGATCTAAGCATGTCCGTCCGTCCGTCCGTCCGTCTGTTGAAATCACGCTAACTTCCGAACGAAACAAGCTATCGACTTGAAACTTGGCACAAGTAGTTCTTATCGGTGTAGGTCGGATGGTATTGAAAATGGGCCATATCGGTCCACTTTTACGTATAGCCCCCATATAAAGGGATCGTCAGATTTGGCTTGTGGAGCCTCTAACAGAAGCATATTTCATCCGATCCGGCTGAAATTTGGTATATGGTGTTGGTATATGGTCTCTAACAACCATGCAAAAATTGGTCCACATCGGTCCATAATTACATATAGCCCCCATATAAACCGATCCCCAGATTTGGCTTGAGGAGCCTAAAAGAGAAGCAAATTTCATCCGATCCGGCTGAAATTTGGTACATGGTGTTGGCATACGGTCTCTAACAACCATGCAAAAATTGGTTCACATCGGTCCATAATTATATATAGCCCCCATATAAACCGATCCCCAGATTTGGGTTGCGGAGCCTCAAAGAGAAGCAAATTTCATCCGATCCGCATGAAATTTGGTACATGATATTGGTATATGGTCTCTAACAACCATGCAAAAAATGGTCCACATCGGTTCATAAATTTATATAGCCCCCATATAAACCGATCCCCAGATTTGGCTCGCGAAGTCTCCAAGAGAAGCAAATTTCATCCAATCCGGTTGTAATTTAGAACATGGTGTTAGTATATGATCCTTAACAACCGTGCCAGAATTGGTCCATATCGGTCCATAATTATATATAGCCCCCATATAAAACATTCTCCAGATTTGACCTCCGGAGCCTCTTGGAGGAACAAAATTCATCCGATCCGGTTCAAATTAGGCACGTGGTGTTAGTATATGGTCGCTAACAACCATACCAAATTTGGTCCAATCACACAAAAATTGGTCCATATCGGTTCATAATCATGGTTGCCACTCGAGCCAAAAATAATCTACCAAGATTTTATTTCTATAGAAAATTTTGTTGAAATTTTATTTCTGTAGAAATTTTTGTCAAAATTTTTATTTCTATAGAACATTTTGCGAAAATTTTATTTCTATAGAAAATTTTGTTAAAATTTTATTTCTGTAGAAAATTTTGTCAAAATTTTATGTCTACTTTGTCAAACTGAATTATATACGTATTGGATCGATCTTTTTTGATTTAATATATATCACGTATGGACTTACATACAATTTAGAAGATGGTGTTAGGAGGTTTTAAGATACCTTGCCATCGGCGAGCGTTACCGCAACTTAAGTAATTCGATTGTGGATGGCAGTGTTTAGATGAAGTTTCTACGCAATCCACGATGGAGGGTACATAAGCTTCGGCCTGGCCGAACTTACGGCCGTATATACTTGTTTTTTATCAAATATATTTCTAAAAATTATTTTTTTTATTTCGGCATATAATTTCGTATAAATATATTTTTTCCATTAAAAATCAACAAAAAATTAAACTAAAATTAAAACGGCACAGATTCAAACCCATCGGGGATGATTTTTTTAATATTATTTTTTTAAATTTTTATTAATTTTTTGTTGTGAAATTTAATTGTCCAAAACTTAAATTTGCACTAAAAATAGCCTAATTGCGTACTTTCTAATACTTATCCAAAAGGACTGTATCGGAAGTAGAAAAAAATCATTGGGGGATCCCAAGATGTGCTTTAGAAGAAATTTTTGTGGACTTGTCTAAAAGGACTGCATAGGAAGGGGAAAAAATCTTTGGGAGATCCCACGATACGCTTTAGAAGAAATGTTTGTGGACTTGTCCAAAAGGACGGCATCGGAAGTGGAAAAAAATCAATGGGGGATACTGGGATAGGCTTTAAAAGAAATGCTTGTGGAACAACTTGTTTTGCTGGATAAATACGGATAATGGGTCTAAAACTGACATCAGTTAAAAGGTTTCAGTTATAACAAGTATATATGGCCGTAAGTTCGGCCAGACCGAATCTTATGTACCCTCCACCATGGATTGCGTAGAAACTTCTACTAAAGACGGCCATCCACGATTAAATTACTTGGGTTGCGGCCGATGGCAAAGCATCTTAAAACTTCTTAATATCAACTTCTAAATTGCAATTTAGTTCATGCGGGATATATAGTAGACAAAAGAAAAGTCGATTAAATACGTATATAAAGGGTGATACGGTCAAAATTTGGTCAATATAAACTTGACGTATTTCTTTCAATTTTGCATTTAAAAAACCTAAACACCCCTCCTATTGAAGGTGTGTGTGTGTGTAGAATGTTGCTCCTATTTTGACTTTGGAATTCACTCTTCAGTTGTCAAAATGCCGTCCAAGCAAGAAGAGCAGCGTATCAAAATTTTGCTCGCGCATCGCAAAAAACCGAGCTACTCGCACGCAAAGCTGGCAAAATCGCTAAAAGTTGCCAAATCAACCGTTACAAATAATTAAAGTGTTTGGAGAACGTTTGTCGACAGCCAGGAAGTCTGGATCGGGGGAAATCGAAAACCGGAAGCCGCTGAGACGACAAAGAGAGTTGCCGGTAGTTTCAAGCGAAACCCTAACCTCTCTCTCCGAGATGCCGCAAATAAGCTGGGGGTATCTTCTACAACCGTGCATCGAGCCAAAAAACGAGCCGGTCTATCGACTTACAAAAAGGAAGTGACTCCAAATCGCGATGATAAACAAAATACGACGGCCAAAGCGCGATCCCGGAGGCTGTACACGACGATGCTGATGAAGTTTGACTGCGTGGTAATGGACGACGAAACCTGCGTCAAAGCCGACTACAAGCAGCTTCCGGGACAGGAGTTTTATACGAAGGAGAAAGGTAGCAGGAAGGGGAAAGGTAGCAGATATTTTCAAGCACATAAAACTGTCAAAGTTCGCAAAGAAATATCTGGTTTGGCAAGCCATCTGTACCTGTGGCTTGAAAAGCAGCATTTACATAGCTTCCGGGACTGTCAACCAAGAAATTTACGTGAAAGAGTGTTTGAATAAACGTCTGCTGCCTTTCCTGAAGAAACACGGTTGTTCCGTACTGTTTTGGCCGGATTTGGCATCTTGCCATTACGGTATTTAAAAAGGCCATGGAGTGGTACGCCGCCAACAACGTGCAGGTGGTTCCCAAGGACAAGAACCCACCCAACACGCCAGAGCTCCGCCCAATTGAGAAATACTGGGCTATTGTCAAGCGGAACCTAAAGAAGACCAAAAAAACTGCTAAGGACGAGCAGCAGTTCAAGGCAAACTGGCTTTCTGCGGCGAAAAAGGTGGACAAGGTGGCTGTACAAAATCTGATGGTAGGTGTCAAGCGTGAGGCCCGGCAATTCGGATTTGGAAAAGCGAAAGCCTAACTGAATAGATTTCCTGAGTTTTATACTTATTGAACTTGAAAAATAAATTTAATTTGATTTTTTAAATAAACGATTTCACCGATTTACACGCGTTTTTCCTTGACCAAATTTTGACCGTATCACCCTTTATTCTGTTCTTGACCGAGTCTACCAAAATTGGCAGATTTAGTACTGTTTGGTAGATTGGTAGAATTCTTGATGTTTTGGAAGAGTGTGCAAAATATTCCTCTCCAACTATGAAATACTTGATAAATTTTCTATAGAAATAACATTTTGACAAAATTTTCTACAGAAATAAAATTCTGATAAAATTTTCTATAGAAATAAATTTTTGACAAAATTTTGTATAGAAATTATATTTTGACAAAATTTCCTAAAGACATTAAATGTTGACAAAATTTTCAATAGAAATAAGATTTTGACAGAATTTTCTATAGAAATATAAAATTATGACAAAATTTTCTATAGAAATAAAGTTTTGACAAAATTTTCTATAGAAATAAAATTTTGGTAGATTATTTTTGGCGATATGGCCAATTTCTGTGTGATTGGGGACAAGGCCGTATTCAGGGGGGGGGATGAGGGGGATCAAACCCCCCCCGAAATTAATGAATATTTTTATATAAATAAATATATATTTTTAGCTGCATAGAAACATCTTATCGAAGATGTTGAAGAAAAGCTGGAGGTTTTATTTTGAAAAACGCTTACCTATAAAACTTGCACAAATCATAGAATACTAGTTGAAAAGCCCGTCAAACGACGGTCGAAAAAAACAAATTGTTTTTGTTCTCGCACCACAAATTTCATTTTTGGAAAATGTATTTCTGCTTTTTATGTGTGTTTGTTGTTCTTTTTGTGAACATGACTCGCTTTGTTTGGCCATAGCAACAACAACGAAACAGCCAAACACACAAGTGTAAATGAAATGGCGCAAAACCTGCGAAAAAACCTCCCTAATTCAGCGATGGAAGCAATAAAGAGATATTTCCAAACGTACATATTCTTTTAAACATTTTGGTCACTTTGCCAGTTACTCAGGGATGGAAAATACAATTTTTAGGAAAGTACAAAAAAGGTATTTTTTGAGCGGAAAGATTATTGTCGAGAGACTGAATTTTAAAGAAAATAAAATTTAGACAAAATTTTCTATAGAAATAAAATTTTGCAAAAATTTCCTATAGAAATAAAATTTTTACAAAATTTTCAATTGAAATAAAATTTTGACAAAATTTTCAATTGAAATAAATTTTTGACAAAATTTTCTATAAAAATAAACTTTTGCAAAAATTCTATATAGAAATAAAATTTTGACAACATTTTCTACCGAAATAAAAAATCGATAATATAGAATCGCATAAACTTTCTTGAAGTTCAATAAAATCCTGTTTTTGACTATGTCTTACAAAATCGAGATTTTCTTCCCACATGAACATGTCTGTTCTGCCATATTTGTAAAAGACTATTAGCAAATAAGGTTGATAAAGACTTTCTCAAAATATTAAAATATTTTGTCAAAGCTATTGTACCATAAATCTGATGTCGACTCAAAAATGTCTACATAAAAGGTACTAAATCATTCGCGGGGGCACTACGGTACTGACCGGGGTGAAAAAGGTTTGAAAAAAGTACTATAGTACTGCATTTTCTATCCCTGCAGTTACTAAGTGCTCATCCGAACGCTCATTTTCAACAATGAAGAGATTAAAGACGTATCTAAGAAATTCGAGTAGCAAGAGTAGACTCGAAGGATTGGCATTAATGTCGGTTCATTGCCGAATAAATGTGCCGACTGAAGAAGTCATTGATTTATTTGCTGCCCAAAAAGCCCGTCGGCTCAATTTAATATTATAACCAGTGAGTAAAGTAGAAAGTCGGACGGGGCCGACTATATCATACCCTAAACCACCCCTACTGAATTAGTAAACATAAGCATTTGGGGTATTATTGGTATAGTTTTGGAGAACATAAAAGGGGGTACATGTTTATGGGTGTCGTGACACAATCTGAGCAGAAATGTCTAATATTAGGAGCTATAGTTTATTTTGCACCAAAAGAGTTAGTATGCCACTAATATTGAGCCCATTATTAAAAAAGAGAAAATCGTTCAATTAATGTGGGTAATAACTCCAAATTTGTAAAAATCGAGCAATATTCTTATGTAAGAGCTACAAGTACGTATAAATACGATCGGGTAGTACATCAAAATTTAAAATTTGAGTAACATTGGTTAATAAATAAGAGTACTATGGCCAAATTAGGGAAAATAGAGCGATGCATATATATGGAAGCTATATTTAAATCTGAACCAATTTGCATAATATTTTGCGGGTTTGATTAATATCACAAAAGGTTACCTTGTGCAAAATTTGAGAAAGATCAGTTAAGAAATGAGGCCTCTACGGTCAAAAATAAGGTTATTAGGGCCGAATTTTTCAAAATCGGGCGATACATATATGGGAGCTATATCTGCATCTGAACCGATTTTGATGAAATTTTGCACATACCGTTAGTACTATAGTGGACTGGATCTAGCCAACTTTGAGTAAGATCGGTTAGTAAATAAGGGTTCTATGGCCAAATTTGGGAAAATCGGGCTATACATATATATGCGAGCTATATCTAAATCTGAACCGATTTCGATGATATTTCACACATATAGTTAGTGCTAAAGAAGATTACATTTAGCCAACTTTGAGTAAGATCGGTTGATAAATAAGGGTTTTATGGCCGAATTTAGAAAAATCGGGCGGTACATATATATGGGAGCTATAGCTAAATCTGAACCGATTTCGATGATTTTTTACACATATAGTTAGTGCTATGGAAGATTACATTTAGCTAACTTTGAGTAAGATCGGTTGATAAATTAGGGTTTTGTGGCCAAATTTGGGAAAATCGGGCGATACATATATATGAGAGCTATATCTAAATCTGAACCGATTTGGATGAAATTTTGCAGACTTGAAGGGCGGTAAAAATATTACATTTTGCCAAATTTGGTGACGATCCGTTTGAACAAAAGCACAACGAGACCCCATTTGTCGAAATCGGGCGATACATATATGGGAGCTATATCTAAATTTGAACCGATTTCTTCCAAATTCAATAGCGTTCGTCCTTGTGCCAAAAAACTCCCTGTACCAAATTTCATCAAAATCGGTTAATAATTGCGACCGGAATCCTGTGAACAACAAATACATGGACAGACGGACGGACGGACACCAAGCGCTAGATCGACTCAGGAGGTGATTCTGAGTCGATCGGTATATATTTTATGGGGTCTAAAATCAATATTTCTGGTAGGCACATTTTTTGGCAGATCAAACTTATTATACCCTAACCACTATGTTGTTTAGGGTATAATAACCCCTATGTAGTTTAGGGTATAAAAATATTGTATACATACCTATGCATAAATAAAATTTTCTACACATGAGATTATATGAATATTTTTTTAAAGTTGAACCCCCCCCGAATTAAAATCCTGGCTACGGCCTTGATTGGGGATCGGCTATATATAACTATAACCGATATGGACCAATTTTGGCATGATTGTTAGCGGCAACATACTAGCGTAATGTACCAAATTTCAACCAGATCAAATCTGGGGATCGGGTTATATGGGGGCTATATATAATTAGAAACCGATATGGACCAATTTTTGCATTGTTGTTTGAGACCATACGAGGGCAGTTCGGAAACTTCTTAACCTAGCACAAAAAGCGCTGTATAAACAGAAAAAGGTTAAGTGTTTTGGAAACTTCCATCTCTGTTATGAACACATGTTAAATTTTGTTTCGATATGGCAACTCCTTCAGGTGTTCAAAAAAGACGCATCCGCAATTTTTTTTTACAATGGAAAAATTAGAAATGCATGCTGTCATTAAATATTTACATAAAAAAGGTTTATCGGGACAAGAAATTCATAATGATATGGTGAATGTGTTAGGCGAAAGTGCTCCTTCTATGCAACAATAAAAAATTGGGTTGCTGAATTTAAACGTGGTCGTACAAGCATTGGAGATGAACCACGTAGTGGACGTCCAAAAACAGCAACAACAACAGAAATTGTAGCCAAAGTGCATGATATGGTATTAAATGATCGACGAATCAAAGTGCGTGAAATTGCATCTCAAATGATCGAGTCCATTTAATTTTGCATGAAGAACTACAGATGAAAAAGCTTTCTGCAAGATGGTGCCGCATTTGTTAACAGTCGATCAAAAACGCATATGAATGAACATTTCTCAAGCTTGTTTGGATCGTTTTAAGCGAAATAAAATGGATTTTAGGCGTCGTTTCATAACTGTTGATGATACATGGATCCATCACTATATTCCAGAGAAAAGAACAATTCAAACAATGGACTGAAGCTGGAGGAAGTGCCCCAAAGACGGCAAAACAATTCAAACGACTGGTAAGGTTGTGGCAACGGTTTTTTGGGACTTCAAGAAAACGCACCAGCGCACAAGAGTTTTTTTAACAATGGCTAAATCAACGAATTAAAGTACGAGTTGCTTGACCACCCACCTTATTCTCCTGATTTAGCTCCCAGTGACTTTTACTTGTTCCAAAATCTAAAAAAAATCCTTGCTGGCAAGCGTTTTACCTCAAATGAAGATGCAATTACTGTTGTAAACCCCTATTTTGATGACCATGAGGAAAACTATTTTAATCAAGGGATAGAATTGCTAGAAAAGCGTTGGTCTAAGTGTATTGAAGTTTCAGGAGATTATATTGAAAAATAAAAATATTTTTGAAAAACTAACTGTTCTCTTTCATTGATAGGCTAAGAAGTTTCCGAACCGCCCTCGTATACTAACACTACGTACCAAATTTCAACCGGATCGGATGAATTTTGCTCCTTCAAGAGCTTCCGGATGTCAAATCTGGGGATCGGTTTATATGGGGGCTATATATAATTATGGACCGATATGGACCAATCTCCGCATGGTTGTTAGAGATCATATACTAACCCCACGTACCAAATTTCAGCCGCATCGGATGAAATTTGCTTCTCTTAGAGGCTCCGCAAGCCAAATCGGGGGATCGGTTTATATGGGGGCTATATATAATTATGGACCTATGTGGATCAATTTTTGCTTCGTTGTTAGAGTCCACATACTAACACTATGTACCAAATTTCAGCCAGATCGGATGAAATTTGCTCATCCATGAGGCTCCGGAGGTCAAATCAGGGGATCGGTTTATATGGGGGCTATATATAATTATGGACCGATGTGGACCAATTTTTGCATGGTTCTTAGATACCATATACTAACCCCACGTACCAAATTTCAGCCGCATCGGATGAAATTTGCTTCTCTTAGAGGCTCCGCAAGCCAAATCGGGGGATCGGTTTATATGGGGCTATATATAATTATGGACCGATGTGGATCAATTTTTGCATCGTTGCTAGAGACCATATACTAACACCATGTACCAAATTTCAACCGAATCGGATGAATTTTTCTCATTCATGAGGCTCCGGAGGACAAATCTAGGGAATGGTTTGTATGGGGGCTACATATAATTATGGACCGATGTGGACCAATTTTTGCATGGTTGTTAGTGACCATATACTAACCCCACGTACCAAATTTCAGCCGCATCGGATGAAATTTGCTTCTCTTAGAGGCTCCGCAAGCCAAATCGGGGGATCGGTTTATATGGGGGCTATATATAATTATGGACCGTTGTGGATCAATTTTTGCTTCGTTGTTAGAGTCCATATACTAACACTATGTACCAAATTTCAGCGGGATCGGATGAAATTTGCTCATCCATGAGGCTCCGGAGGTCAAATCAGGGGATCGGTTTATATGGGGGCTATATATAATTATGGACCGATGTGGACCAATTTTTGCATGGTTCTTAGATACCATATACTAACCCCACGTACCAAATTTCAGCCGCATCGGATGAAATTTGCTTCTCTTAGAGGCTCCGCAAGCCAAATCGGGGGATCGGTTTGTATGGTGGCTATATATAATTATGGACCGATGTGGACCAATTTTTGCATGGTTGTTAGTGACCATATACTAACACCTTGCACCAAATTTCAGTCGGATCGGATGAAATTTGCTTCTCTTAGAGGCTCCGCAAGCAAAATCTGAGCTTCGGTTTATATGGGGGCTATACGTAAAAGTGGTCCGATGTGACCCATTTGCAATATCATCCTACCTATATCAATAACAACTACTTGTGCCAAGTTTCAAGTCGATAGCTTGTTTCGTTCGGAAGTTAGCGTGATTTAAACAGACAGACGGACGGACATGCTTAGATCGACTCAGAATTTCACCACGACCCAGAATATATATATACTTTATGGGGTCTTAGAGCAATATTTCGATGTGTTACAAACGGAAGGACAAAGTTAATATACCCCCCATCCTATGGTGTAGGGTATAAAAATATATCCTTAATTTTGCATCATCCCATTTTGATATATATTTTAGTATATCCATAAACGCTAAGGCTTTTAACTTGACCATTTTTTTAGAGCCCAATAATACCTGTTTTTTCTGCATTATAAGCCCAAAAGGCGTTTTGTGTATATCATTTTGTTTGCTTTCTTTACGATAAAGAATTCAGTTTCATCAATGTCACCAATTGACGGCTTAGAATCAAGAAACCTATTAAAACGTCCATCTCAAGTGTTTCTATCCTATTTTTCGAGGTATTACTCCTTAATGGCTTAATATACAAAAAAAGGTAAGGATTTCGTTTTCTTTACTGAGATAATCTCACATTTTTTCTACATCACTTTGTTACTTACACTTTGCTTTTGCTGAAAAGTCTTAACAGCTTTTTTACGATTTTCATAAGATTCACAAATTTTTTTCTATCCTTCATCAATTTTGTCCACTCCCAAAGCCCATTACATTTGGCTATGGCTAATGGATTTGTGCTTTAACCACTTTAAGTGTAATTCATGGTGTTTTTTTTCGTTTGGTTACTGGGACTTTTGTTTTGACGCGATTTTCTTTTATGGCTATAAGAAGCTTGGGATTTGATATTTACTGCCAGCCACTTTATGAGACTTTTATTTTCTTCTTCCGTCGTTTATAGTTCAATTTTTCTTTATGATTTCTTCTTAATTTTTTACAGTAGCAGACATTGTTTTTTTTTCATCATCGATAGAATTTTGATTAAAGTGAAATCAGTATGAATTGCATTTCATCCCACCACCACTTTTAATAGCACCACCACGAAAAGAAATTTGGACGTTGTTATCTAATAATCCAAAACATCTTTCCGATTCTAGGAAAATTAAATAATAATGAATCTCTTCTTACCTAAAAAATCTTCTTCGTGAGGTCAAAGATTTCATGTCTTTAAAATACGAATGCAAATTTTGCTTAGCATAGAAGACGCATTTCTATCCCAGCAAAAAAAAAATTGGAAGTTCTTCTAAAGACACAACTTTAAAAGCACTTCCAAAAATGTCCTCCCAAAGATGTTCTTTATTTTAACTGCAATTTTTTTGAGTCAATTTTTTTATAACTCGGTTTTTCTCATACTCTTAATGGAAAATTTTAGTTTTGTTGTTTCAAATAGGTTAAAAACCGAGTAAGAATTAATAAAATGGTACAAATTATTTAAATTTTGCCAAAAAAAATGCTAAATCATTTCTAGAAAAATTACAAATTTTTGAAAATATTTGGTTTTAACGTTCCAGACAACGTTATTAATTGTTTGTAAAATATCACAAAATTTCTTAATTCACATCCAAAATATTGAATTCGGATCACACCTTAAAAAGTAATGCAAATTCAGTGCAACGGCTGTTGAAATGGTGGACATCCGTCCTATGACAAGCCCATGTTAAATTCCTCGCTTCTGCGCCAATTTTGCACCACTTCCGAATCCAAAAAGAACATTCTCACAACTTTTTTGGCGACGCTTTTTTTGCTGGGATAATGTAAAGTTTTTTCCTTGTCCAAAGGTGGAAAACTTTTCAATGAAGTCGTGTTGTCCTTATAATTAAGTGATTTCACTTAAAAATGGGTATCATAACATGAAAGAAAAAATTTTTGGGCTAAGGTCAACGTGACTTTAATAATTCAGAAAAATTCTTTAAAATTTTATGTCGTTTTGAATCTTGACTACAAAGCAAAAAATCGTTCAAATATAGGACACATTTTTCAACACTTTATTTTAAGGACTTTTTTACTTGAAAATAAAGTTGTCGTTAATTCGTTTTTAAAGGACTTCGATAGCATATGAAGAAAAAAAGCTGAAAAAACGAAAAATTAAAATTTGCATTCTAGAAGCAAGTATACGAAACCAAAATTTAAAAGAGAATTGTATCTTAAAAGTATCCTTACTTGTATTCTACGATTATTTGGCTCAGAATCAATACCAACATTTTTAAAGTAAAGACAAAAACTTTGGAACCGGGCATATTTTTTTTTCAGAGCAGGACCCTTTCTTTAATCGATTTATGATGCAAGGCTGTCCGTGTGTATATCCGTCTCTCTGTGTACAAATTTTTGTAGTCACAGGTTTAGTCCAATCGATTTCAATATACAATTGTCAGTATCGTTAAGTACACTGAAAAAAAGCATGCGCGGTTCCAAAGGTTAGGTTAGTGGCAGCCCGATATTTCAGGCTCACTTAGACTTTTCAGTCCATTGTGATACCACAGTGGTGAACTTCTCTCTTATCACTGAGTGCTGCCCGATTCTATATTAAGCTCAATGACAAGGGACCTCCTTTTTATAGCCGAGTCCGAACGACATTCCACATTGCAGTGAAACCACTTAGAGAAGCTTTGAAACATTCAGAAATGTCACCTGCATTACTGAGGTGGGATAATCCACCGCTGAAAAATTTTTTGGTGTTTAGTCGTAACTGGGTTTGAGCCCAGCAAGGCGGGCATGCTAACCATTGCACACGGTGGCTCCTGCGGTCCCAAAGATTTTGTCTTTACACTAATGAATTTGGATTTGATATCGAGCCAAAGAAGCGGAGAATTAAAGTAAGGATACATTTTAGTCACGATTCTCTTTTAGATTTGAGCTTCGTTTACTAGATTCTAGGAAATAAATTTCAATTTATTCGTTTTTACCTCGTGTGCTGAAAAAGTCCTTTCTAAACGTGTTACCGACAATTTAAATTTCCAAATTCAGATTCAATTTCTCGTAGAAATTATGTTATAGCCCTGGCGGAAAACATCAACGGAATGAGGTCACGGTAGCCACTCTAGCAAAAAATAATCAACCAAAATTTGGAGCAAGTTTTACCAAACAACTACCAAGCAAAAAAAATATTAGTTTGTCAAAATTTTATTTCTATAGAAAATTTTGTCTAAATTTTATTTCTATAGAAAATTTTGTCAAAATTTCATTTTTATGGAAAATTTTGTCAAAATTTTATTTTAGTAGAAAATTTTGTCAAAATTTTATTTTTATAGAAAATTTTGTCAAAATTTTATTTCTATCGAAAATTTTGTAAAACTTTTACTTTTTAAAGCAAATTTTGTCAAAATTTAATTTTTATAGTAAATTTCGTCAAAATTTTATTTTCATAGTAAATTTTGTCAAAACTTTATTTTTATAGAAAATTTTGTCAAAATTTTATTTATATAGAAAATTTTGTCAAAATTTTATTTTTATAGAAAATTTTGTCAAAATTTTATTTTTCATAATGTTATTATACCCACCACCATAGAATGGTGACGGGCGTATAATAAGTTTGTCATTCCGTTTGTTACACATCGAAATATCGATTTCCGACTATATAAAGTATATATATTCTTGATCAGGGAGAAATTCTAAGACGATATAACGATGTCCGTCTGTCTGTCTGTCTGTTGTAATCACGCTACAGTCTTCAATAATGAAGCAATCGTGCTTCATTATTGAAGACTGTAAATTTTGCCAAATTTTTATTTTCATAGTAAATTTTGCCAAATTTTTATTTTATTTTGTTTTTATAGAAAATTTTCTCAAAATTTTACTTCTATAGAAAATTTTGTCAAAATTTTATTTTTATAGAACATTTTGTCAAAATATTATTTCTATAGAACATTTTGTCAAAATATTATTTCTATAGAAAATTTCGTCAAAATTTTATTTTTAAAGAAAATTTTGTCAAAATTTTATTTTTAAAGAAAATTTTGTCAAAATTTTATTTGTAAAGAAAATTTTGTTTTTTTCTTTTTTGAAAGAAAATTTTGTTAATCTTTTATATTTAAAGAACATTTATTTTGTCAAAATTTTATTTATGTAAAAGATATTGTCAACATTTTATTTTTATAGGAAATTTTGTCAAAATTTTATTTTTATAGAACATTTTGTCAAAATTTTATTTCTATAGAAAATTTAGTCAAAATTTTATTTCTATAGAAAATTTCCTCAAGCTTTTATTTGTAAAGAAAATTTTTTCAACATTTTATTTGTAAAGAAAATTTTGTATTTTGCTTTCTAAAAAAAAATTGTTAAAATTTTATATTTAAAGCACATTTATTTTGTCAAAATTTTATTTTTAATAGAAGATATTGTCAACATTTTATTTGTATAGAAAATTTTGTTAAAGTTTTATTTTTTATAGAAAAGTTTCTCAATAGTTTATTCTTATAGAAATTTTTGTCAATAGTTTATTTTTATAGAAAATTTTGTCAAAATTTTATTTTATAGAAAACTTTGTCAAAATTTTATTTTATAGAAAACTTTGTCAAAATTTTATTTTTATAGAAAATTTTCTCACAATTTTATTTTTATAGAAAATTTTGTCAAAATTTTATTTTTATAGAAAATTTTGTCAAAAATTTTATTTTTATAGAAAATTTTGTCAAAATTTTATTTTTATAGTAAATTTTGTCAAAATTTTATTTTTATAGAAAATTTTGTCAAAATTTTATTTTTCATAATGCTATTATACCCACCACCATAGAATGGTGACGGGCGTATAATAAGTTTGTCATTCGTTTTGTAGCACATCGAAATATCGATTTCCGACTATATAAAGTATATATATTCTTGATCAGGGAGAAATTCTAAGACGATATAACGATGTCCGCCTGTCTGTCTGTTGTAATCACGCTACAGTCTTCAGTAATGAAGCAATTGTGCTGAAATTTTGCACAAACTCGTCTTTTGTCTGCTAGTCAAGTTCGAAGATGGGCTATATCGGTCCAGTTTTTGATATAGTCCCCATATAAACCGACCTCCCGAATTGGGGTCTTGGGCTTATAGAAATCGTAGTTTTTATCCAATTTGCCTGAAATTTGAAATCTAGAGGTATTTTATGACCATAAAGAGGTGTGCCAAAAATGGTGAGTATCGGTCCATGTTTTGGTATAGCCCCCATATAGACCGATCTCTCGCTTTTACTTCTTGGGCTTATAGAAACCGCAGTTTCCAATTTGCCTGAAATTGGAAATCTAGAGGTATTTTAGGACCATAAAGAGGTGTGCCGAAAACGGCGAGTATCGGTCCATATTTTAGTATAGCCCCCATAAGAACGATCTCCCGATTTAACTCCTTGGGTTTCTAGGTTTTATCTGATTTGCCTGAAATTGCAAACATTCTGGTATTTTAGGCTCACAAAAACGTGTATTGGTTTAAGTTTTTATCGGCCCATTTGGTAATGCCTCCATATAGACCAACTTCACGTCTTGAGGGTATAGAAGGCGCACTGATCATGAAAAGTGCTTGAAACTCAATGTAAAATTTCCAGATTTTACTTCTACAGATTTAAGATTTCAAATCAAGACGTTATTTTATAATTTTCTTGCACACTTACAAGAGATGTTAATGATTCCTCTAAAACTCAAACAAAAATGGTTCTTATAAATCCAGAATCTGATATAGTCCTCATAGGTGAAATCTTTAAATGTATCTTCGGGAAGTGTCCTCAAGCCCTCCTGAAATTTCAAAGGAAACCCTAATATTTGGTTCATGGTGGTGGGTATTTAAGATTCGGCCCGTCCGAACTTACTGCTGTATATACTTGTTTTTATAGAAAAATTTGTCAAAATTTTATTTTCATCATTGTTGTTGTTTTTGATTTGAGCTTAAAACCCTGCACTGGCTAAACTACAAGTGTAGCTTAACCAACAGAGGAAAAGAATGTTTGTCAAATTTATTTGGGCAAAGCCCTATAGATTGCCAGATGGTTGAATGGACGCACGTTTCGGAATTACCACATTCCTCATCAGCATCCTTTACTTGCAGCAATTATCAGAATAAATTCAGGCAGTTCACTAAACCCAAAAGTAAACCACATTTGAAACTTCCGAAAAAAGGTTTTACATGATAGCCGGCTTATGCCGAAATAAATTCGTATAGAAAATTTTTTCAAAATTCTATCTTTATAAAAAATTTTGTCAAAATTTTATATTTATAGAAAATGTCAATATTTGGAATAAATATTTTGCAAAATTTCCTCAAGCTTTTATTTTTATAGAAAATTTTGTCAAAATTTTGTTTTATAGAAAATTTTCTCTCATATTTATTTTTATAGAAAATTTTGTCAAAATTTTATTTTTATAGAAAATTTTGTCAAAATTTTATCTTTATAGAAAATTTTGTCAAAATTTTATCTTTATAGAAAATTTTGTCAAAGTTGTATTTTTATAGAAAATGTTGTCAATATTTTGAATAAATATTTTGCAAAATCTACCAAAATATGAAGAATCCTTCCAATCTACCAAACAGTTAAAAATCTACCATGTTTGGTAGAATTCTACCGACTGTCACGGGAGCCACCGTGGTGCAATGGTTAGCATGCCCGCCTTGCATATACAAGGTCGTAGTTCGATTTCTCCTCCGACCGAACACCAAATAGTTTTTCAGCGGTGGATTATCCCACCTCAGTAATGCTGGTGACATTTCTGAGGATTTCAAAGCTTCTTTAAGTGGTTTCACTGCAATGTGGAACGCCGTTCGGACTCGGCTATAAAAAGGAGGTCCCTTGTCATTGAGCTTAACATGGAATCGGGCAGCACTCAGTGATAAGAGAGAAGTTCACTGATGTGGTATCACAATGGACTGAATAGTCTACGTGAGCCTGATACATCGGGCTGCCACCTAACCTAAACTGTGACAACTGTGATTGAGATCCGGAGATTATGTTCTGGTGGCCATTATGTGGTAAAAATCAAGAGAGTAACCTTTTTAAGCCATTTTTCGATGATGCGAGCTGAGTCCTGTTGCAATGTATATAGTCCGCGGCCGAAATGTTTGTCTGCCCAAAGCTTCAATAATTTCTTCAGCTACCCCCGATAATATACGGCATTTATTTAGACTGGTATTGATTCCGTGCCATAGGCGCGGCTTTCTTAAAATAAAGACAAATTTTAGCGTCCTATTCGTCTTTAAACATACGCTGAGAAAAATAGTTTCGTGATATTAAATATTACGCAACCTAAATTTTAGGATACGCAATTTACAAAATATTAAGGACAAAATTTCTTTATAATAAAGAAATTTTAATTAAACTAAAGTTTATAATCTTTGCTTTAAATTTTTTTTTATTGAATTTTGTACACACATTTTGGAAATTTACGTCCCTCCGCTAAAGTCGCATGCCTTTGAACTAAGGCAAGTTTTCCTTAAAGTAAAAAAAACGCATTTTTGATTTAACAAAATTGTCCTTAAATTAACTGAAATATTTAATCTTTAGATTTGAGATAAAAATGTTTTAAATATAGGCTACGACTTATTTCGAGAATTTTGCATCTTTGGTTGAAAGTTTTTTTTTTTTTGAATTTAGGAAATATTTTTTACATTGAATTATTTGTTATAACTTGGATTTTTGAACTGGCATTTTCTGTAACTACGTGAATGGCTTTATTAATAAGCCGCGAAAAAGAATGAAAATTTGATAAATAAATACTGTATCCTAATTTTAATTTTATTGATCCTAGATTTAAAGCTAGATATATCACCAAAAAAATGGTCTTATTTTAAAGAAGCCCCATCTTTAGCTCGAAATCAATACCAAAATCCTTAAGGGTAGGTCTTCTTTGGATACAAGTAAACTTTTTTTGAGTGCAGGAGAGAGATCTATTTTATAAAGCACCTCTAGAGTGTATCTACGCCTACGATTACGATTCTCTTGAGCAAGTATCTCGACGTCTGTGAAATTGGGCTTGTGTCCTGTTGTTGCACAGTGAGCTGCCAGTGCTGTTTTTGCTCCACCGATTTGTCTACAGCTTTAAAGTCTGATTTATGCGACGAAAGTCTTGTCTTAAGTTTGGTCATCGTAGTGCCAATTATATGCCATTGGTTGCTGAATAATTTGTTTACTGTTCTCGACGTGCGTGATGCAATTTGAATCTTGTCCTTGTTACATATGTTCGATTTGAAAAACCGTTCTGAGAATCCTTCGACGTAAGTCATGGGCTTGTATGGCTTATCCTTCTTATGTTCCGTCTCTTCAATTGTCTTATTTTTAATGTTTTCGGCAAACTCGTTTGTGGTCAATATTCGAATTCTGCATCAATTATCCTCAGAACCCGATCTATAAAATTAATTGCTGTCATATGGATTATACGTTTATTGTGTTTTGAATTATAATTGATAAGTCTTCCAGTTGCTGTTGGTTTTTGATACCAATTCAGCCTCAAACAATTATCATCTCTCAGTATGTTACAGTCTAAATATGGCAGCTTGTTATCCTTTTCTAATTCCATTGTAAATTTAATTTGACTTTGGAATGAGTTTAATGCGTACTTTGCACGTCTGTTTCCGTTACTATCACGAATATGTCGTCAAAATATTTTATCAAAATTTTATTTCTATAGAAAATTTATAAAGTACCTCTGCAAAATGTACCAAACCATCAAAAATTCGACCAATCTACCAAACAATAAAAAAATCTATCACTTCTGGTCGAATTCTACCAACTTTGGCAACGTGTCTACCACCCAAATTTACTACTTGAATATTTAGAAGTAAATTTTCGTTCATAAATAACAGGTTGGCTGATAAGTCCCCGGTCTAACAAACAAAAACACATTTTTTTTTTCAAAATTTGTTTTTATTAGTCAACATAGTTCCCTTCAAGTGCGATACAACGATTATAACGACCTTCCAATTTTTTGATACCATTTTGGTAGTAATCCTTCCGTTTTGCCTCAAAATAGGCCTCAGTTTAGGCGATCACCTCTTCATTGCAGCCAAATTTTTTCCCTGCGAGCATCCTTTTGACGTCTGAGAACAAGAAAAAGTCGCTGAGGGTCAGATCTGGAGAATACGGTGGAAGGGGAAGCAATTCGAAGCCCCATTAATGAATTTTTGCCATCGTTCTCAATGACTTGTGGCGCGGTGCGTTGTCTTGGTGGAACAACACTTTTTTCTTTTTCATAGGGGGCCGTTTTGCCGCGATTTCGACCTTCAAACGCTACAATAACGCCATATAATAGTCACTATTGATGGTTTTTCCCTTCTCAAGATAATCGATTAAAATTATTCCATGCGCATCCCAAAAAAACAGAGGCCATTACTTTGCCAACGGACTTTTGAGTCTTTCCACGCTTCGGAGACGGTTCACCGGTCGCTGTCCACTCAGACGACTGTCGATTGGACTCAGGAGTGTAGTGATGGAGCCATGTTTTATCCATTGTCACATATCGACGGAAAAACTCGGGTGTATTACGAGTTAATAGCTCCAAACACCGCTCAGAATCATCAACACGTTGTTGTTTTTGGTCAAATGTGAGCTCACGCGACACCCATTTTGCACAGAGCTTCCGCATATCCAAATATTGATGAATGATATGACCAACATGTTCCTTTGATATCTCTAAGGCCTCTGCTATCTCGATCAACTTCATTTTATGGTCATTCAAAATCATTTTGTGGATTTTTTTGATGTTTTCGTCGTTAACCACCTCTTTAGGGCGTCCATTTCACCACGCTTGAATTTTGCATACCAATCAATTATTGTTGATTTCCCTGGGGCAGAGTCCGGAAACTCATTATCAAGCCAAGTTTTTGCTTCCACCGTATTTTTTCCTTCAGAAAACAGTATTTTATCAAAACACGAAATTCCTTTTTTTCCATTTTTTTCACAATAATAAAAGACGTTCTATCTCACAAACTAATTGACTTATAGACGTCAAATTTTGACACGAATCATTTGAAGGTTCGTACTATATAAAAATAATGGCGACTGGACATATCCCCCAACGGACATTTCGCCCAAAATGATTTTTGGGCGTTATGACCTCCATTGGGGCGGGCACATCGCCCAATTTTAGTTTGGGCTTTATGTCCTCCCTCATCGCGGTCATAAGCCCCATAAAAAAATGTGGGTGTTATGATCGTTTGAATATAATTGAATATAAACAATAATTTAAAATAACAAAATATATATTTTTTTAAATCATTCAAAAGCTATATATGATTACTTCATCTATCCATATTTTTTTTTAAATATTTAATAGATAGATATGCCTCTTATTGACAAATATCGAATCCTGCTTTTATTGTGTATGCTGGAAGAAGATGTAAAACTAGCATATCTTGGCTTCATCGTTTGTTTTAATTGTTTTTGACTGGAACATAATTTTTGACTATTTTTCTTCTCAGCGTACGATTGAAATGGAAAAGCGGCTAAAGTGGCACTACGAAGACCTATTTCGCTCGTGAAATAGGTCGGTTTAAGCTCCAAGACATTTGAATTTATATATTGAAACATGAAAATTCGGAAATTGATAATTTTTTTCTTTTGAACAAACCAGACAAATGCTGAATTGAAAATTTTGTATTTTAAACTGAAAATTGGAACAAGATGAGATGATCGATTTGCTGTTGATAGGTACGTGAAAAAAATCGGGCGCGCGATTTATTTCAAGTACCCATCAGGAGCACATCGATCATCTCATCTCTTTCCAATTTTAATGTTTAGAACAAAATAATAAAACGATATTGCAAGAATGTGAGGATGAACTGAATGTGATGAATTTAAAAAAGGATTCGCGCGCGCGATTTGGAGACAGATGAGATGATCGACGTGCTGCTGATGGGTACTTGAAATAAATCGCGCGCCCGATTTTTTTCAAGTACCCATCAGCAGCACGTCGATCATTTCATCTCTTTCCAATTTTAATGTTTAGAACAAGATAATAAACTGAAAGTTGCTAGTATTTGAGGACGACGAGAATTCGAGCACGCGAATCCTTTGTTAAATTCATCAAATTCAGTTTGTCCTCAAGTTCTTGCATCTTTCGTTTTATTAACTTGATTTAAAAAATTAACACAGTTATACTGACATGTCGTTTGTAACCTTCGTAAATATTAGTAATTTCTTGTACCCATAATATAAAATGGAACGACCGAAAAAGGGACATCAATAAAACAATAGCATCTCCATCATCCATATTATTCATTATATCAGTTACTGGGGTCGAACACAAAGAGACTGTATGCCAAATCGGCTTCCGTAATAGTGGTTTGCTAAAATATCTTTTCCGGCCAGCGTTGCCAGAATTGTTTCACAAAAAACCGCTAGATTTGTCCAAAAAAGTAGCCAAAAAAAGCTAAAAAATTTAAAAAAATAGCTAGAAAAAAAGCTAAAATGTATTGTATCAAAAGTCACATTTTTGATTGAAATTTAACAAACTTAAAGGCTTTATTTCACTTAAAATGCATATTATTTTAATTGTATTCATTTTAATTCAATTTCAGTGAGACTGCAAGAAAATTTAAGTCATATTAGCTCTGTTTGCATACTCGATACATTTTGATTACTATCACAAATTTTTACTGGAAGTCCTTCGTTTATATTTCCTAGTAAAAACATTTTTCCCAGTAAACTTGCAATTGTCAGCTGGTTAATCATCAACAAGTCCAATGTGCGATATATTGCACAATGTCACATAGAACTGCATAAGAAAATATCAATATATTTCGTTTTAACTGAATTAATGATAAATTCGTGAACGTGTACACTTCTCCTAATTTTACCCAAGAGAATAAAACCCATTCTAACTGTCTTGCAAGTTTATATTGAATAACTTTTATTCGAAAATTTCCCATACAAACCTATTGTTGTCTAATTTTCGTAAATGTAAATTCATTCCATTACTATATATCAGATTTGTTTTGATCCTATCACTACGAATTTTTTCATTGCATTTTTTTGATGTTAAAAAAATAATACCACATTCAAAACTTTATTTCCTTAATTATCTCTATGTTCGGTTCCAAAGATTTTGTACACTAATGATTTTGGTATTGATTCCGAGTCAAATTTGAATTTATTCGTTTTTTCAGCTTTTTCTTCATGAGCTGTCACAGTGCTTTAAAAACGTGCTAACGACAACTTAAATTTCCAAATTCGGACTCGACTTTAAGTAGAAATTATTCTATGTATACGTTTTTAAAATAAAATGTTGAAAAACCTCTTCTATTTTTGAACGCTATTTTGGTTTGTGGTCAAGATACAAAAACTCCGCAAATTTAAAGACTATTTCATTAATTTTAAGAATTTTTTAGAATTGACCCTAGCCTTCTTTCATGAAAATATACCCATTTTTAAGTTGAATCACTTAACTATAAGGACAAAAAGAATTTATCTATTGAAGAAGAGAATAATAATTTACTGACAGTTTATATAAGGAATTGAAATATGTGGAAAACCTTATTCTGGCAGCAAGGCTTAGATAAAAACGAAGTTTTATCCATATTTCAATAGGAACATGTCGAAAATAAAAAAAGCCAAAATTAGCTAAAAGGGTCATGAAAAAAAGCCAGAAAAAAAAGCTAAAAGCTAAATGCATTTTTGCCCCGCTAAACGTCTTCAAAAAAAGCCAAATATAGCGGGAAAAAAGCTAAATTGGCAACGCTGTTTCCGGCACACTTTCGCACATTTAGTATTCACTCATATGTTCTGATTTGGCAAATAGTGCTATGAGTTCTTGGGGGCTTTGCGGAGCGTTTTGTACCATTTTCTCCTTAATTTTCTTATAGACCACGAGATCCGCACTGTCTTTCTAGTTACGGCATTTTGAATTAAATACCGTACGTATTTAGTTGACCAAAATTGGGGATCAAAACTACTTCATTTAGGACAGTTTTTGATTTGTATTCCGACATTATTTTCCCCATAAAATATTGGGCGTTTTGACCGCCTATTTTTTGGGACATATGACCGCGATGAAGGAGGACATAAAGCCCAAACTAAAATTGGGCGATGTGACCGCCCCATTGGAGGTCATAACGCCCAAAAACATTTTGGGCGAAATGTCCGTGGGGGATATGTCCGGTCGCCAAAATAATATGCATTTAATACTAGCGACGCCATCTATGTGTCAGACCGGGGACTTATCAGCCAACCTGTTACAAGGTGACCAAACTCCCATTTTCATAGCGCCAGCATTTGGAGAACGACTACTAGTCTCTTGATGCTGTGGTTCGAAATCTTGATCTTATTGCAGCTTGCTGGATTTGACAAAATTTTAATTTTTATGTTATTACTTATTTTCTACAGCAGAGCCTTTTGCTTTATTTTTTCCAAAAACAAAAAAAAACTTTCAAAACTGTATTGGGGATTTTTGTGAGGAATTTAAATTTAAATTGGGGATTTTTGGCGACGAAAACATCATAATTTGGGACAAGAGTCAGAAAAATACTGGCAACACTGATAGTGTGCAATCCCTTTTTCCAAGCCTACAGTTTTACCCACTTTTTGCTGGTTTGCCATGGTGAAATCCATAAAAATTTGAAAATTATTCTTTATCAAATAGAGTGTCTGCTGCCTAATTAATGCTAAAATTCTTTTTTCCAAAAACACCTGTTTACACATGAATATATTTCCATGCCACTGCTGCCACCCTTTAAAAGGAATATTACCAAATTAATATGTAACCATTTGTATTTGTGGCATGCTTATACATATGCACACTTAAAGGTGTTTATTTGATCTAAATTTACATTCATTAACTGTTGATGTTAACATGCGGTCTCTTCTCTCTACCCGCATTTACCAAATAATGGCCATACATGTAGTGCGAAGAGAGAGAGAGAGAGAGAGAGAGAATATGAGATTTGCTCAAACCATCGCCTTCATTGACAATAAAAAAATTCGCCAACAATAACAAAAAGCAGTGCTGCCGCTAGTGAAAAATTGAGTGAAGTAGATTTTGGAAAAAAGTGGAGTAGATTGAATAAAATTGAAGTAGCATACATTTTTGAAAACAAAACAATATAATTCATGTTATTAAACCCTCCACCATAGGATGGGGGTATATTAACTTTGTCATTCCGTTTGTAACACATCGAAATATTGCTCTAAGACCCCATAAAGTATATATATTCTGGGTCGTGGTGAAATTCTGAGTCGATCTGAGTCTGTTGAAATCACGCTAACTTCCGAACGAAAGAAGCTATCGACTTGAAACTTGGCACAAGTAGTTGTTATTGATGTAGGTCGGATGGTATTGCAAATGGGCCATATCGGTCCACTTTTACGTATAGCCCCCATATAAACGGACCCCCAAATTTGGCTTGCGGGGACTCTAAGAGAAGCATATTTCATCCGATCCAGCTGAAATTTGGTACATGGTTTCAGCATATGACCTCTAACAACCATGCAAACATTGGTCCACATCGGTCCATAATTACATATAGCCCCCATATAAACTGATCCCCCGATTTGGCTTGCGGAGCCTCTAAGAGAACCAAATTTCATCCGATCCGGCAGAAATTTGGTACATGGTGTAAGTATATGGTCTCTAAAAACTATGCAAAAATTGGTCCACATCGGTTAATAATTCAATGATTAAAACCGCTATGTTCATCGTAATTAAAGGAATAGGACAAACAATTATTTAAAAATTTGAAGCAGAACAAAAAGTGAAGCAGATTTTTGGAAGAAGGAGTGACGAAGTAAATTTTGTGAAAATGAAGCAAAATACTTCGATTGAAGTAGTAGCGGCAGCACTGACAAAAAGGCCCACTCATCCACCCATACAATTATAATTTGGTAGTGTATGGTGTGTTGTCATCCCTAGGTGTTATTGCCATTGTTCTATTTGGTTTTGTAGTGGGAGAAAGTATAAATGGTGTGTAGCCATACTCAGTGCTGCCAGTATGTTTCTGGCTTTTGTCCTCAAATTATGACGTTTTCGTCCCCAAAAATCCCCAATTTAAACTTCCTCACAAAAATCCCCAATACATTTTTGACAAGTTTTTTCGAAAAAAATAACAAATAAAGCTAGAGGCTCTACTGTAGAAAATCAGTAATACTTTAAAAATTAAAATTTTGTCAAATCCAGCAAGCTGCAATAAGATCAAGATTTCGAACCACACACCAAGAGACTGACGATCGTCTTCTAAATGCTGGTGATATGAAAATAGGAATTCGGTCACCTTATATTTATGAACGAAAATTTACTTCTAAATATTCAAGTAGTAAATTGGGTGGTAACACGTTGCCAAATTTGGTAGAATTCTGCCAGAAATGGTAGTTTTTTTATTGTTTGGTAGATTGGTAGAATTTTTCATGTTTTGGTAGATTTTGCAAGAGGTATTTCATAAATTTTCTATAGAAATAAACTTCTGACAAAATTTTCTATATAGAAATAAAATTTTGACAAAATTTTCTATATAGCAATAAAATTTTGACAAAATTTTCTATAGAAATAAAATTTTGTTAAAATTTTCTATAGAAATAAATTTTTGGCAAAATTTTCTATAGAAATAAATTTTTGGCAAAATTTTCTATAGAAATAAATTTTTGGTAAAATTTTCTATAGAAATAAATTTTTGACAAAATTTTGTATAGAAATAACATTTTGAGAATTTGTTCTATAGAAATCAAATTTTCACAAAATTTTCTATAGAAAGAGGTATTTCATAAATTTTCTGTAAAAATAAACTTCTGACAAAATTTTCTATATAGAAACAAAATTTTGAGAAAATTTTTTACATAGAAATAAAATTTTGACAAAATTTTCTATGAAACTAATTTTTTAAAAAATTTTCTATAGAAATTTTTTTTTAGAAAATTTTCTATAGAAATAACATTTTGAGAAAATGTTCTATAGTAATAAAATTTTCTATAAATATACAATTAAAAAAAAATCTAAAGAAATAAAATTTTAACAAAATTTTCTATAGAAATAAAATTTTCACAAAATTTTCTATAAAAAATACAATTTTGACACAATTTTCTATGGAAATAAAATTTAGACAAAATTTTCTATAAAAATAAAATTTTGACAATATCTTCTATTACAAATAAAATTTTGACAAAATAAATGTTCTTTAAATATAAAATTTTAACAATTTTTTTTTAGAAAGAAAAATACAAAATTTTCTTTAGAAATAAAAGCTTGAGGAAATTTTCTATAGAAATAAAATTTTGACAAAATTTTCTATAAAAATAAAATTTTGACAAAATTTCCTGTATAAATAAAATGTTGACAATATCTTTTATATAAATAAAATTTTGACAAAATAAATGTTCTTTAAATATAAAAGTTTAACAAAATTTTCTTTAAAAAAAAAAAATCTTTACAAATAAAATTTGACAAAATTTTCTTTAAAAATAAAAGCTTGAGGAAATTTTCTATAGAAATAAAATTTTAACAAAATTTTCTATAGAAATAAAATTTTGACAAAAATTTCCACATAGGAAAAAAATTTTGACAAAAATTTCCACATAGGAAAAAAATTTTGACAAAATGTTCTTGATGAGACTAAAATTTTGAGAAAATGTTCTATTGAAATAAAATTTTCTATAGAAATAAAATTTTGAAAAAATTTTCTATAGAAATTAAATTTTGTCAAAAAAAAAAAAAATAAATAAATTTCTCGAAAAAAATCTCCACAAAAATCCCCAAATTTATGGAAATTCCTCAACAAATCCCCGAGTCCCCAACTCAGAAATTTCGTCCCCATTCACGAAAAAATATCCCCATTTGGGGAAAAATCCCCAATACTGGCAACACTGGCAATACTTCACAGGTGGCTGTTGGGTTAAAACTTTCATGTGTAAAGCCAGAAATGTCTTATTAGAAGAATAGGCGTGAGTTTTGATTGTTTGATTGTATTTAATTACTTTGACATGTGTATACCTATTGAATCCTATTAGTGCATCTATTGTGAAGATTACAAGGCAGGACCGGCTATTGTTTAAGGAATGTATTTGATGGTTAACAGAAGAATGTGAAGAAGATAATTTACATCAATATACTCTGTGTCTTTTAGCTAGGAGAGAGTATTGCAGTAAATTAGTGGCGGGTGAGGAAAATTGTAAAATTGGGCTAAACCGAATTAGTGCATCTAGTGTGAAGATTAAAGAATGTATTTGACGGTGAAGAAAAGAATATGAGGAAGATAATTTACATCAATAAACCCTGTGTCTATGTGTTAGTGATGGGTGAACAACATCCCAGCGGCGGAAATCGCTCTTCACAAGGCCTTTTAAAAGGCATTTATTTGCAGACACAAGGCATTGACTTCCCATTACATATTCATTGATTTTTTACACAGGGTGTCATAGCCGACCAAGGGCTCCGACTTCAACTTACAGCATAAAGGCTAATATAAGGTCATTATTTTAAGGCCTTTTAGGAATTGCCTCAAATAAGTTCTTTATAATGTGTGATAACATAAGGCCTTTTATAATATATACATCAAAAGGCTTTATGAAGCATTTATAAATAGAGGCCTCTTAATAGGAGTTTAAAATAATGCCAATTTAATGCCTTTTTATGAAGGCTGTTTAAAAGGCCTTGTTTACATACCTTATATAGGACCTACTCCAAATTTCATATATAAATAAGAAATCCAAAATTTGTGCAGATTTTTTTATTTTATTTTGTACTATATAAAATTGTACTATAAAAAATAAATCACCTTCTTCATAGGAACTGATTTCGTATTGGACGTCTGATTTCCACATATTGAACAGAACATCGGCTTTCATGGTAGAAGTTGCCGCTAAATAAATAAGTAAAATTATTATTATAATGTAATTCAATATAGTCAAAAAATATATACTTACCGCATATTTTACACTTCCAGCTACTTAAAAAAAAAAAAAAAACAAACAACGCGACTTGCTCCAATGAAATCACAAATCCGAGTGAAGAAACACGTGTTGCTTTAAATTGTGCAAAATTATTTTTATTCTTAACTTTCGGTTACTTATAAACTTACGGCATAAGGGCTTATCAAAGGTCTCTTAGATTAAAGAAGTGCGCATATGAGAACATGACTTGTTTTTTTTAAAACCGTTATATTGTTTGTGACTTGTTGTGGAAAAACTTATAAATTGGCTTACGGCATAAGGGCTTTTCAAAGGTCTCGTAAATTATAAGAGCTTGCTATGTGAATATGAGTTGCTTTTTAAAAATAGTTTTATTTTGCCTCGTTGCAAGAACAGATTGTAATTCACAATACCAAACAAGGCCTATTAGGAGTTCTTTAAAATGTGTCTTTAAACACATGTCCCAGATAAGCCATTTCAAAAGGCCTCGACAAGTATGCTATGAGAAAAGAGATAGCGATCTTAGTAAATAAATACCTTTTTTAAGGCCTGTTTTTTGCAATGAAGGATGAATGAGTATCAACTTTTTTTGTAAAGAAGGAAGAGGTCTTACAAAAGGGATTATTTTATAAGACCTAATCGTATGAGTATTGCATCTAAAATCAGGGCTCCTTGAATGCTTTAAATCGAAAGTGCTCTCGATTTACGCCGCTGGGATTTTCTCTAGACCAAAGCTTCCCAAAGCCAAGCCCATGTAAAATTCAATGGAGATGATCCACATATGCACAACTTTCAGATCACAAGTTGGGTTCCAAATGGATCAATTAGAGAAAACTCTCCTTGTAACCTGAGTGAATTTGCTTTGCGATTTGATTGTACTCACCATATATTTCTCATAGTCAACCTAAAACAAAAAAAAAAAAAAAAAAAAAGTAGTAAAAATAAAAGTTTTTGTAATTTCAATCAATGGGAAATTTGGCAATTTTGCTGTTCGTGTTGTTATACCCTCCACCATAAGATGGGGGTTTATTAACTTTGTCATTCCGTTTGTAACACATCGAAATATTGCTCTAAGACCCCATAAAGTATATATATTCTGGGTCGTGGTGAAATTCTGAGCCGATCTAAGCATGTCCGTCCGTCCGTCTGTTGGAATCACGCTCACTTCGGAACGAAACAAGCGATCGCCTTGAAACTTGGCACAAGTAGTTGTTATTGATGTAGGTCAGATAGTATTGCAAATGGGCCATATCGGTTCACTTTTACGTATAGCCCCCATATACACGGACCCCAAAATTTGGAGCCTCTACGAAAAGCAAATTTCATCCGATTCGGCTGAAATTTGGTACATGGTGTTAGTATATGGTCTCTAACTACCATGCAAAAATTGGTGTACATCGGTCCATAAATATATATAGCCCCCATATAAACCGATCTCCCGATTTGGCTTTCGGAGCCTCTTGGAGGAGCAAATTTCATCCGATTCGGCTGAAATTTGGTACATGGTGTTAGTATATGGTCTCTAACTACCATGCAAAAATTGGTCCACATCGCTCAATAATTATATATAGCCCCCATATAAACCGATCCACCGATTTGGTTTGCGGAGCCTCTAAAAGAAGCAAATTTCATCCGATGCAAAAATTGGCCGAAATCGGTCCATAACTATATATAGCCCCCATATAAACCGATCCCTAGATTTGACCTCCGGTGCCTTTTGGAGAAACAAAATTCATCCGATCTGGTTGAAATTTGGTACGTGGTGGTAGTATATGATATTTAACAACCATGCCAAAAGTGGTCCATATCAGTCCATAATCATATATAGCCCCCATATAAACAGATCCTGAGATTTGGTTTTGGAGCCTCTTGGAGGAGCAAATTTCATCCGAGTCAGTTGAAATTTGGTACATTGTGCTAGTATATGGCCGTTTACAACCATGCCTAACTTGGTCCATATCGGTCTATAGTTATATATAGCCCTCAGATAAATCGATCCCCAATCACGAAAAAATTGGTCCATATCAAGTTCATAATTGTATAAAGCCTCCATATAAGACTTACCTACACATACACGCAAAAAAATAATTCTTTCCTCCCAAACGAAATTTTAGACAAACAAAGTTCGTTTCTCATTTGCTTTTCGTTGAAAGGAAGTGTATTTGGAAGAAAAGTATATACTTTTTGGGATAAACGTTTATTCTTTTCCAGGATGTAACAACAATTTCATAAAGCCTAACTCAAAAAATTTTTTTTCTGGCTAATTGCATTTTCCCTCCCATCTTTCTCACTTCCACGATTTTTTTAGTTCTTAGCACCTTTTTCTGAAATACAAACAATGTAGAAGAAATTATACAATTTTATAAATTTTTAAAATTTTTTTTTACCTTTCGCCTGGACGGAGAATCGAACCGCGGACCATGCAATTTGTAAGCCAACACACTATCCACTGAGCTATGTAGCCGTTATTGTCATCAATAGACAATTACCCGGCGCCCACGAGCCGATTAAACAAAGTTTATTTCACAGAAAAATACATTTAGTTGGGCACCATGGAGCAGTGGTTGCTACGTCTGACTTGCATGCCAAGGGTCGTGGGTTCGATCCCTGCTTCGACCAAAGTTTTTTTTTGTTTATTTTTTTCTTTTTACATATATTCCAGATATGTTAGGAAGATTCCGAAAAAATGTTCCACATTACATTGTAGTATATTAAATTTTGAACTGTAAAATGTGTATTATTAAAGACTTAAAGTCAGAAAAGAACAGTGTTTGATATAAATGAAATGGACTGTGTTGTTGATTCAAAAATAACTTTTTTTATTAAAAAAATTAAGATTTTGTAACAAACGAATTTTTTTGGTAATAAAAGTGTATTCTTTTCGAAGCAATTTAAAAAACTCTAACAAAAGAAAAACGTTTTCGGTACACGTTTTCCAAACGTTTTTTTTCTTTGCGTGTACCTTTTTTGTCTAATATATACCACGTATGGACTAACTCACAATTTAGAAAACGATTTAAGATACCACAATCCAAGTAATTCGATTGTGGATGACAGTCTTTCGTAGAAGTTTCTACGCTATCCATGGTGGAGGGTACATAAGATTCGGCCTGGCCGAACTTACGGCCATATATACTTGTTTTATCATGGCGCCGATAGTTTTTTTGTTAAAGAAAATGCTTTTTAATTAAAAAAAGTACAAAATCCTGTAAATCATAATATTTGAGATTATGAACATGTTTTTTTTTATTTTGAGAACAGCTTTTAATATTGCCACCATGTTATTTTAATTCGAAAAAAAAAAAATCGTAAATATCATTGCATATTAAATGTCAACCACGTTCCTATTTCTACCACTATCTACCACTACCACTAATACCGTTGCGCTGAGGCTGAAACATAGTCACCACAAAAAAGCTCCAATTATAACACATTACTCTTCGAATATGTTTATTCTTTGTGTATAGTTTGGAAGGTTTTTATTGCACCCCAAGAATTCATTTCAGATCTTTTCAATTGCTTTTATGCCTCGAAGAGAAATTGCCTTTTTTCCGTATATAACATTTCAATAACCCTATCAATGTCTGAATACAGATCCTTTGTTTCTTTCTAAGGGCTTCTTTTACGGCGTCATTGAAACTTTACAGCCTAAACAATCGTCGATATTGTAATCACCTAAATGCCTCCTTTCGTGTTCACGCCAAATACCTGTCATTATTATTTGGCAAATGGAAATTAGAAGACCATCATTTGATTCTACTCGATTATGGTTATTGGCAACGGTACGGACTTGGTTGGATATTACCTTAAGTGCTGCCTATAATTGCCATTTGGAGTGCGGTATATGTTGTGCGCTCTCACATTATTTATGTGATTGCTGGACATTTGAGCAATTCCATTTCATCACTCCATAAAAATTCACTTAACCCAAACACTTCATAAAATTGAATTTTGAATGTAGCGAAAAAAAAGACCGATGCTGATAAACTTCAAAGCACCTTTGGACCTTTACTGTCTGCCATCAAGCAAACCAATACAAAGGCTACAAATGAAACAGAGGTACTTATGACCAGGGAATAGTTTTTGGCAACCATCCACAAAAATGTGCATGCATGCATGTGAAAGAGTTTCGGTTGTCCTGGGACCCAATGATAGCAACAGTTCGTATGAGCCAAGGATAACGACAGGTAGACCCACAAATGAATAGTTACAAAGTGCATAGATAAAAAAGACAGACCGACCGATAGACGGACAGCTACATTTTTTGTTTTTCCCACCGAAGAAAGACAAGGAATGAAAAATTGTGGCCAAATGGTAAAAAAAGTAAAGATAAAACCAAAACCCCCTCATATCTTGTCCAAATATTCAGCTAAGGTAGAACGTTTGGTTTTGGCCTTTATCAATTTTCGAAGGGTATATTAAAAACTATCCAATATCGTTCTTATGAAAAGTTCCAGGTTTTTTTTCCACTGACCACAAAAAAGCCAAGAGTAAGTTTGAATTCACTGGAAGTGTGGGTTAATATTTAGAGATAAATTCAAACACCTTGTATGAGTTCAAACAGATTGTAATGAAACTTGTATGACAACTCATATTAACCATGAGGGTGGTTCGATAAGTATTTAGCCTACAAAAACGGTAAACTTTTTTCCATTATCATGGCGACGCGTTCTCAGCATGGGATTGAATCGATGGACAAATTTACAGGCCACAATCTTCGTCCGTCTTTTTGTATTGGAGGAGATGCATCCCGAGGAATCTACTCCGTTTGCTTCTAGTCCGAGCAGGGAAAGAGAAAACCCTGGATGATGGTACTATTCAGTCTGCCGGAACCTCCGTTCGGTTCTGGTGCCTGTAGTGCGTGCTCTAACAGAACTATTCCTGACAAACATCGGAAGTATAGTTATATTGAATACGTGACAGGATACTGTGCCAACAACAGGGATGTCAGACTACGTGACCTCCCGACAACTCTCGTATAAGGGAGCCACCGTGGTGCAATGGCCTTGCAAACACAAGGTCGTGGGTTCGACACCTGCTTCGACCAAACACCAAAAAGTTTTTCAGCGGTGGATTATCCCACCTCAGTAATGTTGGTGACATTTCTGGGGGTTTCAAAGCTTCTCTAAGTGGTTTCACTGCAATGTGGAACGCCGTTCGAACTCGGCTGTAAAAAGGAAGTCACTATAGAATTGTTAATGTTGTTGGCAGCACTCAGTGATAAGAGAGAAGTTCACCAATGAATAGTCTAAATGAGCCTGATACATCGGGCTGCCACCTAACCTAACTCTCGTATAACAATATTCTCCGTCGCAACATCTGATTGTGGATATTGTTGTGCCAGTTCCGGAAAGACCATCGTTTGTACAAATTAATTGCAACGGTCTTCGAGGAAACATTAGTGATAGTGTAGATTTTATGAATCGGAAGCGAATTAGTGTCGCGGTCCCAGAGGTGAAGCTGGCAGCCACTTGTAGCTTACGGCATTGTGATGGATACTATGTGCTACCTAAGGATCGCACAAGAAATGGATGCGGAGGTCTGGCTTTCATAATGCACGGTTTCATGCCTGTGATTTGGGGTAGCGGTCAAATCTGGGGACTTCAGGATACCTACAATGTGTATATACCGCCGGTTGGTAGCTATGCTCCAGGTTATAGTCCCCACACTGAGTGGCTGTTGTGTGGGCATAACCGATTGGTGCTGGGAGGCTTTAATGCCCACCATGAACATTGACATCCTAGGTAATAACCAGAAAAGCATAGCTCATGAATGGCTCCACATTTTGCACGGCGAACAAAGAGGGCGCCACAAAAATTGCAGGTGATTGCAGCAGTTCACCAAACATATCCATAGCAACGCCTGATTTGATATATAACGTTTCCTGTCTGATTAAGGACCCGTAGTTTCACTACAATCAGACCATTGACTGACCCTCTGATTTCATAACCTCCATCAAAAAAATCCACCTGTAGCGGCTTCAGAGAATACACCGATCGGCGGTTCAGTTCATGCTGCCCAGAGGGTTCTTCGGAAGATCAACAACACAGCAGCTATTCTTCTCATACCCACTGCAGAAGCGTTGGAACTCGCAGACGAGAATTACGGGCGCTGTCGTCCTAGGACCAGAGAACTGAATGTAGAGGTTAGTAAGAGCAGAAGCGGAACGCATGGTTAGAGCTCCTGAAGCAATGTAACCAAGGCAAAGATATGTTGTGGTCGACAGTAGGAGCACCCATGCTGCAATGGTTAGCATGCCCTCTTTGATTACAAAGGGGCCTGGTTTCAATGCCACTTTCGGCCGAACACATACAAGTTTTATCAGCCTAACCTAAGAGCACTCTCATACCACGCCACAAGGGATGATTGGATCTCAATCACCTTTGGCGATGTGGTGGTGGCTAGTCCAGCGAGATAAGCGAGGTTTTTATCCGACAGTTTGTTGAGCATCCCAAGAGTGAGAGAGCGCAAAGAAGAGTCATTCGCCACAATTTTCCTCAGCCGAAGTTATAAATGTCATCAGTGCAATGCAAAACCAACGGCCCGACTAACTTGTGAAGCATCTGCGAATACTGAAAGTAGAGTACTTGACCTCAATTTGTTCTTGGAATCCCCCATTACATCTTATGTCTGCAAAATGGGTAGGTTGATTCCATTACTGAAGGCAGACAAAGACTCGAACACGGGAGATCGTAAAGATCGATTTCTCTTCGGACGACAGTACTCAAGACACTTGATGCACTACTCCTTCCCAGCCTTGTAAAGAATTTTCCAGATGCCAGCCATTAAAATGGACCCCGTGAAGTTCGTAGCATAACAAGAGTTTTTTCATGCCATTACAGCATGTACAAACCAGAAGACTCAAACAGCTCAAGCCGTGTTACAGGACGATACTCGTGGCACTTCACCTATCGGAGGCATTCGATGTGATCAACCATTCTTAATTGTGTGAGTGGCAGTCGTACGTAGAATTTAGCGATCGAAAGTCAAGATCTCATAGTGAGAAACAGGGAGTCCCCAAGGTGTGGTGATATCCCCATTTCCTGTATTCCGTAGCATAACAACAGTTTTTTTCATGCTATTACAGCATGTACAAACAGAAGACTCAAACAGCTCAAGCCGTGTCACAGGACGATACTCGTGGTACTTCACCTATCGGAGGGATTCGATGTGATCAACCATTCTTAATGGTGTGGGTGCCAGTCGTACGTAGAATTTAGCGATCGAAAGTCAAGATCTCATAGTGAGAAACAGGGAGTCCCCAAGGTGTGGTTATATCCCCATTTCCTGTATTCCGTTGCATAACAACAGTTTTTTTCATGTCATTACTGCATGTACAAACCAGAAGACCCAAACAGCTCAAGCCGTGTCACAGGAAGATCCTCGTGGCACTTCATCTATCGGAGGCATTCGATGTGATCAACCATTCCTAATTGTGTGGGTGCCAGTCGTACGTAGAATTTAGCGATCGAAAGTCAAGATCTCATAGTGAGAAACAGGGAGCATAACAACAATTTTTTTCATGCCACTACTGCATGTACAAACCAGAAGACCCAAACAGCTCAAGCCGTGTCACAGGACGATCCTCGTTGTACTTCACCTATCGGAGGCATTCGATGTGATCAACCATTCTTAATTGTGTGGGTGCCAGTCGTACGTAGAATTTAGCGATCGAAGTCTAATTCTCATAGTGAGAATTAGGGAGTCCCCAAGGTGTGGTGATATCCCCATTTCCTGTATTCCGTAGCATAACAACAGTTTTTTTCATGCCATGTACAAACAGCATGTACAAACATGATCAGCATGTACAAACAGAAGACTCAAACAGCTCAAGTCGTGTCACAGGGTTATCCTCGTGGCACTTCACCTATCGGAGGGATTCGATGTGATCAACCATTCTTAATTGTGTGGGTGCCAGTCGTACGTAGAATTTAGCGATCGAAAGTCAAGATCTCATAGTGAGAAACAGGGAGTTCCCAAGGTGTGATGATATTCCCATTTCCTGGATTCCACCCCCTCCTGACGGCATTGCAATTGTACAATAACGACATCTTTCAACTGGGCTAAAACCAGTTTTGTCGCTGACCTTTATGTTACATATTAGATTGCTCTGTATACAGTCTTTTTCATCAAATTCATAACATCTAAATGATAATCACGTTATTTTCATTACCACTATGTTTAATGGGCTAACATAGTTGTGACGATGGTGTTACATGGTTGCCACAAATTTTGTTATTTTACCCTTCAAATATGATGGTGATAACCGTGCACTATTGTTGGAAAATATACGAAAATGTTTCTATGGTACAAAGTAAGCTTTTTCAATGTAATTGGGTATACTTGGGATAAGGAAGTTTTCAATAAATTATTGTCCATACAAATAAGGTAATTTTAGCATCAGTTTAATATTGAACTCTTCTAAGAAGTTACTATTGGGATTGTGATTGCCACATCAAAGACTAATATATATATTTTTTTTTTTTTTTGAAGCAAAAACTCATATTTAGCAATGGCTTGGCGACAATCATTCCAACCCAACGAGTTTCCTTAATACGACATTGTTTTCTCATTTCAAACGAAAAAGAACGCCATTAAAAAAATGATGATCATAATTATAAGTTTGTCAAGTGGTCCAAAGGATGAAAAATGTCCCTTATCATTGTAGAAAATGCAAAGGGAATAGATGGAAGTTTGCAAGCTTTCCGCTCTGGTGAATGGCAGACATTATGACCCAAAAGGATGACCATCATTTAGAAACGGACATGAAGTCATTACCGTCAACTATCGCATAATTTATAATGGAAGATTCAGTGACAACAAAATGCAATGTGCAATCAATAATATTTCGTTGGAAGTAAATGTTCAGAAACCATGAAGAAGTGATTTTTTTTTTCTTCTTTAGCTTCATAGTTTCTCTTTTTTTCTGTGAACTATAGTTGGAAAAAATCATAATTTGTACATGTTAGCTTGGCAACAAGGATTATATAATATGGCTAAATGAAAATATCTTGCATGAGCTAGAAATTTATAAAATGAGAAATTCCGACACTGGAATGACTTTATAATCAGAAAGCTAGAAGAAAGAATTAAGGAAATGTTTGACTTAAAAATTCTTCATTATGCCACTTGTGAAATTTTCAAGATGTGATAAATAACTTAAAAAAGCAAATCCTCGAAACGCTACATAGCTAAATTTCTAAATAGGATTTTCAATAAAATTTAAATAATGCAACGATCGATACATGGAAGCTGAGCTTATAAACGGTGCTTTAAAATAAAACAAGTATGGAAAGTCTGAAGTCATTCGGATTTGAATATATTATAGAGAGTGGCTGGTATATAATGCAGTATAGCGCTAAATCCCGTCAAAAAGCTTTAAAAGCACTTCCAAAAATGTCCTCCCAAAGATGTTCTTTATGTTATCTACACACACGGATGAAAAAGACTGTTTTTCATATGTTTGGGTGTAAAAATTATATGTTTGGAACTCGAATTTTTTAACACAATATTTTTAAGTGCAAGCATATAATGTTCGTAAACTAGCATAACATGTTTGGGACATATATGTTAATATGTTAGAACATATTATGTTTGGCACATAAAATGTTTGTAAATATAATATGCTTGGATGCAAACATATATTAACTTAGAAATAGCCTTTAAACATATATGTGTTTAGAAATAAGACCTAGAGAGTACGCCGCAAGTAAAATAATGGAAGTAACCAATTGGCGCTTTAAAAATATATCCACACAAAGAAAATTTCATTAAAATTTTTTACTACCAGTGTATGCCCTAAGGTGAAACATAATATGTTTGAACAATACAAACAACATTTAGTTTGGATCTATTTTGAAAATAGATATGCTTGAAGCTAAATGTGTTTGGGGTATATGTTACAGAAGCGATTTTTTTTGGGTGTGCAGGAAGTTCTTTTGATGCAATTTTTTATAGCTCGCTTTTTTCATATTTTAAATGGGTGATTTAATTTTTTTTTTTCACAAAGATTGAAAAAACAGCAACAATTAACACTTTCACTACCGAAATAAACCTAATGTTAAAAACTTTAATTTTTCTTCTGTTTTTACTTGTACTAACAGCATGTAGAACAAAAATTGCCATTTTGAAAACCTACCTCAATCACTTCAAGAGCTATATGAGTTTGTGTTGAAAACTTGATTTTTGAATTGTGACCAAATGGCCTTTCGAAAATATGTGCTATTTGGCCTATAATGTCCTTCAAAGTGTAAGCAAAAATACAAAATAGAACCCGAAAAAGTGTCGGCTATAATGTCCTTCAAGGTGTAAGCAAAAATACAAAAAAGAACCCGAAAAAGTGTCAGCTATAGTTTTCGTATGAATGTCCATTTACTAGAAAAATACAGTAGAAAAATTGTCTCAAATTGTCTCTAATTTTCGCATTTTTCGTTTATTTCTAAAGAAGTTTACAAAAATGTATTTTAGACCTCACCAATATGGAAAATATTTATAGCTTAACAGGTTGGCTGATAAGTCCCCGGTCTATCAAAGAAAACACATTTTTTTGTCAAAATTTTTATAATTCAACATAGTCCCTTCAAGAGCGATACAACGATTATAACGATCTTCCAATTTTTTGATACCATTTTGGTAGTACACCTTCGGTTTTGCCTCAAAATAGGCCTCAGTTTCGGCGATCACCTCTTCATTGCAGCCAAATTTTTTCCCTGCGAGCATCCTTTTGAAGTCTGAGAATTCCAGATCTGGTCGCTGGCGGCCAGATCTGGTGAATACGGTGGGTGGGGAGGATGCAATTCGAAGCCCAATTCATGAATTTTTTCCATCGTTCTCAATGACTTGTGGCACGGTGCGTTGTCTTGGTGGAACAACACTTTTTTCTTCTTCATATGGGACCGTTTTGCCGCGATTTCGACCTTCAAACGCTCCAATAACGCCATATAATAGTCACTGTTGATGGTTTTTCCCTTCTCAAGATAATCGATAAAAATTATTCCATGCGCATCCCAAAAAACAGAGGCAATTACTTTGCCAGCGGACTTTTGAGTCTTTCCAAGCTTCGGAGATGGTTCACCGGACCAATGTGGATAATTACGGACCAATGTGGATCAATTTTTGCATGGTTGTTAGAGACCATATACCAACACCATATACCAAATTTCAGCCGGATCGGATGAAATATGCTTCTCTTAGAGGCTCCGCAAACCATATCTAGGGGTCCGTTTATATGGGGGTTATAAGTAAAAGTGAACCGATATGGCCCATTTGCAATACCATCTGACCTACATCAATAATAACTACTTATGCCAAGTTTCAAGTCGATAGCATATTTCGTTCGGAAGTTAGCGTGATTGCAACAGACGGACGGACGGACGTGCTTAGGTCGACTCAGAATTTTACCACGACCCAGATTATATATACTTTATTCGGTGTTAGAGCAATATTTCGATGTGTTACAAACGGAATGACAAAGTTAATATACCCCCCATCCTATGGTGGAGGGTATAAAAAAAAAAAAAAAAACAAACAAAAAATAATTTTAAATATAGAAGGTCTCAGCAGAATTCGAACCCGGACCTCATGATATGATTTTAATTACTGGTATTAATAAAAGTAATCACTTTTGGTCTACACAGGTAAGGTATTATTTTTAATTCCCAGGTAGTACTACAAACAGTAAGTTTTTGATTACCGATATTACTGGAAGAATCACTAGTGCTTACCCAGTTTTTGCTGGGTATGTCAAGTTTTTGGTATAGACATAAATTCTTGCGATTAAAATTTCAAGTAAATTTTTGTTTAAATTCCAAGAACAATTTTCCTTAAAGTGAAAGAAAATATTTTTTCTTTAAATAATTTATTATAAATGTTATTATTGCTACTGTTGCAGCCTATCACTTATAGCAAGTGGACAACTTCAGATGTCTTGTGTATTCTACATCCATCCAAAGTTATTTCGTTCCCTTGAGAATTTACTTTTATTTTGCTCAACATTAGTAGGCGCTCATAATGGCATGGCAACAGTAGCTGTAGTAGCTGTAGCAATACAACAGTGATTTACCCTTAAGCATTTTCAAATCACCAACAGCCAATTGCCATAAATTCTTCAGTAGATATACAACGTTACAAAGTAGAACTCTCGGTATACGAGTACATACTTCACGGTATAAAAGTTGAGAGAAATGGCGAATGTGCAAACAAAGTGCAGGCGGAAATCTACACTAGAGGTGTGCACGTGAGTAATATTTTACTCACGCTCACGCACACTCACGACGGAAAAATCTTACTCACGCACACTCACGCACGATATTGTTTGGTAGGACTCACGCTCACGCACACTCACGAAAAGAAAATTTGTATTCACGCACACTCACGCACGAAAATGTCGTGACTCACGAAAAATACCGTGACTCACGAAAAATGTCGTGACTCACGAACAATTTTTTGAGTAATTTACCTTAGCGACGCGTCTGAAAACATGAGCATTATTAAAATCGAGAGCGTTATTACACTCTTAACATCCCAGGTGTCACTAAAATTGTAAATGAATTTAACTCTTAAGCGTTTTATGTTGGTGAGAAGGATTATTTTCGTGAGCGTAAATCTTTACTCACGCACACTCACGAAGATAATATTTTCGTGACTCACGCTCACGCACGACATTTTGGTTTGTTAATCACGCTCACGCACACTCACGCCGTTGCCATGAGCGTGACTCACGACTCACGCGTGAGTCACGAAAATTTTCGTGAGTCACGACAATTTCGTGTCACGTGCACACCTCTAATCTACACACACACACACCCATACAAAGGCAATATTACAGAGGCAAAGAAACAAAAAACAAAATATACCTCAATAATGTCTAATTTTATGAATGCCCCAAAGGGTTACATTTAACCAGAAACACACAGGCACTTAACGAATATTTCGATCACAGTGGTTCCACTGGAACAGGACAGAACTTGAATGCAAAACTTCCTTTAAATATAATGAATATTTGTTATGACAAAACATAACAATATTATATAACTCACTAACACCGAAAAATGAACATATTCATAAAATATAGTACACAGAAAAAAGTTAGCTGTAAATCTGATGCAAAAATTAACTTCCCAGCAAAAAAAAAAGGCTTCCAACAAAGTAGATCGGATCCCCAATTTGTAGTACAAACTTGGATCCAGAAGTAGTGCAAACTTGGATCATCTCCAATCAATTTTACATGGGCTTGTCATAGGACGGAAGTTCTACATTTTTACATCATTTTTATTGGCTCAGAAGTAGTTCCTTGTAACTAAGTTCATTTGGATGAAGAAATTTAAAAAACAACAAGTATAAACGGCCGTAAGTTCGGCCAGGTCGAATCTTATGTACCCTCCACCATGGATTGCGTAGAAACTTCTACGAAAGACTGTCATCCACAATCGAATTACTTGGGTTGTGGTATCTTAAATCGTTTTCTAAATTGTGAGTTAGTCCATACATTAGACAAAAAAAATATGTGTAAGTAAGTCTACAAATAATTACGAATCGATATGGACTTTTGCACGGTACGTAGGGAGCCAGAATCGAAATATGGGGGTCGCTTATATGGGGGCTATATACAATTATTGATATGGACCAATTTTTGTGTGATTGGGGATCGATTTATCTGAGGGCTATATATAACTATAGACCGATATGGACCTAGTTAGGCATGGTTGTTAACGGCCATATACTAGCACAATTTCAACTGACTCGGATGAAATTTGCTCCTCCAAGAGGCTCCAAAACCAAATCTCGGGATCGGTTTATGTGGGGGCTATATATAATTGTGGACTGATATGGACCACTTTTGGCATGGTTGTTAAATATCATATACTACCACCACGTACAAAATTTCAACCAGATCGGATGAATTTTGTTTCTCCAAAAGGCACCGGAGGTCAAATCTGGGGATCGGTTTATATGGGTGCTATATATAATTATGGACTGACATGAACCAATTCCTGCATGATTGTTGGATACCATATACTAACATCACGTACCAAATTTCAACCGAATCGGATGAATTTTGCTCTTCCAAGGGGCTCCGGAGTTCAAATCGGGGGATCGGTTTATATGGGGGCTATATATACTTATTGGCCGATGTGGACGAATTTTTGCATAGTTGTTAGAGACCATATGCTAACACCATGTACCAAATTTCAGCCGGATCGGATGAAATTTGCTTCTCTTAGAGGCTCCGCAAGCCAAATCTGGGGATCGGTTTATATGGGGGCTATATATAATTATTGGCCGATGTGGACCAATTTTTGTACAAATGTTAGGGACCATATACTAACACCATGTACCAAATTTCAGCCGGATCGGATGAAATTTTCTTCTCTTAGAGGCTCCGCAAGCCAAATCGGGGGATCGGTTTATATGGGGGCTATATATAATTATGGACCGATATGGGCCAATTTCTGCATGGGTGTTAGGGACCATATACTAACACCATATACCAAATTTCAGTCGGGTCGGATGAAATGTGCTTCTCTTAGGGGATCCGCAAGTCAAATTTTGGGGTCCGTTTATGTGGGGTCTGTACGTAAAAGTGGACCGATGTGGCCCATTTGTAACACCATCCGACCTACATCAATAACAACTCATTGTGCCAAGTTTCAAGTCGATAGCTTGTTTCGTTCGGAAGTTAGCGTGATTTCAACAGACGGACGGACGGACGGACATGCTCAGATCGACTCAGAATTTCACCACGACCCAGAATATATATAATTTATGGGGTTTTAGAGCAATATTTCGATGTGTTGCAAACGGAATGACAAAGTTAATATACCCCTATCCTATAGTGGAGGGTACAAAAATGTTTTCTTAATTCCAAAAAAAAAAAATTCAACCAAAGATGGTAAATCCCCAAAATAAGTCTTTATCTATATTTGAAGCGTTTTTATTTTAAATTTAAGGATGCAATATTTCAGTTCTTTTAAAGACGATTTATTTAACTCAAACATGTTTTTCATTGCTTTAAGGACAATGTGCATTAGTTGAGTTTCCAAAATATTTGTCCTAAATTTATTAAAAAAAAAAAAACAAGTACATACAGCAGTAAGTTCGGCCGGGCCGAACCTTAAATACCCACCACCATGAATCAAATTGTATAGTTTCCTTTGAAATTCCAGATGGTTTGATGACAGATATTCTCCCAAGCATATTAGTTCAACCAGTACGCTTCGCGAAGATAAATGTAAAGATTTTACCTATGAAGAATTGATCAGATTCTGAATTTATAAGAACCATTTTTTGTTTGAGTTTTAGAGGAATCATAAACAAGAAATTTATGACATAACGCCTTGATTTGAAAACAAAAATCTGTAGATTTTCACCCCCATTATTTAAATGATTACGAGAAGTAAAATCTGGAAATTTTCAATACAGTTTCAAGCAATTTTCATAATCAGTGCGCCTTCTATACCCTCAAGAAGTGAAATCGGTCTATATGGAGGCCTACCAAATGGACCGATAAAAACTAAATCCGATACACATTTTTTTGAGTCTAAAATGCCAGTATATTTACAATTTCAGGCAAAACGAGTTAAATCGGGAGATCGGTCTTATGGGGCTATAGTAAAGCATGGACCGATACTCACCGTTTTCGACACACCTCTGTATGGTCCTAGGTTAGGTTAGGTTAGGTGGCAGCCCGACGTATCAGGCTCACTTAGACTATTCAGTCCATTGTGATACCACATTGGTGAACTTCTCTCTTATCACTGAGTGCTGCCCGATTATATGTTAAGCTCAATGACTAGGAACCTCCTTTTTATAGCCGAGTCCGAACGGCGTTCCACATTCCAGTGAAACCACTTAGAGAAGCTTTGAAACCCTCAGAAATGTCACCAGCATTACTGAGGTGGGATAATCCACCGCTGAAAAACTTTTTGGTGTTCGGTCGTAGCAGGAATCGAACCCACGACCTTGTGTATGCAAGGCGGGCATGCTAACCATTGCACCACGGTGTGGTGGCTTTGGCAATATTGCTCAGCGTGGGTCCCTGAGTCGATATAGCCATGTCCGCCTGTCTGTGAACATATTTTTGTACTCAAATAGGTCGCAATGTTAGTCTTTCAAATCGGTTCAGATTTAGATATAGCTTCGATATATATCTTTAGTTCGATATGCACTTATATGGCCCCAGAAGCCAGAGTTTTTGAAACCAGAGAATTTGGTTGAAATTTTTGCACAAGGAGAATAATTAGTACTGTAGTCAAGTATGCCAAATTTTATTTAAATCGGTTCAGATTTAGATATAGCTCCCATATACATATATATTTTACCCGATTTAGACTAATATGACCACAGAGGCCAAAGTTGTACTCTGATTTACGTTAAATTTTGCACAGGGAGTAGAATTAAGTTTCAGGATATGCATGCCAATTTTGATTGAAATCCGTTTATATTTAGATATAGCTCCCATATATATCTTTCGCCCGATTGTTACTCATATGACCACAGAGGTCAAAGTTTAAATCCGATGTACCTGAAATTTTGTACAGGTAGTAGAATTACCGTTGTAACTATGTACGAGGGCGGTTCGGAAACTTCTTAGCCTATCAATGAAAGGTAATAGTTAGTTTTTCAAAAATATATTTATACCCTCCACCATAGGATGGGGGGTATATTAACTTTGTCATTCCGTTTGTAACACATCGAAATATTGCTCTAAGACCCCATAAAGTATATATATTCTGGGTCGTGGTGAAATTCTGAATCGATCTATGCATGTCCGTCCGTCCGTCTGTTGAAATCACGCTAACTTCCGAACGAAACAAGCTATCGACTTGAAACTTCGCATAAGTAGTTGTTATTGATGTTGTAGTTGTTATTGATGTACGTGTAGCCCCCATATAAACGGACCCCCAAATTTGGCTTGGGGATCCTCTAAGAGAAGCAAATTTCATCCGATATGGCTGAAATTTGGTACATGGTGTTAGTACATGGTCTCTAACAACCATGCAAAAACTGGTGCACAGCGGTCCATAACTATATATAGCCCCCAGGGATGGAAACTACAATTTTTAAGAAAGTACAAAAACGGTAACTTTTTGAGCGAAAAAGTACTTTTCACTAAATTTCAACAAAAAATTCATTGGAAGATTATTGTCTAGAGCTCCTTTAGACTAAATTTTGTTTGTCAACTCCTCAATTTTAAATATTCTTTTTTTCCTTACAAAGACTACCGTAGTATTATATTCGAGGTTGCTACAGTTGGTAGTTTTTGACACAATTTTCTATCGAATAAAATTTTGACAAAAAAATTTTGAAAAAAAATTCTATGGAATAAAATTTTGATACGACTTTCTATAGACTAAAATTTTGTAAAAGACCATTAGTAAAAAAGTTCGTTAAAGACTTTTTCAAAATATTAAAATATTTTGTCAAAACTATTGTACCATAAGTCTGATATCGGCTCAAAACTGTATACACAAAACGTACTAAATCATTCTCGGGGGTACTACGGTACTGACCAAGGTGAAAAAGTATTGAAAAAAAGTACTATTGTACTGCATTTTCCATCCCTGATAGCCCCCATACACGCTCACAAAAAATCGCTTCTGTAACATATACTCCCAAACATATTTTGCTTCAAGCATATATATTTTTGGGTATTGCCCAAACATTTATATGTTTGATCTCTTCCAATATATAATATGTTTGAAAGCATATTGGTCTAAACGATATATATTTTTGGGTAGTCTAATTTCCAAATATTTTGTATTTTTGCATCCAAATTCAATAATGTTGTCTTCCAAAAAACAATATGTTATTATGTGAACATATAATATGTTTGGAAGCATTTTGCACCCAAAAATATTATATGCTTAAAAAAAATTCTCCCAAACAATATTGTGCTCAAAATTTTATTTATTTATTTATATATTTACAATCATAATGAATTATGAAAATAAACAGGTAATATAGGTGCTAACAACATAGGTTTTCGAGCTGAATGCTCAAAATTTTGTTTCTGCCCAATTGTATATTCCCCCACATCTTTCTCACTTCCACGAGATTTTTTAGTTCTTAGCACCTTTTTCTGTAATGCAAACATTGTAGAAGAAATTATTCAATTGTATGATTTTTTTATTTTAATTTTACCTTTTGCCGGACGGGGATTCGAACAGCGGACCACACAGTTTGTAAAGATCAAAGAAGTAGCTGATCAATTGCCCAAGGAAAAATAAAATGTTCATTTTGTAATAACAAGCAACAACCACCAACTTAATTCAATATCGCTCCCTGTTAAATAGCGCTCCAAGCTACTAAACACATATATGTTTATAGGCTATTTCTAAATTAATATATGTTTGCATCCAAGCATATTATATTTACAAACATTTTATGTCCCAAACATAATATGTTCTAACATATTAACATATATGTCCCAAACATGTTATGCTAGTTTATGAACATTATATGCTTGCACTCAAAAATATTGTGTTTAAAAATTTGTGTTCCAAACATATAATGCTTATAGCCAAACATATGAAAAATAGTCTTTTTCATCCGTGTATAAACCGATCCCCAGATTTGGCTTGCGGAGCCTCTAAGAGAAGCACATTTCATTCGATCCGGCTGAAATTTGGTACATGGTGTGAGTATATGGTCTCTAACAACTATGCAAAAATTGGTCCACATCGGTCAATAATTATATATAGCCCCCATATAAACCGATCCCCAGATTTGAACTCCGGAGCCCATTGGAAGAGCAAAATTCATCCGATTCAGTTGAAATTTGTTACGTGATGTTAGTGTATGGTATCCAACAACCATGCAGGAATTGGTCCACATCGGTCCGTAATTATATATAGCCCCCATCATCCGATCTGGTTGAAATTTGGTACGTGGTGGAAGTATATGATATTTAACAACCATGCCAAAAGTGGTCCATATCAGTTCGTTATCATATATAGTTCCCATATAAACCGATCCCGAGATTTGGTTTTGGAACCACTTGGAGGAGCAAATTTCATCCGAGTCAGTTGAAATTTGGTACATTGTGCTAGTATATGTCCGTTAACAACCATGCCTAACTAGGTCCATATCGGTCTATAGTTATATATAGCCCTCAGATAAATCGATCCCCAATCACACAAAAATTGGTTCGTATTAATTTCATAATTGTATATAGCCCCCATATAAGCGACCACCATATTTCAATTCTGGCCCTCTACGTACCGTGCAAAAGTCCATATCGATTCGTAATTATTTGTAGACTTACCTAGACATACCTTTTTTGTTGTCTAATATATACCGCGTATGGACTAACTCACAATTTAGAAAACGATGTTAAGAAGTCTTCGTAGATGACAGTCTGTGGATTGTGGATGACAGTCTTTCGTAGAAGTTTCTTAGCAACTTTTACACTCCCCCTAGCTACGTCTATGGACCGTTATAAATCTTGCACCATTGATATCGGTTTCTTTTTTCTCAATATCTGCGAGAATGTATTAAATATCCTTTGAGTGTTTGGTTTTATGTTCATTTCGTTGGTCGTTGTATTGGTTGCCTTGTTACAGAAAAGTCTATGAAGGGAAATATTACGAGTAGAACAAAAACCGCACACACAAACAAACAAACTGGACAAGAATGAAGCTTTATAAAATCCTGATAGTTTTACTTTCTTGGTTGAAGGGTTTTTTTTTCATTCATTTTTATATATATATCTTATTTTCTTCTGTTTTTTTTTTCGTTTTTGTTTTGAGATGTTCTTCTTGGCAATTTCGGTAAGAAGGAAACTACTGCAATGCTTGCCTGGAGTCGATCATAACTCGCTATTACCATTATCATCCCATATTCGAGGAATATAGCATCGCCTAACTGCAGGAGTACAGGAGTTTGCATTGGTTTCGTTTTTATTCTCTTCAATGTTGCAGTTATTTATTTATTTATTTGTAACTTGCGGTTGTTTTTGGCACAACTATGTAATTGCTTTTCAAAGACTATTACGACAAGACTTACGCACAGTGGTTTTGGGTTTTCGAAATATTGAATAGCTTTTATAAATATTTAGTGGCTCCATCAAATGTATGCATTAAGTTTTAATTGGGTGTAATCCAAAAAAAAAAAAAAAATACCTTCTTATGGAATGAAATTTTCGATAATCGGAATTCCTCTTTATTATAAAATATATTCTTTAGGAGCAAATAAAGCTAATTTTATGTCACACTCAAAAAAAAAATACACTCTCTAGGAGCACTAAAGCCAATTAATTATACCCTGCGCCACACTGTGGAACAGGGTATTATAAGTTAGTGCATATGTTTGTAACACCCAGAAGGAGACGAGATAGACACATGGTGTCTTTGCCAATAATGCTCAGGGTGGGTCCCTGAGTCGATATAAGCATGTCTGTCCGTCCGTCCGTCCGTCCGTCTGTCTGTGAACACATTTTTGTGATCAAAGTCTAGGTCGCAATTTAAGTCCAATCGCCTTCAAATTTGGTACATATTCCTAATTTGGGTCAGAATAGAACCCTATTGATTTTGGAAGAAATCGGTTCAGATTTAGATATAGCTCCCATATATATCTTTCGCCCGATATGCGCTAATATGGACACAGCAGCCAGAGTTTTATACCGATTTGCTTGACATATTTTACAAACATAACACTTAGTCGTATAGTCATGTGTGCAAAATTTGATTGAAATCGGTTCAGATTTAGATATAGCTCCCATATATATCTTTCGCCCGATATGGACTTATATAGCCCCAGAAGCCAGATTTTTGCACGAATTTGGTTGAAATTTTCCACTAGGAGTACAATTAGTAGTATAGCAAAGTGTGCAAAATTTGATTGAAATCGGTTCAGATTTAGATATAGCTCCCATATATATCTTTCGCCCGATATGGACTAATATGGTCCTAAAAGCCAGAGTTTTGGCCCAATTTGGTTGAAATTTTGCACAGAGAGTAGATTTAGCATTGAAGCTATACGTGCCAAATTTGGTTGAAATCGATTCAGATTTAGATATAGCTTCCATATATATTTTTCGGCCGATATGGACTTATATGGCCCCAGAAGCCAGAGTTTTGGCCCAATTTGGTTGAAATTTTGCACTAGGAGTACAATTAGTAATATAGTCATGTGTGCCAAATTTGATTGAAATCGGTTCAGATTTATATATACCTCCCATATATATGTTTTTCTGATTTCGACAAAAATGGTCAAAATACCAACATTTTCCTTGTTAAATCGCCACTGCTTAGTCGAAAAGTTGTAAAAATGACCCTAATTTTCCTAAACTTCTAATACATATATATCGAGCGATAAATCATAAATAAACTTTTGCGAAGTTTCCTTAAAATTGCTTCAGATTTAAATGTTTCCCATATTTTTTTTACTAAAATTGTGTTCCACCCTAGTGCATTAGCCAACTTAAATTTTGAGTCTATAGATTTTGTAAAAGTCTATCAAATTCTGTCCAAATCGAGTGATATTTAAATGTATGTTTTTGGGACAAACCTTTATATATAGCCCCCAACACATTTGACGGATGTTATATGGTATCGAAAATTTAGATCTACAAATTGGTGCAGGGTATAATATAGTCGGCCCCGCCCGACTTTAGACTTTCCTTACTTGTTTTTATTTTAGTTTATGGAATTGTTATATCCTCCACCATAGGATGGGTGGTCATTCCGTTTGTAGTACATCGAAATATTGGTTTAAGACCCCATAAAGTATATAATTCTGAGTCAATCTAGCGATGTCCGCCCGTCCGTCTGTTGAAATCATGTTGACTTCCGAACGAAACAAGCTATCGACTTGAAACTTGTCACAAATAGTTCTTATCGATGTAGGTCGGACAGTATTGCAAATGGGCCATATCGGTCCAAATGTACGCATAGCCCCCATGTAATTCAACCTCACAGATTTGGCTTGCGGAGCCTCTTAGGTTAGGTTAGGTTAGGTGGCAGCCCGCCATATCAGGCTCACAAAGACTATTCAGTCCATTGTGATACCACATTGGTGAACTTCTCTCTTATCACTGCCCGATTCCATGTTAAGCTCAATGACAAAGGACCTCATTTTTATAGCCGAGTCCGAATGGCGCAAACCGCTTTTTTTGTTGGAAATAATTCTGTGACTTTTGAACGGATAAAGATAATTTTTTCTGTATGTGAAAGATGAAGTTTTTCCCTATAAGTTTGCAGAAGCCAAAGTTTTGCTTGAAATTTTGCACATGGAGTCTAATTAGTAGTACAGTCAAGTGTGCAAAATTTGGTGGAAATCGGTTCAGATTTAGATACTCCCATATATATCTATTGTCCGATGTACACTTAAATGGGCACCGAAAACTAAATTTTCACTCTGAGACGACAGTTTCACTCCGATTTACTTGTACAAGAAATAACATTCTAGCTACGCATGCCGAGTTTGGTTGAAATCGGTTCAGATTTAGAAATTGCGATTTTTTTTTTGGGAATTAAAAAAAAATATGAATTGAAACCTCAATAACTTTCGAACTAATTGTGATATCATTATGATTTTTATTGATTTTTGCAGGGAAAATTATTTTAATAAATATTGCTGAATACACCATTCCCAAAATTGGTATAAAAAATCTCCAAAATGGGGACATATATTGAAAACACGTTATTTTTTTGTAATTTTCTTATTTCTCCGCTGTTTATTGGTAGGATGCTGAAACCTTTTACAGTTATTTAGTGGACACATAGGGCTTTTTAGAAAACAGATCGGCTTAGCAATCGGTGCTTTGCCGAATAAGAATTTTTGAAAACAAAATTTTTTTGTTTTGATAAATTGTCGAGTTTGGGAGGAGAAGAACTCATATGCTACTTGGCCAAAATGGCCCATAAAATCTTAAAACGTATCCTTATTTGGTGGTCTATAAGAAACAAGTAAAAAAGGATTGGGAGAAGTCTATAAAATATGTTTTGACAGAAAGAATGTATGTGCCTTTTTCCAAAAAAAAAAAAATGGTCAAAATTCGATATTTTTTTGAAATTCTAATTTGTGGACTTTATAACTTTTAATCTGAAGAACATTAGTACACATTTCATAGGGAATGCAGTTAAGAAGAAAAATTACGAATCCCCGGAAAAACGGAACTTCTACGTTCAAAATACTGACCCCACTTTGTCAAAATTTTGCAAACAATAAATTGTGGGGCCTATATCTTGCGAACGGTAAAATATAAATGGACACGCACGCAACTTTTTTATAGAGCTTTACAAGTTCTACCCAGCAAAGAAACCTGTGGGCGTTGAAAATTGGTCACCTCGGGGTATGAAATTTTGTTTTAGCTGTTAACTCCCCAATTTTGAACCAATTTCGATGAAATTTTGCACACTTGAAGGGTGATGAGAAAGATTACTTTGTGCCAAATGTAACGATAATCGGTTAGTAAAAAAGCGTAACGTAACCCCATTTCTCGAAATCGGACGATACATATATATGGGAGCTATATCTAAATTTGATCCGATTTCTTCCAAATTCAATAGCGTTCGTACTTGTACACAAAAAGCACCCTGTACCAAATTTCATCAAAAATCGATTAATAATTGCGACCGGCATCCTGCGAACAACAAATACATGGACAGACGGACGGACATCAAGCCCTAGATCGACTCAGGAGGGGATTCTGAGTCGATCGGTATACATTTTATGGGGTCTAAAATCAATATTTCTGGTAGGCACATTTCTTGACAGGTCAAAGTTATTATACCCTGACCACTATGTGGTTTTGGGTATAAAAAATTCGCTACCGTGACACGAACCTGTGTCGTTTGCACCATATGCGTTAACAGTCGCCTAGAACATTGCACAAACGGTGGAGGGAGCCATCACAAGGTCGTGGGTTAGATTCCTGCTTCGACCGAACACCAAAAAGTTTTTCAGCGGTGGATTATCCCACCTCAGTAATGCTGGTGACATTACTGAGGGTTTCATAGATTCTCTAAGTGGTTTCACTGCAATGTAGAACGCCGTTCGGTAATAAGAGAGAAGTTCACCAATGTGGTATCATAATGGACTGAATAGTCTAAGTGAGCCTGATACATCGGGCTGCACAGAAAAAAATATCACCAGAATATTTCCAATTAAAAAGTTAATTGAAGTTGAATGTTTTTTCAATTAATAAATTAATTGATACAATTAACTTTTTAATCAAGATAGAAACATTAGGTTAATTAAGTCAATGATTGAAAATTTTAAAATTTTTAATTAAAAAATTAATTGGTAGACTTAACTTTTTAATCAAATTCAGAAGACTAACCCCCATTTTCATGAAGATCCGTTAGTACTACGTTAGCTAGCGAACTTTTAAACCGTACTCTGGACATATCTGTCATCTTGCCTTTATACTCCATATGACAGTTAGGAACTTAACTGCTAAAAATTTGTCAGTTAAAGTCAACCGGAGAGAAGATATTTCCATTTTATTTTCTGTTAACTGGGAGTTAAAGTCTAACGGAGCTACATGAAAGTGGCCGTAAGTCAGTTAAAAAAAGTGATGAACATTTCTTAATAAAAATAAAAACTCTAAGCCAATTCAGAAAGTAGTTGAAAATAGTTCCCTTTTTAAATAAAAAATTAATTGGGGTTTGCATTCAAAATCAATTAAATTTTTAATTGAATCAATTAAAAAACTAATTGAAAATTGCTAATGACATCAATTAATTTTTTAATCAAGGATTTTTCTATGCCCAATTAAAACTGTGATTGATACTATCATTTTCGTGATTGAAGACATTTCAATTAAAAAATTAATTGGATCAATTAATTTCGTGATTGAATCAGAAAAATATTAGAGGTGTGCATGGGACACGAAATTGTCGTGACTCACGAAAATTTTCGTGATTCACGCGTGAATCGTAAGTCACGTTGATGGCAACGCATGAATGTGCGTGAGCGTGATTAACAAACCAAATGTTCTGCGTGAGCGTGAGTCACGCAAATAATTTCTTCGTGAGTGTGCGTGAGTAACGAATTTCGGAAAAATACGCTCACGAAAATAATCCCGCGCACTGACATAAAACCCTTACGAGTTGAATTCATTTACAACTTTAATGGCACCTGGTATGTTAAGAGTTTAATAATGCTCTCGATTTTAGTCCTGCTCATGTTTTCAGACACGTCTCTGAGGTAAATTACGCATAAAATTATTCCGAAGTCACGACAATTTTCGTGAGTCACTTTATTTTTCGTGAGTCATGGTATTTTCGTGCGTGAGTACAAATTTTCTTTTCGTGAGTGTGCTGAGTCCTTCCAAGCAATATCGTGCGTAAGTGTGCGTAAATAAGATTTCTTCGTCGTGCGTGTGCGTGAGCGTTAGCAAAATATTACTCACGTACACACCTCTAGACCCCATATAAGCCGCGCAAAAATTTGTTCATATCGGTTTGTAATTATTTATATACACCTGTTTTCCACCTTTCTTTCTGGGTGCTTCATCATATGCTTCATCCTCCACCGTTTTAATCATGCCTGGTATCATCTGCACACGGTAAACTCTTCCTTCAGATGCATTTAGCATTCCCCTAAACTCGTTGAGGATTCTCCAGCTTTATATAATTCTTCATGGCTACACATTTTCTTGTATCTTCGTGCGTTTCTTAGATGTGATTTATGCCGCAGTCTTGTTCCCCTCTTCGTTCTTCTTCGTCGTTGATCTCTCGTAGCAGTATCAGCAACTCTTCGTTATTTTTTCTTCACTCCTCTCTCTGCTACTGATTTCACAGAGTTGCACTTATCATCGTTTTTAGTCTTCTCGTACTTAGTTCTCGCTTCGTCGTAGTTCTCCTCTTCGTTATCTTCTTCGTTACCTTCCTCATTATCTTCTTAGTTACTTCTTCACTATCTTCATCGTTATCTTCTTCACCTTCTGCGTCTACTTTGATTTTTTTTATACCCTCCACCATAGGATGGGGGTATATTAACTTTGTCATTCCGTTTGTAACACATCGAAATATTGCTCTAAGACCCCATAAAGTATATATATTCTGGGTCGTGGTGAAATTCTGAGTCTATCTGAGCATGTCCGTCCGTCCGTCCGTCCGTCCGTCTGTTGAAATCACGCTAACTGCCGAACGAAACAAGCTATCGATTTGAAACTTGGCACAAGTAGTTGCTATTGATGTAGGTCGGATGGTATTGCAAATGGGCCATATCGGTCCACTTTTACGTATAGCCCCCATATAAAGGGACCCTCAGATTTGGCATGTGGAGCCTCTAACAGAAGCATATTTCATTCGACCCGGCTGAAATTTGGTACATGGTGTAAGTATATGGTCTCTAACAACCATGCAAAAATTGGTCCACATCGGGCCATAATTATATATAGCCCCCATAAAACCGATCCCCAGATTTGGCTTGCGAAGCCTCAAAGAGAAGCAAATTGCATCCGATCTTGCTGAAATTTGGTACATGGTGTTGGTATATGGTCTCTAATAACCATGCAAAAATTGGTGCACAGCGGTCCATAATTATATATAGCCGCCATATAAACCGTTCTCCAGATTTGACCTCCGGACCCTCTTGGAGGAGCAAAATTCATCCGATCCGGCTGAAATTTGGTACATGATGTTGGTATATGGTCTCTAATAACCGTGCAAAAATTGGTCCACATCGGTCCATAACTATATATAGCCCCCATATAAACCGTTCTCCAGATTTGACCTCCGGAGCCTCTTGGAGGAGCAAAATTCATCCGATCCGGTTCAAATTTGGAACGTCGTGTTAGTATATGGCCGCTAACAACCATACCAAAATAGGTCCATATTGCTCTATATAGTTATATATAGCCGATCTCCAATCACACAAAAATTGGTCCATATCGGTTCATAATCATGGTTGCCACTCGAGCCAAAAATAATCTACCAAAATTTTATTTCTATAGAAAATTTTGTAAAAATTTTATTTCTATAGAAAATTTTGTAAAAATTTTATTTCTATAGAAAATTTTGTTAAAATTTTATTCGGTTCATTTATTTCTATAGAAAATGTTGTTAAAATTTTGTCAAAATTTTATTTCTATAGAAAATTTTGTTAAAATTTTATTTCTATAGAAAATTTTGTCAACATTTTATTTCTATAGAAAATTTTGTTAAAATTTTATTTCTATAGAAAATTTTGTCAACATTTTATTTCTATAGAAAATGTTGTCAAAATTTTATTTCTATAGAAAATTTTGTCAAAATTTTATTTCTATAGAAAATTTTGTCAAAATTTTATTTCTATAGAAAATTTTGTCAAAATTTTATTTCTATTGAAAATTTTGTCAAAATTTTATTTCTATAGAAAATTTTGTCAACATTTTATTTCTATAGAAAATTTTGTCAACATTTTATTTCTATAGAAAATTTTGTCAACATTTTATTTCTATAGAAAATTTTGTCAACATTTTATTTTTATAGAAAATTTTGTCAAAATTTTATTTCTATAGAAAATTGTGTCAAAATTTTATTTCTATAGAAAATTTTGTCAAAATTTTATTTCTATAGAAAATTTTGTCAAAATTTTATTCGGTTCATTTATTTCTATAGAAAATGTTGTTAAAATTTTGTCAAAATTTTATTTCTATAGAAAATTTTGTCAACATTTTATTTCTATAGAAAATTTTGTTAAAATTTTATTTCTATAGAAAATTTTGTCAACATTTTATTTCTATAGAAAATGTTGTCAAAATTTTATTTCTATAGAAAATTTTGTCAAAATTTTATTTCTATAGAAAATTTTGTCAAAATTTCAAAATTTTATTTCTATAGAAAATTTTGTCAAAATTTTATTTCTATAGAAAATTTTGTCAAAATTTTATTTCTATAGAAAATTTTGTCAAAATTTTATTTCTATAGAAAATTTTGTCAAAATTTTATTTCTATATAAAATTTTGTCAAAATTTTATTTCCATAGAAAATTTTGTCAAAATTGTATTTCTGTAGAAAATTTTGTCAAAATTGTATTTCTATAGAAAATTTTGTCAAAATTTTATTTCTATAGAAAATTTTGTTAAAATTTTATTTCTGTAGAAAATTTTGTCAAAATTTTATTTCTAAAGAAAATTTTGTCAAAATTTTATTTCTAAAGAAAATTTTGTCAAAATTTTATTTCTAAAGAAAATTTTGTCAAAATTTTATTTCTAAAGAAAATTTTGTCAAAATTTTATTTCTATAGAGAATTTTGTCCAAATTTTATTTCTATAGAAAATTTTGTCCAAATTTTATTTCTATAGAAAATTTTGTCCAAATTTTATTTCTATAGAAAATTTTGTCCAAATTTTATTTCTATAGAAAATTTTGTTAAAATTCTTCTTCTAAACACTGCCATCGATTTTGGATGGCAGTGTTCAGAAGAAGTTTCTACGCAATCCATGATGGAGGGTACATAAGCTTCCGCCTGGCCGAACTTACGGCCGTATATACTTGCTTCTTTCTGGTTTCCACGACTTTCTTCGTAGAGGGATTGTTTTTTCTGCTTCATTCTACTTTATGATGTAGAACACGTTTCGCTGGTTCGAAGGATCAAAAAAATGTATAAATAATACTTCTGCTTCGATTGAGGTTGACGATAACACTGATTTTATTTTAAATTGTTTTCTTTTTTACTTGCTACCTTACAAATTATTTCTTCACCTTCTCTTATCCTGCCATTTCATACCCTGTAGAGAAACATGCATGTGCTTAGGATAAATGATGTTTGGGAAATTCAAACACAGCCTTTAGTAGATCCATGGCGGTACATAAAATTCAGCTCGGCCGAACTTACGGCCGTATATACTTTTTTGTGTTTGCTTATAGATTTCACCACATCAGATAGTTTGAATTTTTACTTCAAATGTTTCCAGGGTAACCTAAAGCTTTGCAGAGAACTTTTAGCATTCGCTCAAAGGAAACCAGACTCCACATTTACCACAAATACCGCCATCAAGCAGAAGCAGCATTATCATTTATAATTAAGGCTTTCGGTAATTCTGAATTCTACAACTCTAGATATGTGTGTGTGTGTGTTTGGCTCTCTGAATTCGTCCGTTTGTTTACGCGGTTGGCCATAGTCTCATTCTCATGGTTTTCTTTATTCGCATTTTCACTTTGGGAAATTCAAGATACAATGCAAAAGAGCAATGTATCTGTGTTTTATAGATGATGGGATGGGATGGAATGGATTGGTTTGTTGGTTGTGGTTGTGGTTGTTGTCATTCGATACTCTATAATGATTTCCTTGGTGGATTCGATTGTTAATGGCTCAAAGCTCCTTTTTGGTTTTCTTTGCATTGGTGCTTTATCATCAAGCGCAGGGCCAAAACCATCTGTTTGCCATGAAATGAAATTTTGCCTATGTATCCAAATGAATCCCATGTCCAACGATAGGCATTAAAGGCCATATCATCATAGTCTCATGTATAATTTTTCTCTCCACTAACCCCCTGGGTTGTACTATGGCCATTTTGTAATCCTCTCCAAAAAAAAAACAAGAGTTTCTATATGAAAATCTTGTTTCGTTTTTTTTTGTTACATTTGGGAATACGAAAATTGAAACCATTGTCGCATTCAATGGTAAAAGGATATTTTGTGACATTGTGCCAAATGGTAAGGTAATAAGAAGCGAGAATGTGAAAATTACATGCAAAGGTCCATCCATAGGAAACACTTTCAGTAGCGGAATCTGAAAAGGCGTCTCATATACATTGAAACTATATGCGCTCCTCCAAAACATGGATTACATGCATTACATGCAGGTGATTAGGTGATTACATGCATCTAATAGAGAGCATTCTTTTCACCTACAAAAAAATGTGGGCAACGTTTATCACAAAATAGTGTAAGAATCATAAAATATACACCCTAAAGTACGAGGGCAGTTCGGAAACTTCCTAGCCTAGCACAAAAAGCGCGGTATAAACAGAAAAAAGTTAAGTGTTTTGGAAACTTCCATCTCTGTTATGAACACATGTTAAATTTTGTTTCGATCTGGCAACTCCTTCATATAGAAACAGATGTTCAAAAACGACGTATCCGCAATTTTTTTACAATGGAAAAATTAGAAATGCGTGCTGTCATTAAATATTTACATAAAAAAGGTTTATCGGGAAAAGAAATTCATAATGATAAGGTGAATGTGTTAGGTGAAAGTGCTCCTTCATATGCAACAGTAAAAAATTGGGTTGCTGAATTTAAACGTGGTCGTACAAGCATTGAAGATGAACCACGTAGTGGATGTCCAAAAACAGCAAGAACAACAGCAATTGTAGCCAAAGTGTATGATATGGTATTAAATGATCGACGAATAAAAGTGCGTGAAATTGCTAATATCATGGGCATCTCAAATGATCGAATCCATTTAATTTTGCATGAAGAACTACAGATGAAAAAGCTTTCTGCAAGATGGGTGCCGCATTTGTTAACAGTCAATCCAAAACGCATATGAATGAACATTTCTCAAGCTTGTTTGGATCGTTTTAAGCGAAATAAAATGCGTTTTAAGCGTCGTTTCATAACTGTTGATGAGACATGGATCCACCACTATACTCCAGAGACAAAAGAACAATCCAAACAATGGACTGAAGCCGGAGAAAGCGCCCCAAAGAAGGCAAAAACAATATGTGTGTGAAGATAAATTCGAATTTGAAATTTGCAGCAAAAAACTTAGCCGAGACACAAACCAGCACCAAAAATATTTTTCAAATTCGAATTTAGGATTTCAAATTCGAATTTGGATTTTTAGTATTTGGCTTATTATTTAAAAACTAAGCCGCGTGCGATATAGAGACTAGGCTCATTGGAAAGGGCTTGAGCTCAGCTTTCATAATCACAAAAGTCTTCATTAGAAAAGTATTTGTGAAAAGCGGAAATTTGAAAATGCTTTTTCAACAAATTTTTACAACGGGCCCACTGTGCCAAAACTAAGCCACTGCAATGTGGAACGCCGTTCGGACTCGGCTATAAAAAGGAGGTCCCTTGTCATTGAGCTTAACATGGAATCGTGTAGTGATCGGCACTCAGTGATATGAGAGAAGTACACCAATGTGGTATCACAATGGACTGAATAGTCTAAGTGAGTCTGATACATCGGGCTGCCACCTAACCTAACCTAATAAATTCAGAGTACTATTACAACCTTTTGGATCAATTAAATATACAAATTCGAGAACACGCACCAGCGCACAAGAGTGTTTTAACAATAGCTAAAATCAATGAATTAAAGTACGAGTTGCTTGACCACCCACCTTATTCTCCTGATTTAGCTCCCAGTGACTTTTACTTGTTTCCAAGTCTAAAAAAAATCCTTGCTGACAAGCGTTTTACCTCAAATGAAGATGCAATTACAGTTGTAAACCACTATTTTGAAGACCTTGAGGAAAACTATTTTAATCAAGGGATAGAATTGCTAGAAAAGCGTTGGACTAGTGTATTGAAGTTTCAGGAGATTATATTGAAAAATAAAAATATTTTTGAAAAACTAACTATTCTCTTTCATTGATAGGCTAAGAAGTTTCCGAACCGGCCTCGTAACACCGGACATCTTTTTGAAATCATTCGAAAATTTTTGGAATACATATATGTAGAATTACATTATTTCCGTTTCCAAAAGTTGTAGTTTAAAATAAATGGCCAATTAACGTATTCTTCTATGAAATAAATCTTTTTTACATCGGCTCGTGGGCGCCCAAACCTATGCTTTATAATTGCTTGACTATAGCGATAATTGTCTGTTGATGCCTATAACAGCTAAGTAGCCCTGCAGATAGTGTGTTGGCTTGCAAAGTGTACGATCCGTGGTTTGATTCTGCGAATATTTTCTCTCCATTTACATTTTCCGTAGGGTAGGACAACTTTACAAGTAAGCCAATACTGCATTGTACAAAAAGGAAATAGAAAATTCTTAAGGTCCCCCAATGGTGGATATAAAAGAGAGTCCCTCAAATATAGGTGCCAATTGATTTCTTATTACGAAGTTTTTCCAATTATTTTCTATTGCCCTTTTTATACCCAATTGGCGATTAGACTTTGAAGTAAAACGGACGAGCCCCCTCCTCCTTTCGTACAATAATTGCAGTTAGCACAGCGTGTAATTTCCTATCCATTGTCCAATTACCAATGCCGTATTTTATGGTAAATCAAAGCAGTCCCAAACCATAAAAAAGCACACCCCTTATTGGATTCATAAAGATAACATTAAGTTTTCGGTTTTTCTTTCAGTCTGGTTTGATGGGCAGGGGAATTTCCTTCACTTTCCTGGGTTTCTTGAATTTTATTATCAACCATCCATGTTTGAAAGGAAATTATTTACAACATTTTTCAATTTACTAAAACCCGGAGAGTTAAACATTTTGTCAAATATGTCCATAGAAAATTGAACAAATAGAAAATTCCCCAACATATGGTCACAAAAAAAGTGGTCACTATATACAAAAGGATATAGGAGCGTCACAAACAAAAAAACGAAACGACAAGGAGTTATCCTTTTTAATGTCAGACCTCTCCTGCACCCCCTCTCACATGGCTTATTGTGTCCATATCAAACTCAATGCTAAGGCCAAATGTTACCCATCACCATCACCACCACCACCTCTACGACCATCATTTCCTATTTCAACATCTTTAACGGTGAGTGAGAAAAGGACACTTTGTTTAAAACCACTTTGAAGTGAGAACATAAAGAAACCTAAAATTGAATTCAACACACAGAGGAAGAAAACGAAGTCTTTCAATTCTTCTGAAGTTTAAGATAAGGCCAAAAGACCATCATATTAAACACATGCACACAGAACAAACTTCTTGCTACATGGCACATCTACAGTGTGGTTGATAAGTAATGCAACAAAGTACAGTAAGCATTTCCAGTTTCTTGAGCTTATTGCTCCAAGGCAACAATGTGGGAAATAACATAAAATTTTAGAAACATTTTTTTTTTTGGAAATTTAGCTACCTTTGCCACAAATTATGACCTTCAAACTTTGTCTAAATTTTATGTCTACAGGAAACTTTGTCAGAAATTTATCTCTATGGAAAATTTTGTAAACATTGTATATCTATAGAAACTTTTGTCATACTTTTGTACAGAGATAAAATTTTAACAAAATTTTCTATTGAAATAAAATTTTGACCAACTATTTTACAGAAATAAAATATTGACCGCATTTTCTATAGAAATAAAGTTTCGGCAAAATTTTCTCTAGAGATAAAATTTTGGCAAGATTTTCTGTAGAGATAAAATTTTGACAAATTTTTCTATAAAGATTAAATTTCGACAAAATTTTCTATGGAGATCAAGTTTTGAGAAAATTTTCTACAGAAATAAAATTTTGACAAAACTTTCTATAGAAATAAAATGTTAACAACATTTTCTATAGAGATAAAATTTTGAGAAAATTTTCTATAGAAATAAAATTTTGAGAAAATTTTCTATAGATACAATTTTGAAAAAAATTTCTATAGAAATAAAATTTTGAGAAAATTTTCTATCACAAAAGTTTCTATAGAAATAAAATTTTGACAAAATTTTCTATAGAGATACAATTTCGACAAAATTTTCTATAGAAATAAAATTTTCACCAAATTTTTTATAAAAATAAAATTTTGAACAAATTTTCTATAGAAATAAAATTTTGACCAAATATTCTATAGAGGTAAAATTTTGACAAAATTTTCTATAGAAATAAAATTTTGACAACATTTTCTATAGAAATAAAATTTTGACCAAATTTTTTATAGAAATAAAATTTTGACAAAACTTTACATAGAAAGAAAATTTTGAACAAGCATTTTACAGAAATAAAATGTTGACAAAATTTTCTATAGAGGTAAAATTTTGACAAAATTTTCTATAGAAATAAAATTTTGACAAAATTTTCTATAGAGATAAAATTTTGACAAAATTTTCTATAGAGATAAAATTTTGACAAAAATTTTTTATAGAGATACAATTTCGACAAAATTTTCTATAGAAATAAAATTTTGACCAAATTTTTTATAGAAATAAAATTTTGAACAAATTTTCTATAGAAGTAAAATTTTAACCAAATATTCTATAGAGCTAAAATTTTAACAAAATTTTCTATAGAAATAAAATTTGGACAAAATTTTCTATAGAGATAAAATTTTGAAAATTTTTCTATACAGCTAAAATTTTGAAAAATTGTTCTATAGAGATAAAATTTTGACAGAATTTTTTATAGATATACAATTTCGACAAAATTTTCTATAGAAATAAAATTTTGACCAAATTTTTTATAAAAATAAAATTTTGAAAAAATTTTCTATAGAAATAAAATTTTGACCAAATATTCTATAGAGATAAAATTTTGACAAAATATTCTTTAGAAATAATATTTTGACAACATTTTCTATAGAAATAAAATGTTGACCAAATTTTCTATAGAAATAAAATTTTGACAAAACTTTACATAGAAAGAAAATTTTGATCAAGCATTTTACAGAAATAAAATGTTGGCAAAATTTTCTATAGAGGTAAAATTTTGACAAAATGTTCTATAGAAATAAAATTTTGACAAAATTTTTTATAGACATAAAATTTCGACAAATTTTTCTATAGAGATAAAATTTTGACAAAATTTTTTATAGGTATACAATTTCGACAAAATTTTCTATAGAAATAAAATTTTGACCAAATTTTTTATAGAAATAAAATTTTGAACAAATTTTCTATAGAAATAAAATTTTGACCAAATATTCTATAGAGGTAAAATTTTGACAAAATTTTCTATAGAAATAAAATTTTGACCAAATTTTTTATAGAAATAAAATTTTGAACAAATTTTCTATAGAAATAAAATTTTGACCAAATATTCTATAGATGTAAAATTTTGACAAAATTTCCTATAGAAATAAAATTTTGAAGAAATTTTCTATAGAAATAAGATTTTGACAAAATTTTCTATAGAATTAAAATTTTGACTAAATTTTCTATAGAACTAAAATTTTGACAAAACTTTCTATAGAATGAAAATTTTGAACAAGCATTTTACATAAATAAAATGTTGACAAAATTTTCTATAGAGGTAAAATTTTGACAAATTTTTCTATAGAGATAAAATTTTGACAAAATTTTTTATAGGTATACAATTTCGACAAAATTTTCTATAGAAATAAAATTTTGACCAAATTTTTTATAGAAATAAAATTTTGAACAAATTTTCTATAGAAATAAAATTTTGACCAAATATTCTATAAAGATAAAATTTTGACAAAATTTTCTATAGAAATAAAATTTTGACCAAATTTTTTATAGAAATAAAATTTTGAACAAATTTTCTATAGAAATAAAATTTTGACCAAATATTCTATAGATGTAAAATTTTGACAAAATTTCCTATAGAAATAAAATTTTGAACAAATTTTCTATAGAAATAAGATTTTGACAAAATTTTCTATAGAATTAAAATTTTGACTAAATTTTCTATAGAACTAAAATTTTGACAAAACTTTCTATAGAATGAAAAATTTGACCAAGCATTTTACAGAAATAAAATGTTGACAAAATTTTCTATAGAGGTAAAATTTTGACAAAATGTTCTATAGAAATAAAATTTTGACAAAATTTTCTATAGAAATAAAATTGTGACAAAAATTTTTGTACAAATAAAATTTTGACTAAATTTTCTATAGAAATAAAATTTTGACAAAACTTTCTATAGAATGAAAATTTTGAACAAGCATTTTACAGAAATAAAATGTTGACAAAATTTTCTATAGAGGTAAAATTTTGACAAAATTTTCTATAGAAATAAAATTTGGACAAAATTTTCTATAGAGATACAATTTTGTTGTTGTGTTTTGATTTCAGCTTACAGCTTAGACTGCAAGATGGTTGAATGGACGCACGTTTCGGAATTACCACATTCCTTATAAGCATCCCCTACTTGCAGCAAAACTATCAACCAATTATCAGAATAAATTCAGGCAGTTCATTAAACCCAACAATGAACCACACTTGAACCTTCCGACAAAAGGGTTTACATGATAGCCGGCTTATGCCGAAATAAATTCGTACAAACATATCTCTTTTGACAAATTTTTCTATACAGATAAAATTTTGACAACTTTTTCTATAGAGATAAAATTTTGACAAAATTTTCTATAGAGATACAATTTCGACAAAATTTTCTATAGAAATAAAATTTTCTATAGAAATAATATTTTTACAAAATTTTCTAGAGAAATAAAATTTTGACAAAATTTTCTATAGAAATAAAGTTTTGACAAAATTTTCTATAGAAATAAAATTTTGACCAAATTTTTTATAGAAATAAAATTTTGAACAAATTTTCTATAGAAATAAAACTTCGACAAAATTTTCGATAGAAATAAAATTTTGATAAAATTTTCGATACAGTTAAAATTTTGAGAAAAATTTTCGATAAAAATATCTCTATAGAAAATTTCGTCAATAATTTATTTCTATAGAAAATTGTGCCAAAATTTTATTTCTGCAGAAAATGTTGCCAAAATTTTATTTCTATAGAAAATTTTGTCAATTGTTAGTTCTATAGAAAACTTTATTTCATTTTGTTTAAATTGTATCTCCACAGAAAATTTTGCCAAATTTTATCTCTATAGAAAAGTGTGTCTAAATTTTATATCTACACACAATTTAGTAAAAATTTTATCCCTGTCGAAAATTTTGTTAAATTTTTTTTCTGTAGAAAATTTTGTTAAAATTTTATTTCTATCGAAAATTTTGTTAAAATTTTATCTTTATAGATAATGTTGTTAAAATTTTATTGCTATAGAAAATTTTGTCAAGAAATCTATAGAAATAAAATTTTGACCAAATTTTTTATAGAAATGAAATTTTGAACAAATTTTCTATAGAAAAAAAAATTTGACAAAATTTTCGATAGAGATAAAATTTTGGATAAAATTTTCGATACAGGTTAAATTTTGAGAAAAATTTGCGATTAAAATATTTCTATAGAAAATTTCGTCAATATTTTATTTCTATGGAAAATTTTGCCAAAATTTTATTTCTGCAGAAAATGTTGCCAAAATTTTATTTCTATAGAAAATTTTGTCAATTGTTAGTTCTATAGAAAACGTTTTTTCATTTTGTTGAAATTTTATCTCCACAGAAAATTTTGCCAAATTTTATCTCTATAGAAAAGTGTGTCGAAAGTTTATATCTACAGGCAATTTAGTAAAAATTTTATCCCTGTCGAAAATTTTGTTAAAATTTTATTTCTGTACAAAATTTTGTTAAAATTTTATTTCTATCGAAAATGTTGTTAAAATTTTATTGCTATAGAAAATTTTGTCAATTTTTTTTTTGTGTGTAAAAAATGTTGTTAAAATGTTATTTCTATAGAATATTTTGTTAAAATTTTACCTCTATAGAAAATTTTGTTAAAATTTTATCTCTGCAGAAGATTTTGTTAAAATGTTATTTCTGTAGAAAAATTTGTTAAAATTTTATTTCCGTAGAAGATTTTGTTAAAATTTCTGCAGAAAATTTTGTTAAAATGTTATTTCTATAGAAAATTTTGTTATAATTTTATCTCTATAGAAAATTTTTTTAAAATTTTATTACTCGTATTATCAAAATTTTTATTTCTATAGAAGATTCTATCAAAATTTTGTTTCTATTGAAAATTGGATTTCTATAGAACCTGTTTATTGGAGAGGAGTATTCAAAAATTCTACCAATCTACCAGTTTTGATAGAATTTTACCACAGTTGCCCCGTGCAAGGTAACCCGATAATTTTGTTTCTTCACAAACTGCCTAATTTGAAATGGCTTCTCGTCTGGCAAAACCAATTTTGTACAAGCGACGGCACTCCTTGGTTTTTTTCGGCTTATCTTTTTTTATTTTTTTTTTTTTTTGTCATCGGTGAGATTTTTTGGAAATTCACACAACTTTTTGGAATATCAATGACTCCAAGCTCATTTTCCAATATTTGTTGCATTTGTTCTCGCGACACTGAAATAAATCTCTCTGCTATCGGACGAGCGGTCTAGAAATGATAACAATCTAAAGTTGTTTGCAATACATATCAGTCACCCTGTACCCATTCTGTGGACAATGGAACGACAAAACTATATTATCCCAAAGGACGGCTATACAATTCACCAGGGTTATGAAGAATTTTGCGGGAGGGTCCAAAGTTGTTCGCACATATGTGACAGTATCGAAGAACATACACAATTACGATATCCATTTTTAGGATGTAATTCACAACCATACAAATACACTCGTACACACCCATACACATACTTGTGGCCAGGAAAAAATGCCATTAGTTCCTTCGTTCTCGTTAGAACTGAAGAAAAGAAAACCAAAAAGCTTCAGGTTTCGCAAATATGAAAGTTTTTCAAACTTCTATAATAGGAGAGCAGTGTATAATAGATATTGCCATTCGGTTTGTAATAACACGACATATCGGAGTTCGATACTTAGATTGTGAAAGGTTGAACAGAGAATCCAGACCAAACGATTTTTTTTTCAAAAAAATAATAACAATAGAATAAAAATAAATAAAATATAAATAAAAGACAACATAGATAATCGTCAAATTCGACTCAATTTTGATCGTAACCAAAACCGACTAATCGTCTGTAAACGGAAAAATCAATAGTCGAATTAGGATTGAAAGTGCAAAATATATTCACTTTTATAATCTAAGGCACTAGTGAAGTCCATTTAACTTTATTTTATTTCATGAAAATATTATGTTTTTATTAAAATTTTCCGAATATGAAAAATTTTCCTTCGTTTTAATATTTTTTGTGAATGTTAGTAAAATAAATTAAAAAATAGAAAAACGTGGATGAAACAGGCCCGTGCGGATTGGTATCTGACATTTTCTTTTCAATAACTTAATAATGACAGTTTACTCAATACGCAAATCAACCTAGTTTTTTGCTTTCCCACAAGAGAACGGAACCAGAAAATCAAGCCGTCGGCGGCGGCTGACACTAAATTTTTGAAAAACTTTTCTATAGAAATAAAATTTTGAAAAAATTTTCTATAGAAATAAAATTTTGACAAAATTTTCTATAGAAATAAAAATTTGACAAAATTTTCTATACAAATAAAATTTTGACTGACACTAAATGTTTGCTTCCGGCTACAAAATTTTCTATAGTAATAAAATTTTGACAAAATTTTCTATAAAAATAAAATCTTGACAAAATTTTTTATGGAAATAACATTTTGACAAAATTTTTATAGAAATAAAATTTTGACAAAATTTTCTAGAAAAATAAAATTTTGACAAAATTTTCTAGAACAATAAAATTTGGACAACATTTTCTATAGCAATAAAATTTTGAAAAAACTTTCTATAGCAATAAAATTTTGACAAAATTTTCTGTAGAAATAAAATTTTGATAGAATTTTCTAGAGAAATAAAAATTTGATCAAATATTCTACAGAAATAAAATTTTTACTGACACTAAATTTTTGCTTCCGGTGACAAAATTTTCTATAGTAATAAAATTTTGACAAAATTTTCTATAGTAATAAAATTTTAACAAAAATTTTTATAGAAATAAAATTTTCGTTTTGTTTGTTATTGTTGGCTTCTCTTCAATCATTATTGTTGTTTTTGATCTCAGCTTAAAGCCATGCATTGACTAAACTACAAGTGTAGCTGTACCAACAGAGGAAAAGTATGCTTGTCAAATTTATTTGGGCAAAGCCCTATAGACTGCAAGATGGTTGGATGTACAGCTGTTTCGGAATTACCGCATTCCTCATCAGCATCCTCTACTTGCAGCAAAACTATCAACCAATTATCAGAACAAATTCGGTTAATTCACTCAACCATGCATGGCTGTAAGCTGAGATCAAAAACAACAATAACAAACAAAACGAATGAAGATAGAGGAAGCACGCTCAAAAACAAACCCAGCCAACTACATTCAAATCGATGATTTGAGTTTAGCAAAGGAAAAGAGATATGCTTGCAAATTTGTTTAGGCAGTAGCCGACTATCAAACCTTTTTTCGGAAGGTTCAAGTGCAGTTCACTTTGGGTTGAGTGAATTACCCGAATTTATTCTGATAATGATATTCTAACCTAACCTAACCTTTGCTGCAAGTAGAGGATGCTGATGAGGAATGTGGTAATTCCGAAACAGCTGTACATCCAACCATCTTGCAGTCTATAGGGCTTTGCCCAAATACATTTGACAAACATATTTTCCTCTGGTGGTTAAGCTACACTTGTAGTTTAGTCAATGCATGGCTTTAAGCTGAGATCAAAAACAACAATAACGAAATAAAATTTTGACAAAATTTTATATAAAAATAAAATTTTGACACAATTTTCTACAGAAATAAAATTTTGACAACATTTTCTATAGAAATAAAATTTTGACAAAATTTTATATAGAAATAAAATTTGTCAAAAATTTGAAAAAAATTTTCTATAACAATAAAATTTTGACAAAATTTCTATAGAAAAAAAAATTTGACAAAATTTCCTTTTGACAAATATTCTCTAGGAATAAAATTTTGACAAACTTTTCTATAGAAATAAAAATTTGACAAAATTTTTTATAGAAATAAAATATTGACACTAAATTTTTGCTTCCGGCGACAAAATTTTCTATAGTAATAAAATTTTGACAAAGTTTTCTATAAAAATAAAATTTTGGCAAAATTTTCTAGAGAAATAAAATTTTGACAAAATATTCTAGGGAAATAAAATTTTGACAAAATTTTTTATAGAAATAAAATTTTGACAAAATTTTCTGTAGAAATAAAATTTTGACAGAACTTTCTAGAGAAATAAAATTTTGATAAAATATTCTACAGAAATAACATTTTGACTGACACTAAATTTTTGCTTCCGGCAACAAAATTTTCTATACTAATACAATTTTGACAATTTTTTCTATAGTAATAAAATTTTGACAAAATTTTTTATAGAAATAAAATTTTGACAAAATTTTCTATAGAAATAAAATTTTGACGAAATTTTCTAGGGAAATAAAATTTTGACAAAATTTTCTAGAGAAATAAAATTTTGACAAAATTTTGTAGAGAAATAAAATTGTGACAAAATTTTCTAGAGAAATAAAATGTTGACAAAATTTTTCTATAGAAATAACAATTTTAAAAAATTTTCTATAGAAATAAAATTTTACAAAATTTTCTATGGAAATAAAATTTTACAAAGTTTTCCATAGAAATAAAATTTTGACAAAATTGTCTATAGAAATAAAATTTTGACAAAATTTTCTAGAGAAATAAAATGTTGACAAAATTTTTCTATAGAAACAAAAATTTTACAAAATCTTCTATAGAAATAACAATTTTACAAAATTTTTTATAGAAATAAAATTTTACAAAATTTTCTATGGAAATAAAATTTTGACAATATTTTCTATCGAAATAAAATTTTGACAAAATTTTCTATAGAAATAAAATTTTGACAAAGTTTTCTTTTGACAAATATTCTCTAGGAACACATTTTCTATTGTAATAAAATTTTGACAATTTTTTCTATAGAAATACGATTTTGACAAAATTTTCTAGAGAAATAAAAATTTGACAAAATTTTCTATAAAGCAAAAATTTTGACAAAATTTTTATAGAAATAAAATTTTGACAAAATTTTCTATAGAAATAAAATTTTGACAAAATTTTCTATAGAAATAAAATTTTGACAAAATTTTCTATAGAAATAACAATTTTACAAAATTTTCTATAGAAATAAAATTATCTAGAGAAATAAAAATTTGACAAAATTTTGTAGAGAAATAAAATTTTGACAAAATTTCCTATCGAAATAAAATTTTGACAAAATTTTGTAGAGAAATAAAAATTTTACAAAATTTTCTATAGAAATAACAATTTTACAAAATTTTCTATAGAAATAAAATTTTGACAAAATTTTGTAGAGAAATAAAATTGTGACAAAATTTTCTAGAGAAATAAAATGTTGACAAAATTTTTCTATAGAAATAAAATTTTACAAAATTTTCTATGGAAATAAAATTTTACAAAATTTTCTATAGAAATAAAATTTTGACAAAATTTTCAATAGAAATAAAAATTTGACAAAATTTCTATTGAAATAAAATTTTACCAATATTTTCTATCGAAATAAAATTTTGACAAAATGTTCTGTAGAAATAAAATTTTCTATAAAGCAAAAATTTTGACAAAATTTTTACAGAAATAAAATTTTGACAAAATTTTCTATAGAAATAAATTTTTTATTCGTTTTGTTTGTTATTGTTGGCTTCTCTTCAATCGTTATTGTTGTTTTTTTGTTTTTTGATCTCAGCTTAAAGCCATGCATTGACTAAACTACAAGTGTAGCTTAACCAACAGAGGAAAAGTATGCTTGTCAAATTTATTTGGGCAAAGCCCTATAGACTGGAAGATGGTTGGATGTACAGCTGTTTCGGAATTACCACATTCCTCATCAGCATCCTCTAATTGCAGCAAAACTATCAACCAATTATCAGAATAAATTCGGGTAATTCACTCAACCCAACGTGAACTACACTTGAACCTCCCGAAAAAGGGAGGTTATAAAGGGTGATTTGTTAAGAGCTTGATAACTTTTTTTTTTTTTTTAAACGCATAAAATTTGCAAAATCTCATCGGTTCCTTATTTGAAACGTTAGATTGGTCCATGACATTTACTTTTTGAAGATAATTTCATTTAAATGTTGACCGCGGCTGCGTCTTAGGTGGTCCATTCGGAAAGTCCAATTTTGGGCAACAAGCTGGAATAGTTGCTGGCTTATTTCTGTAGACTTTAGACTTGACGTAGCCCCACACAAAATAGTCTAAAGGCGTCAAATCGCATGATCTTGGTGGCCAACTTACCGGTCCATTTCTTGAGATGAATTGTTCTCCGAAGTTTTCCCTCAAAATGGCCATAGAATCGCGAGCTGTGTGGCATGTAGCGCCATCTTGTTGAAACCACATGTCAACCAAGTTCAGTTCTTCCATTTTTGGCAACAAAAAGTTTGTTAGCATCGAACGATAGCGATCGCCATTCACCGTAACGTTGCGTCCAACAGCATCTTTGAAAAAATACGGTCCAATGATTCCACCAGCGTACAAACCACACCAAACAGTGCATTTTTCGGGATGCATGGGCAGTTCTTGAACGGCTTCTGGTTGCTCTTCACTCCAAATGCGGCAATTTTGCTTATTTACGTAGCCATTCAACCAGAAATGAGCCTCATCGCTGAACAAAATTTGTCGATAAAAAAGCGGATTTTCTGCCAACTTTTCTAGGGCCCATTCACTGAAAATTCGACGTTGTGGCTCGTTAGTAAGTCTATTCATGATGAAATGTCAAAGCATACTGAGCATCTTTCTCTTTGACACCATGTCTGAAATCCCACGTGATCTGTCAAATACTAATGCATGAAAATCCTAACCTCAAAAGAATCACCCTTTATATAGGGCTACAGGGCTTTGCCCAAATAAATTTGACAAGCATACTTTTCCTCTGTTGGTTAAGCTACACTTGTAGTTTAGTCAATGCATGGCTTTAAGCTGAGATCAAGAAATAAATTTTTGACAAAATTTCCTATCGAAATAAAATTTTGACAAAATTTTCTAGAGAAATAAAAAATTTTACAAAATTTTCTATAGAAATATCAATTTTACAAAATTTTCTATAGAAATAAAATTATCTAGAGAAATAAAAATTGGCAAAATTATGTAGAGAAATAAAATTTTGACAAAATTTCCTATCGAAATAAAATTTTGACAAAATTTTCTATAGAAATAAAATTTTGACAAAATTTTCTTTTGACAAATATTCTCTAGGACAACATTTTCTATTGTAATAAAATTTTGACAATTTTTTCTATAGAAATACGATTTTGACAAAATTTTCTAGAGAAAGTAAAATTTGACAAAATTTTCTATAAAGCAAAAATTTTGACAAAATTTTTATAGAAATAAAATTTTGACAAAATTTTCTATAGAAATAAAATTTTGACAAAATTTCCTATCGAAATAAAATTTTGACAAAATTTTCTAGAGAAATAAAATTTTACAAAATTTTCTATAGAAATAACAATTTTACATAATTTTCTATAGAAATAAAATTATCTAGAGAAATAAAATTTTGACAAAATTTCCTATCGAAATAAAATTTTGACAAAATTTTCTAGAGAAATAAAAATTTTACAAAATTTTCTATAGAAATAAAATTTTGACAAAATTTTCTATAGAAATAAAATTTTGACTGACACAAAATTTTTGCTTCCGGCGTCAAAATTTTCTATAATAATAAAATTTTGACAACATTTTCTAGAGAAATAAAATTTTGACAAGATTTTCTATAAAAATAAAATTTTGACAAAATTTTCTATAGAAATAAAATTTTGATGAAATTTTCTAGAGAAATAAAATGTTGACAAAATTTTCTATAGAAATAAAATTTTGACAAAATTTTCTACAGAAATAAAATTTTTACAAAATTTTCTTTTGACAACTATTCTTTAGGAATAAAATTTTGACAAACTTTTCTATAGAAATAATATATTTTAGAAATAAAATTTTGACAGTAATTTTCGATAGAAATAAACTTTTGACAAAACATTTCTTTCGAAGAATTTCCTTTTTATAATAACCAAAAAAATTGATTAAAAATGCAAAAATGCAATTCGCTTGCGATTGTCATTGTGAATCCACACCAGTAACAATGCGATGCAAAAATCTTTTCCAGCTATTCTAGTGCAGGACATTATATAGTTAACTCCATTGGATGTCATGCTTGACAATACTGACCGTTATTGCCAACCGCTAATGGCTTTAAATTTTAAACTTGTCGAATGACCATCATAGATAAAGTACCACGAAGTTTCCACATATAGATTAAGATCCAAATTCTCTTATGTCCTGGCATATACTCACTCAAAAATATAACACCATGTAGTGAATTTTATATTTCATGGCAAAACAAAGCTTATATTTCGTATCAGTTTTAGTTTTGGAGTTTGTGCGTTTATGGTCACTTTTATGTTTTTAGATAATTTCCAAATGTGATCTCCCAGAAGGGCATAGTCTGGAAAGTTTATACAAGCATTTATGTTTATGGCATTTATGCTGGGGTTTTTTTATGTCAGTTTTTGCTTTACATTGGTGGCTGTTTGTTATTGTAAAATAAATATGGATTTTCGCAGGCAACATGGGACATGTGATACTAAGTTTGTTTAAATTTTCCATAATAAGCTTTAAAAGGCTTTAAACATTAAGCCACACACACCGTTGACAATAGGGGAAGAAAGGTATTTGGTGATCAATTTAGAGGGGGGCTATAAATAACTACACTGTTAGAAAAATATGTTTTTCATATGTTCCGATATAAACAAAATGTGTTTCGGGCACAATTTTTAAACACAATATATTTAAGTGTAAACATGTAATGTTCCCAAACTAACACTAAATGTTTGGGACACATATGTTAATATGTTAGAATATATTATGTTTGGGGCATGCATGTTTCATAAAAATTATATGTGTGAATGCAAACATATATAAATTTACAAATTTCGAGTAAACATATATATGTTCCATTATTTTATTCAGAGAGCGACAGAGAGAGTATAGAGAAAGAAATAGAGATGAAACCGGGAGGGTTGACGAAAGATATCAACATAATATAGCGAGAGAATCAAAAGAGAGCAATTTCTGTGAAACCGCTTGTATGTTGTTTTGAAAAACTGTTTTATGATAAGGCCAAAAATTTTATATGCTTAAGTCTAAATTTTATTTAATTTGAATATTACAATGAGTATTCGGAATAAAGAGAATAGAGATTCGGAACCAAGAGAATAGACATTTGAAAAAAAACAGCGTGTGTTTTCGCCTTGAGAGCAGCATTTTACGTATGTGTGGACATGTGTTTTATTTATCATTTTGGCATTATGGGTACACCATTTTTTTGGTTCGTTAAAAGAAACCGGAACGTACAAGGAGTAAGTCAAAATATTCAGGCAAAGGAAATTTAAAAAAAATGGTGGAAAATATACACAAATTACAAAGGGATCATCATAAAAATAACGAAAGGGCACTATACTCTTTTTAGAGTTGGTACAGTAAAATGAAAAAAGGAGGAAATAGTGAAAAATTAAACAGTAAAATGTATAAAAACAAAGTTTAGTTCCTCTTTATTAATAAGTAGTCCAAGAGGAGTTGACGGACACCTTCAAATATAAAAGCGGGCATTAAGTTCGAGTTTTGCAGCTAAAACAATTGAAAAAGTTTATTTTCTTAAAAATTAATTATGAAAGAAAAGTAATATGCAAAACATGGTCATTTTAGAGCGCGATTATGCCAACTTAACACCGGCCTTAATGGTAAAAATGAAATTAAGTACAAAACACGATAAGTTTTAAATGCATTTAGAATGGTATTAAATGCTAGTAAAAACTGTTCACGTCTAAATAAATTTATGTGTATATTATTACATTATTTATGTATGTTTATACTCGACTCCACGTTCTTCTTTTATTATAGTTTTTGAATTCCTTCCAAAATTTCAACCTTTTATATCAAAAACAGTTTTTTGTTACAAACTTGTTATTTTTGCAATAAAAAATAATATTTTATCAAAAAACTCACTCTATTTCGTTTATATCAAGCACTGTTTCTGACTGTAAATCTTTAATAAACCACATTTCGAAGTTTCATTATAAAAATTTAATATAGTATAAATATCAATGTGTACATTAACAAAAAAGAAAAAACAATTGGCGTTCGGTCGGAGCAAGGATTGAACCCACGACCTTTTGCATGCACGGCAGACATGCTAACCACTGCTTCACGTTGCCAACACATGTATGTTTCTGTTAAATAATGTTATGTTTGCATGGGCTCGTGGGCGCTGCAAACTATGCTACATAAATATAACTTATAACGATAATTGTCTATTGATGGCCATAACAGCTACGTAGCCCAGTAGATAGTGTGATGGCTTACAAACTGTATGGTACTCGGTTCTATTCTCCGTCCAGGAGTAAGGTAAAACTTAAAAAATTTATAAAATTGAATAATTTCTTCAACATTATTTGTATTTGTGCCAAGACCTAAAAAATTTCGTGGAAGTGAAAATTATGTTAGGGAATGAGCACAATCTTCTATGGGAAAAATTCTTCCAAGCATATAATATTTTTGGGCTCAAAATGCTTCCAAACATATAATATGTTCACATAAAACAAACATATTAATGTTTCGGCAGTATCCAATAATATATGTGCTTCCTGCAAAATATGTTTGGAACATATGTTAAAGAAGCGATTTTTTTTGAGGGTGTATGGGACGATGTGAACAATACTTGGAATGGACATAACGTACCAAATTTAATATGGATTGGGTGAAATGCATTTCTCTGGGGATCGATCGGATGAATTTAGCTTTTCTATCAGGCTCCACAAGTCAAATCTGTACACGGACGAAAAAGACTGTTCTTCATATGTTTGTGTGTAAAAACTATATGTTTGTAACTCAAATTTTTTAACACAATATTTTTATGTGCAAGCATATAATGTTCATAGACTATTATAACATGTTTGGGACATATATGTTAATATGTTAGAACATATTATGTTTGGGATATACAATTTTTGTAAATATAATATGCTTGGATGCAAAAATATATTAATGTAGAAATAGCTTATAAACATTTCTAAGAGATATAGAGAGTATGCTGCTAGTAAAAAATGGATTTAACCAATTGGCGCCTTAAAAATATATATACACAAAGAAAATTGCATTAAAATTTTTTTCTACCTGTATATGCCTAAGGTGAAATATAATATGCTTGAACAATACAAACAATATTTCGTTTGGACCAATCCTGAAAATATATATGCTTGAAGAGGAATGTGTTTGGGGTATATGTTACAGAAGCGATTTTTTTGAGGGTCTATTATCCGACTCCCAGCGTCGCCAAAAAAGTATTGAAAATGTTCTTTTTGGATCCGGAAGTGGTGCAAAATTGGCGCAGAAGCGATGAATTTAACACGGGCTTGTCATAGGACGGATGTCCACCATTTCAACAGCCATTGCACTGAATATGCATCACTTCTTAGGTGTGATCCAAATTCAGTGTTTTGGATGTGAATTAAAAAATGTTGTTATAACAGGTTGGCTGATAAGTATCCGGTCTAACAAAGAAAAACACATTTTTTTGTCAAAATTCGTTTTTATTATTCAACATAGTTTCCTTCAAGGGCGATACAACGATTATAACGACCTTCCAATTTTTTGGTACCATGTTGGTAGTACTCCTTCGGTTTTGCCTCAAAATAGGCCTCAGTTTCAGCGATCACCTCTTCATTGCAGCCAAATTTTTTCCCTGCGAGCATTCTTTTGAGGTCTGAGAACAAGAAAAAGTCGTTGGGGGCCAGATCTGGAGAATACGGTGGGTGGGGAAGCAATTCGAAGCCCAATTCATGAATTTTTGCCATCGTTCGCAATGACTTGTGGCACGGTGCGTTGTCTTGGTGGAACAACACTTTTTTCTTCTTCATATGGGGCCGTTTTGCCGCGATTTCGACCTTCAAACGCTCCAATAACGCCATATATTTTATAGTCACTGTTGATGGTTTTTCCCTTCTCAAGATAATCGATAAAAAATATTCCAAAAAACAGAGGTCATTACTTTGCCAGCGGACTTTTGAGTCTTTCCACGCTTCGGAGACGGTTCACCGGTCGCTGTCCACTCAGCCAACTGTCGATTGGACTCAGGAGAGTAGTGAGAGTAAGCCAAGTTTTTGCTTCCACCGTATTTTTCCCCTTCAGAAAACAGAATTTTATCAAAACACGAAATTCTTTTTTTCCATTTTTGTTTTCACAATAACAAAAGTTGCTTCACATAAGACGCTCTATCTTACAAACTAATTGACTTACAGACGTCAAATTTTGACACGAATCATTTAAAGGTTGGTGCTATATAAAAATAATATGCATTTAATACTAGCGACGCCATTTTAGGTTAAAGGTTAAAGTGGCAGCCCGATTAAGATTCAGGCTCACTTAGACTATTCAGTCCATTGTGAGCGACGCCATTTGACAAATAATTAATTTTTATAATTTTTTATGAATTTTAATGCAATCTAACGCTTGTCTGAAACCCTTAACCTCAAATATTTTCAAAATTTCGCAATTTTTCTAGAATAAATTTAGAAATATTTTCGGCAAAATTTTAATAATTTGTACCATTTTATTAACCCTTACCCTGTTTTTAACATATACTAAACAAAAAAAAAGTTTAAATTGCGTTTTAAAATTATGAAAAAAGCGAGTTATAAAAAATTGAATTAAAAGAACTTCCTAAGTAGTTAAAATGAAGAACATCTTTGGAAGGACATTTTTGGAAGTGCTTTTAAAGTTCTGCCTTTAGAAGACCTCCAAATTTTTTTGCTGGGCTTATATAAATGGCAACTACACGGATGAAAAAGACTGTTTTTCATATGTTTGGCTATAAACATTATATGTTTGGAACACAAATTTTTAAACACAATATTTTTGAGTGCAAGCATATAATGTTCATAAACTAGCATAACATGTTTGGGACATATATGTTAATATGTTAGAACATATTATGTTTGGGACATAAAATGTTTGTAAATATAATATGCTTGGATGCAAACATAGATTAATTTAGAAATAGCCTATAAACATGTATGTGTTTAGTAGCTTGGAGCGCTATTTAACAGGGAGCGATATTGAATTAAGTCGGTGGTTGTTGCTTGTTATTACAAAATTAACATTTTATTTTTCCTTGGGCAATTGATCAGCTACTTCTTTGATCCTTACAAACTGTGTGGTCCGCTGTTCGAATCCCCGTCCGGCAAAAGGTAAAATTAAAATAAAATAAAAATCATAAAATTGAATAATTTCTTCTACAATGTTTGTATTCCAGAAAAAGGTGCTAAGAACTAAAAAATCTCGTGGAAGTGAGAAAGATGTGGGGGAATATACAATTAGGCAGAAACAAAATTTTGAGCATTCAGGTCGAAAACCTATGTTGTTAGCACCTATATTACCTGTTTATTTTCATAATTCATTATGATTGTAAATATATAAATAAACAAATAAAATTTTGAGCACAATATTGTTTGGGAGAATTTTTTTTAAGCATATACTATTTTTGGGTGCAAAATGCTTCCAAACATATTATATGTTCACATAATAACATATTGTTTTTTGGAAGACAACATTATTGAATTTGGATGCAAAAATACAAAATGTTTGGAACTTAGACTACCCAAACATATATTGTTTAGACCAATATGCTTTCAAACATATTATATATTGGAAGAGATCAAACATATAAATGTTTGGGCAATACCCAAAAATGTATATGCTGAAGCGATTTTTTGTGAGCGTGTAATTGTGCCAAAATACTTTATGGGGTCTGAGGTCAATATTTCCATGCTTTACAGACGGAACGACAAAGTTATGGATGGTGGCCAAATCTTATGTCCTAAGTACACTGAAAAATAAGGCTTGCCCTGTTTCAAAGATTTTGTCTTTACACTAATGAGTTTGGTATTAATTCCGAGCCAAAGAAACGTAGAATTGAAGTACGAGGATACTTTAAGGATACAATTCACTTTTAAATTTGAGTTTTGCGTGCTTGATTCTAAGAAACAAATTTTAATTTACTAGTTTTTCAGTTTTTTTCTTCATGTGCTACCAAAGTCCTTTTAGGAAAACTTAAATTCTCAAGTTTCGACTCAACTTCAAGTAGAAATTATGCAATGTTTCAAGTAAAAATCGTCTTTAAAATAAAATGTTGAAAGACGTCTCCTATTTTCGAACGATTTTTTGCTTTGTTGTCAAGATGGAAAATGCAACAAATTGTAAGACACTTGCATTAACCCTTTCACCAACGAAGTAAACCTAATGTTATAAACTGTAAGTTTTCTTTTGTTTTTACTTGCACTAAAAGCATGTAGAACAAAAATTGTATTTGTGAGAACCTACTTCAATTACTTCAAGAGCTATATGAGTTTCTTCTGAAAGCTTGATTCTTGAATTGTGACCCAGTGACCTTACGAAAAGAAACGCTATTTAGCCTACCAAATCTTTCAAAGTATTATAAAAAATCAAAAAAGAATCCGATATAATATCAGCTATTGTTTTTGTATGAATGTCCATATACTAGAGATGCACAGTAGAAAAATGGTCTCAAAATTTCGTATTTTTTGTTTATTGCTAAAGAAGTTTATGAAAATGCATTGTAGTGCTGCACTCTTTGAAAAATATGTTTTTCATATGTTCCGATATAAACAAAATATGTTTCGGGCACAATTTTTAAACACAATTTATTTAAGTGCAAACATGTAATGTTCCTAAACTAACACTAAATGTTTGGGACATCTATGTTAATATGTTAGAATATATTATGTTTGGGGCATGAATGTTTCATAAAAATCATATGTGTGAATGCCAACATATATGAATTTACAAATTTCGACTAAACATACATATGTTGTGATATTTTATTCAAAGCGACAGAGAGAGAGTATAGAGAAAGAAATAGAGATGGAAACCGGGAGAGTTGACGAAAGATATCAACATAACACACCGAAAGAATCAAAAGAGAACAATTTCTGTGAAACCGCTTGCATGTTGTTTCGGAGAACTGTTTTATGATAAGGCCAAAAATTTGATATGCTTAAGTCTAAATATTATTTAATTTGAATAAAGAGAATGGACATTCCGAACCAAGAGAATAAACATTTGAAAAACAAACAGCATACGTTTTCGCCTTGAGAGCAGCATTTTATGTATGTGTGGACATGTGTTTTGTTTATCATTTTGGCATTATGGGCACAATTTTTTTCTTGGTTCGTTAAAATTAATCAGTGGCCTTCATAAAAATAACAAAAAGGGCACTATACTCTGTTTAGAGTTGGGACAGTAAAATGAAATAAGGAGGAAATAGTAAAAAATTACGCAGTAAAATGTATAAAAACAAAGTTTAGTTCCTCTTTATTAATAAGTAGTCCACGAGGAGTTGACGGACACCTTCAAATATAAAAGCGGGCATTAAGTTCGAGTTTTGCAGCTAAAACAATTTAAAAAGTTTATTTTCTTTAAAATGAATTATTAAAGAAAAATAAAAGGCATTTTAGAGCGATGGTATTAAATGCTAGTAAAAAACTGTTCACGCCTAAATAAATTTATGTTTATATTATAAAATTATTTATGTATGTTTATACTCGACTCCACGTTCTTCTTTTGTTAGAGTTTTTGAATTCCTTCCAAATTTTAAAGTTTTGTACCAAAAACAGTTTTTTGTTACAAAATTGTTATTTTTGCAATAAAAAAATAATATTTTATCCAAAAATCAGCCAATTTCGTTTATATCAAGCACTGTTACTGACTATAAATCTTTAATAACCCACATTTCGAAGTTTCATAATAAAAATTTAATATAGTATAAATATAAATGTGTAAATTAAAAAAAAAAAACAAAAAAAAATGTTCGGTCGGACCAGGGATTGAACCCACGACCCTTTGCATGCAAGGCAGACATGCTAACCACTGCTCCACGTGGCAAACAAATGTATGTTTCTGTTAAATAATGTTATGTTTGCATGGGCTCGTGGGCGCTGCAAACTATGCTATATAAATGTAACTTATAACGATAATTATCTGCTGGTGACCATAACAGCTACGTAGCCCAGTGGATAGTGTGTTGGTTTACAAACAGTATGGTCCTCGGTTCGATTCTCCGTGCAGGCGAAAGGTAAAATTTAAAAAATTTATAAAAGTGAATGATTTCTTCAACATTATTTGTATTACAGAAAAAGGTGACAAGAACAAATATATTTCGTGGAAGTAAAAATTACGAGTATGTTAGGGAATGAGCACAATCGTCTTTGGGAAAAATTCTTCCAAGCATATAATATTTTTGGGCTCAAAATGCTTCCAAACATATAATATGTTCACATAAAACAAACATATTAATGTTTCGGCAGTATCCAATAATATATGTGCTTCCTGCAAAATATGTTTGGAACATATGTTAAAGAAGCGATTTTTTTTTTGAGGGTGCGACCACTAAAGAAAATATTTATATCTTATTTAGATTAAAACCTCAACTTTAAAATAAGATAGAGAAATATATCGAAACTTATTGGGAAAATAGCGTTTGGTGTCGTTTTCGAATATCCTTCTAAGTGGACATTGGTAGTCAAAGGGTTAACGTTGAAGAAGTTTACACAATTGTTAAAGACAAGTTGACCTTAGTCAAACAACATTTTCTTTAATGTTAAGATACTCATGTTTAAATCGAATTACTTAATTATAAGGACAAAATAGCTTCATTTAAAACTTTATCGACTTTTGGATAAGGAAAACAAGTATATACGGCCGTAAGTTCGGCCAGGCCGAATCTTATGTACCCTCCACCATGGATTGCGTAGGAACTTCTACTAAAGTCCATAAGGGGTATATATTAAACAAAAAAAAAAGGCCGATTAAATACGTATATAATTCAGTTTGACAAAATTTTCTATAGAAATAAAATTTTGACAAAATTTTTTATAGAAATAAAAACTTGACAAAATTTTCTATAGAAATAAAATGTTGACAAAATTTTCTATGGAAGTAAAATGTTGACAAAATGTTCTATAGAAATAAAATGTTGACAAAATTGTCTATAGAAATAAAATGTTGACAAAATTTTCTACAGAAATAAATTTTTTACAAAATTTTCTATAGAAATAAAATTTTGACAAAATTTTCTATGGAAATAAAATGTTGACAAACATTGCTATAGAAATAAACTTTTCACAAAACTTTCTATGGAAATGAAATTTTGACAAGACTTTCTATAGTAATAAAATTTGACAATTTTTACATGGCTGTTAGAGGCCATATACTAACGAAATGTACCAAATTTCAACCGCATCGGATGACTTTTGCTCCTCCAAGAGGCTCCGGAGGTCAAATCTGGGGATCGGTTTATATGGGAGCTATATAAAGGGTGATTCTTTTGAGGTTAGGATTTTCATGCATTAGTATTTGACAGATCACGTGGGATTTCAGACATGGTGTCAAAGAGAAAGATGCTCAGTATGCTTTGACATTTCATCATGAATAGACTTACTAACGAGCAACGCTTGCAAATCATTGAATTTTATTACCAAAATCAGTGGCAGAAAATCCGCTTTTTTATCGACAAATTTTGTTCAGCGATGAGGCTCATTTCTGGTTGAATGGCTACGTAAATAAGCAAAATTGCCGCATTTGGAGTGAAGAGCAACCAGAAGCCGTTCAAGAACTGCCCATGCATCCCGAAAAATGCACTGTTTGGTGTGGTTTGTACGCTGGTGGAATCATTGGACCGTATTTTTTCAAAGATGCTGTTGGACGCAACGTTACGGTGAATGGCGATCGCTATCGTTCGATGCTAACAAACTTTTTGTTGCCAAAAATGGAAGAACTGAACTTGGTTGACATGTGGTTTCAACAAGATGGCGCTACATGCCACACAGCTCGCGATTCGATGGCCATTTTGAGGGAAAACTTCGGAGAACAATTCATCTCAAGAAATGGACCGGTAAGTTGGCCACCAAGATCATGCGATTTGACGCCTTTAGACTATTTTTTGTGGGGCTACGTCAAGTCTAAAGTCTACAGAAATAAGCCAGCAACTATTCCAGCTTTGGAAGACAACATTTCCGAAGAAATTCGGGCTATTCCGGCCGAAATGCTCGAAAAAGTTGCCCAAAATTGGACTTTCCGAATGGACCACCTAAGACGCAGCCGCGGTCAACATTTAAATGAAATTATCTTCAAAAAGTAAATGTCATGGACCAATCTAACGTTTCAAATAAAGAACCGATGAGATTTTGCAAATTTTATGTGTTTTTTTTTTTTTAAGTTATCAAGCTCTTAACAAATCACACTTTATAATTATGAACCGATATGGACCAATTTATGCATGGTTGTTAGAGACCATATACTAACACCACGTACTAAATTTCAATTGGATCGGATGAATTTTGCTCATCCAAGAGGCTCCAGAGTTCAAATCTGGGGATCGGTTTATATGGGAGCTATATATAATTATGGACCGATATGGACCAATTTTTGCATGCTTGTTAGAGACCGTATACTAACACCAGGTATCCAATTTCAAACGGATCGGATGAATTTTGCCCCTCCAAGAGGCTCCGGAGGTCAAATCTGGGGATCGGTTTATATGGGAGCTATATATAATTATGGAGCGATATGGACCAGTTTTTGCATGGTTGTTAGAGACCATATACTAACACCACGTACCAAATTTCAATCGGGTAGGATGTAGTTTGCTCCTCCAAGAGGCTCCGGAGGTCAAATCTGGGGATCGGTTTATATGGGAGCTATATATATTTATGGACCGATATGGACCAATTTTTGCATGGTTGTTAGAGACCGTATACTAACATCAGGTACCAAATTTCAACCGGATCGGATGAATTTTGCCCCTCCAAGAGGCTCCGGAGGTCAAATCTGGGGATCGGTTTATATGGGGGCTATATATAATTATGGACCGATATGGACCAATTTTTGCATGGTTGTTAGAGACCGTATACTTAGACCACGTACCAAATTTCAACCGGATCGGATGAATTTTGCTGCTCCGGAAGGCTCCGCAAGCCAAATTTGGGGATCTGTTTATATGGGGGCTATACGTAAACGTGGGCCGATATGGCCCATTTTCAATACCATCCGACCTACATCAATAACAACTACTTGTGCCAAGTTTCAAGTCGATAGCTAGTTTCGTTCGGAAGTTAGCGTGATTTCCACTGACGGACGAACAGCCGGACAGACGGACGGACATGCTTAGATCGACTCAGAATTTCACCACGACCCAGAATATATATACTTTATGGGGTCTTAGAGCAATATTTCGATGACTTTCCAATATTCCTGTCCTACTTTAATGAAAAATAATTTGTTTGAAGCAACTTACGTTTGATTAAATATTTTATGCTATTTTGAGAACATTATATTTTTGAACTTAACAGTATTTTGATAAAAAAAAATTGGGTCCGAGCCATATTCCTTTTTTACGTAGCAACATATAAAAAACATATATTTTCTGACCTTGTATGAATAACTTGTTGTTTTTATTTTTTTTTATTTTAGGTAAGTGAGAAGTTATCATCTCTTTTCAAGAATGTAAGTCAAAAAATATGCAATTTTCTTTGATTTTCAAGTAGTTAAGGGAACAATATACAACAATCAGAAAAAGAATACATATCGAGGCTATACCAATTGCCACTTTATATGTCATCATGCTTTTCCATATCATGACACTATTCATTATGCTCCAAATTTTGCATAGAATGGTAAGAACCCTGATCCTTTGCCCATTTCCAATTATCTTTGATATATGTGTTGTGTGAAATAAGACACGTAATTTAATATATGTTTTTGAGACGCAAAAAAAAACAGTAAATATCTAACTGCCAGCAGAACATAAAAGTTTCAAATAAATTGAAAAATATATGCATGTAGCAGAACGACTGAATTCCACTTTAGCATATCCATGAGATGAGACAGCAACTTGAAATAGGAAACTCGTAAAAGACAATCACTACTTGCAAACAATGTGCCAAGATAAATAAAGCGGAAATTGATAGACGAATGGTATATATGCAAAAAACATGGTTAGAGTAATGTGTATGTAAACTCTTCAATCCAGACAAAATTCTTGGAGAATTTTCCTCTTTTAGTCCATACAGTATAAATTTACGGGATTAAAAAATATAAAAGGTCACACGAGCAAAATCTAAGTTTTTTTTAAGGAATCGATTTGTTTCTACAGAAAAATTTCTCAAAATTTTATTTCTATAGAAAATTTTCTCAAAATTTTATTTCTATAGAAAATTTTCTCAAAATTTCATTTGTGTAGAAATTTTATTTTTATAGAAAATTTTCTCAACTTGTTTTTAGAAAATTTTATTTTTATAGAGAATTTTCTTAAAATTTTATTTTTATAGACAATTTTCTCAAAAATTTATTTCCATAGAAAATTTTGTCAAAATTTTATTTCTATATAAAATTTTCTCAAAATTTAATTTCTATAGAAAATTTTGTCAAAATTTAATTTCTATAGAAAATTTTCTCGAATTTTTATTTCTATAGAAAACTATGTCAAAATTTTATTTCTATAGAAAATTTTGTCAAAATTTTATTTCTATACAAAATTTTGTCAAAATTTTATTTCTATAGAAAATTTTGTCAAAATTTTATTTCTGTAGAAAATTTTGTCAAAATTTTATTACTATAGAAAATTTTGTCAAAATTTTATTTCTATAGACTATTTGTCAAAATTTTATTACTATAGAAAATTTTGACAAAGTTTTCTATAGAAATAAAATTTTGTCAAAATTATATTTCTATAGAAAATTTTGTCAAAATGTTATTTTTATAAAAAGTTTTGTCAAAATTTTTGTTTTACAGAAAATTTTGTCAACATTTTATTTTTCTCGAAAATTTTGTCAAAATTTTATTTCTCTAGAAAATTTTGTCAAAATTTTATTTTTATAGAAAATTTTGTAAAAATTTTATTTCTATAGAAAATTTCGTCAAAATTTTTTTTCTCTGCAAAATTTTGTCAAAATTTTATTTCTCTAGAAATTTTTGTCAAAATTTTATTTCTATAGAAATTTTTGTCAAAATGTTATTTCTCTAGAAATTTTTGTCAAAATTTTATTTCTATAGAAAATTTCGTCAAAATTTTATTTCTATAGAAAATATTGTCAAAATTTTATTACTATAGAAAATTTTGTCAAATTTTTGTTTTCTATAGAAAATTTTGTCAAAATTTTATTTCTGTAGAAAATTTTGTCAAAATTTTATTACTATAGCAAATTTTGTGAAGAAAAGATTTTATTTCTATAGTAAATTTTGTCAAATTTTTTTTCTATAGAAAATTTTGTCAAAGCTTTATTTTTATAGAAAATTTTGTCAAAATTTTATCTCTATAAAAAATTTTGTCAAAATTTTATTTCTCTACAAAATTTTGTCAAAATTTTATTTCTATAGAAAAGATTTTATTTCTATAGAAAATTTTGTCAAAAATTTTTTTTGTATAGAAAATTTTGTCAAAATTTTATTTCTATAGAAAATTTTGTCAAAATTTTATTTCTCTTGAAAATTTGGCAAAATTTTATTTCTCTAGAAAATTTTGTCAAAATCTTATTTCTATAGAAAGTTTTGTCAAAATTTTATTTCAATAGAAAATGTTGTCAAAATTTTATTTCTCTAGAAAATTTTGTCAAAATTTTCTTTCTATAGAAATTTTTTACAAAATTTTATTTCTATAGAAAATTTTGTCAAAGCTGTATTTTTATAGAAAAATTTTTCAAAATATTGTTTCTATAGAAAATTTAGTCAAAGCTTTATTTTTATAGAAAATTTTCGCAAAATTTTATTTCTATAGAAAATTTTGTCAACATTTTTTTCCTATAGAAAATTTTGTCAAAGCTTTATTTTTATAGAAAAATTTCTCAAAATTTTGTTTCTATAGAAAATTTTGTCAAAGCTTTATTTTTATAGAAAATTTTCTCAAAATTTTGTTTCTATAGAAAATTTTCTTAAAATTTTATTTCTATAGAAAATTTTCTCATAATTGGTGTAATTAGGGTAATTTCCAGTGCCTTTCGAAGACCGCTTAAAGTAGTTGGTTCTTTGTTATTACACTTAAAATAAAATCGGTCAGCACTCACTGATAAGAGAGAGGTTCACCACCTGTAGTATCACATGTGGTTTGTCTTCGTCATATGAAGAGGGTGGCATAAATAGCCGATTCTTCGCTTCATTGCTACCACAAAAATTGCCTGATCTCAATCCGTTGAACTTTTGCGATTTAGGGCATTTTGGAGAGTAAGGTTGACACCAAAGAATACCAAATATCGATCGTTTCAAGACGGCTCTTCGCCGGGAATGTGCCAAGATACCGCAGAGCCGCTTTCGTGCAGCATGTGATGGCTTTGTCGGTGGTGTGGAGGCCATCATTTATGCCAAATTTCGTTAATTTTTGGCTTGGGGAGCTATATACCCCCCTCCACTCCAGGAAATTCATCAAACTACGCTAATGGCGGCGACAGTGGTCAGTAGTGGGCACTCCACATCTGAAAGGTGGTCTAAGAATATGTTTTTCTTCTCTTACCTTGCCCAATAAAAATACCATGTAAAGTCTCATATTTCCATTAACTTTGATTACTAATCACTTCCACAGCTATGCATTTTATCCCCCTAATTAATCGTATTAGGCTTTACTATGGAATACCAAGGCATATGATAGTTTGCATGGAATTTAAGTATCTTCCACCGAAATTACAATTTACATGCGTTTTTATGAATGCTCCATTAGGCGAAATTAGCCATATGTTGTGTACGCTGCTAGTAGTTGTTGCCTGCCAAAAAGGATTATTCTGGTCAATAGATGATACCTTCAGATTTGCATAAGCCTCAATACTAGGAATAACGAACCATTGACATTGTTGTGAATTTTGGTCGAAATTCGATTTTGTATTTTTGTATTTTTTTTGTCGCTATTGGCCAGAATAACTTGTTGGCTTGGTCTGGTATAAAATTGCTTATAAAGCCCAACATGTCAGATGCCATGACAATCAACCACATATTTAAAATAAATCTGTCACTAACTGACATTCAAGACCACACCCCCAAACAACAAGGGTGGCCACATGGATCATCAACGGCAATTAATGTCAATATTAATAAAATATGGACTTTTGCAAATATAGACTGTGATGGAAAATTGCATAAGGAAGTGGGGAGTGAGTGAAACCAAATATCACAACGGGGGTATTGCTGATGAAGTTTACAAAATGTGAAAGCTCTCTTTGGTTCGGTTTTTTCCCACAAAGTACTTTACTAAGTTATATTAAGTTCAAATATGGACTACAAAGATTTTGAATAAAACCGATTTATAAATGAAGTCGGTCCATATATAATATACACTGAAAAAAAAAACTATTAACCTAATATGAATGCCTACACGGACTGTTTTTCATATGTTTGGGTGTAAAAATTATATGTTTGGAACTTACATTTTTTAACATTTCACAAACTAGCATAACATGTTTGGGACATATATGTCAATATGTTAGAACATATTATGTTTGGGACATAAACTGTTTGTAAATATAATACGCTTAGATGTAAACATATATTAATTTGGAAATAGCCTATGAACATATATGTGTTTAAAAAGAGAGATCTAGAGAGTATGCTGCAAGTAAAAGAATTGAAGTAACCAATTGGCGCCTTAAAAACATATCCACTCAAAGAAAATTTCATTAACATTTTTTCTACCAGTGTATGCCCTAAGGTGAAACATAATATGTTTATACTTCACGTTCTTCCTTTGTTAGAGATTTGAATTTTCAAACTTTTATACCCAAAACATTTGTATACCCTTCACCACTACTGTGGTACGGGGTATAATAAGTTTGTGCATTTGTGTGTAACGCCAAGAAGGAAAAGTCTGAGACCCATCGTTTAGTATACCTCAGAAATAAATTCTGAGTCGATTTAGCATTTTTTGTGCGCAAAGTCGCAGTTTAAGTCCGATCGTCCTCAAATTTGGCATAGGATCGTTTTTTGTCATATATATTTATCCCCGATCTGGTCATAATCGGCGTGTTTATCAACCGTCGTTCTTCAAATTCCGTACATCCGAATATTTTATGAGTCTCGAAAAACTTACAAACTATCAGCAAAGTCGGTTCAGATTTAGATATAATTTCCAGATATATCTTTCGTACGATTTAGACTCATATGGCAATAGAGTCCAAAGTTTACTACCGATTTTCGTGAAATTTTGCACAGAGAGTAGAATTGACATTCTACCAATGCTTGGTAAATTTGATTGAAATCGGTTCAGATTTAGATATAGCTCCCATATATTTCTTTCGCCCGATATGGACTAATACGGTCCCAGAAGCCAGAGTTTAACCCCAATTTGGTTGAAATTTTGCACTAGGAGTACAATTAGTAGTGTGCCAAATTTTATTAAAATCGGTTCAGATTTAGATATAGCTCCCATATATATCGTTCGCCCGATTTACACTCATATGACCACAGAGGCCAATTTTTTAACTCCGATTTAGTTGAAATTTTGCACAGGGAGTAGAATTAGCATTGTAGCTATGCGTGCCAAATTTTATTAAAATCGGTTCAGATTTAGATATAGCTCCCATATATATCGTTCGCCCGATTTACACTCATATGACCACAGTGCCCAATCTTTTACTCCGATTCAATTGAAATTTTGCACAGGGAGTAGAATTAGCAGTGTAGCTATGCGTGCCAAATTTGGTTAAAATCGGTTCAGATTTAGATATAGCTCACATATATAACTTTCGCCCGCATTACACTTATATGGCCTCAAAAGCCAGAGTTATGCCCTGACTTACTTCAAATTTGGCACGAGAGGTACGTTTAACGGTGTCGTTATGTGTGCCATATTTGGTTAAAATCGGTTCAGATTTAGATATAGCTCTCTCTATATATCTTTTGTCCGATTTGGGATTATATTGCATCAAAAACCAGGGTTTTGCCCTGACTTGCTTCAAATTTTGCACAAGGAGTACGTTTAATAGTACCGGTAAGTGTGCCAAATTTGGTTGAAATTAGTTCAGATTTAGATATAGCTCCCATATATATCTTTCGCCCGATTTACACTCATATGACCACGGGGCCAAAGTTATACTCCCATTTACGAGAAATTTTGCAGAGATTGCAGAATTATTATCCTAACTATGCATGTCAAATTTCGTCAAAATCGGTTCAGATTATATATAGCTCCCATATATGCGTACACCAGAGTTGGGGAAATAGCGTATTTTATACCCATTCTCAATGGGATTTTCCTCCAATTAACTCCATAATTTCCACAAAGCACATATTTAATATGATATTTAAGTGTGTCAGGTTTGATCTAATTTGGTTCAGATTTAGATAAAGCCTCCATATATTCGTTTTTCCGGTTTATAAAATGTGGCCAAAATTTCCACACTTTACACAAAATTATGTGATGATTTCCGCATATCTTAGTCATATCCTACACACTGTAATGCCAGACTTTCCACAGAACGATTGAGTTTTAAATAAGGCTCCAAGTCGCCCGAAGTGACCAAATAATATATCGCAACCCACCCTTGACCACATATCTTGGCGAGATCTAACCAATATCCTTGTAAAATCATCACTGCTGAGTAGCACAAATTGTAAATATTACTCAAATGGTCCTATATCTCGAATACATAAGTATCGCCTGATAAATCATAAATGCTGTTTTGTACAATTGCATTAAAATTTCTCTCGCTTCATATTTCCCATATTTTTTTTACTAACATTGTGTTTCATCCCAGGGCGTTAGCCGATTTAAATTTTAATTCTAGAGATTTTGTAGACGTACAAAAAATTGTCTCCATTAAAAGTATTTGTATCTGGAAAGGCAAACCTTTTTATAGTTCCTAGCAAACTTTAAGTAGTTGAGATGGTAACACAAATGTTTGTCTACATATTGGTGATAGGGTATAATGTAGTCGGATCCGCCCGACTCTATACTTTCCTTACTTGTTTTTGTTAAACATTTTTATTTTTGCAATAAAAAAATTATATTTTATCCAAAAGCTCAGTCCATTTCATTTATATCAAGCACTGTTCTTTGCTGACTGTAAATCTTTAATAACACACATTTCGAAGTTTCATTGCAAAAATTTAATGTAGTAATAAAGGGTGATTCTTTTGAGGTTAGGATTTTCATGCATTAGTATTTGACAGATCACGTGGGATTTCAGACATGGTGTCAAAGAGAAAGATGCTCAGTATGCTTTGACATTTCATCGTGAATAGACTTACTAACGAGCAACGCTTGCAAATCATTGAATTTTATTACCAAAATCAGTGTTCGGTTCGAAATGTGTTTCGCGCTTTACGTCCGATTTATGGTCTACATAATCGACCAAGTGAGCAAACAATTAATGCGATTGTGACCAAGTTTCGCACTCAGTTTACTTTATTGGACATTAAACCAACCACACGAATGCGTACAGTGCGTACAGAAGAGAATATTGCGTCTGTTTCTGAGAGTGTTGCTGAAGACCGTGAAATGTCGATTCGTCGCCGTTCGCAGCAATTGGGTTTGTGTTATTCGACCACATGGAAGATTTTACGCAAAGATCTTGGTGTAAAACCGTATAAAATACAGCTCGTGCAAGAACTGAAGCCGAACGATCTGCCACAACGTCGAATTTTCAGTGAATGGGCCCTAGAAAAGTTGGCAGAAAATCCGCTTTTTTATCGACAAATTTTGTTCAGCGATGAGGCTCATTTCTGGTTGAATGGCTACGTAAATAAGCAAAATTGCCGCATTTGGAGAGAAGAGCAACCAGAAGCCGTTCAAGAACTGCCCATGCATCCCGAAAAATGCACTGTTTGGTTGGTTTGTACGCTGGTGGAATCATTGGACCGTATTTTTTCAAAGATGCTGTTGGACGCAACGTTACGGTGAATAGCGATCGCTATCGTTCGATGCTAACAAACTTTTTGTTGCCAAAAATGGAAGAACTGAACTTGGTTGACATGTGGTTTCAACAAGATGGCGCTACATGCCACACAGCTCGCGATTCTATGGCCATTTTGAGGGAAAACTTCGGAGAACAATTCATCTCAAGAAATGGACCGGTAAGTTGGCCACCAAGATCATGCGATTTGACGCCTTTAGACTATTTTTTGTGGGGCTACGTCAAGTCTAAAGTCTACAGAAATAAGCCAGCAACTATTCCAGCTTTGGAAGACAACATTTCCGAAGAAATTCGGGCTATTCCGGCCGAAATGCTCGAAAAAGTTGCCCAAAATTGGACTTTCCGAATGGACCACCTAAGACGCAGCCGCGGTCAACATTTAAATGAAATTATCTTCAAAAAGTAAATGTCATGGACCAATCTAACGTTTCAAATAAAGAACCGATGAGATTTTGCAAATTTTATGCGTTTTTTTTTTTAAAAAAGTTATCAAGCTCTTAACAAATCACCCTTTATATAAATATATAAATTATAAAAAAAAAATTTGGTGTTCCCTGAACCCAGGACCCTTTGCATGCAAGGCGGACATTGCTCTACGTGGCCAACAAATGTATGTTTCTGTTGAATAAGGTTTTGTTTGCGTCGGCCCGTGGGCGCTGTAAACTATGCTACATAAATGTAACTTATAAGGATAATTGTCTATTGGTGACTATAGCATCTACGTAGCCCAGTGAATAGTGTGTTGGCTTGCAAACTGCATGGTCCTCGGTTCGATTCTCCGTCCAGGCGAAAGGTAATATTTAACAAATTTATAAAATTGAATAATTTCTTCAGCATTGCTTGTATTACAGAAAAAGGTCATAAGAACGAAAACATATCGTGGTAGTGAGAAACATGTGAGGGAATATGCAATTAGACCGAAATAAATCTTTTTTTGCACAATCTTCTTTGGGACAAAATTATTCCAAGCATATAATATTTTTGGGCTCAAAATGCTTCCAAACATATAATATGTTCACATAAAACAAACATAATAATATTTCGGCAATATTCAATAATATATGTGCTTCCTGCAAACTATGTTTGGAGCATATATTAGAGAAGCAATTTTTTTTTTTTGAGGGTGTAGGCTCACTTAGACTATTTAGTCCACAAGTGATGAAATTGTCAAACGAACTTGTGACCATATTAAATGAAATCCCAATTCGGAGACACATTTCAAGTGAATCATTATTTTCCGCCCCAACCATTTCGCAAAAAAGGAAATTTTATGGCAATTAAGGTCAAACATAATTATTTTCCAGTAATTTTTGAATATTTTTAATACCAATGCTAAGTGAATGAATGTCAGTGACAGATATTTCATTGCTCCCACACAATGGACATGACCTCTCTAGGAAATACTTAACTTGAATAAAGCAGAATAAACGGAAGAACTTTGTTCATCCATTTGTCTGTTTTGTGTATGAATGGAAAACATTCTAGATAGAAATACGAGTTTAAGCCATAAGTCATTGGCAAACACTAAGGTCCTTTGTTTGTGTGCTTGTTTTTCACTTCCCTCAAGTCAAGTATACATGAAGAGGGCAAACAAAAGAGTTTGCTCAATTAAACAGACACTGTCGGAAAATGGCCAAAATTATGCAAACATAAACTTGTTTCCTGCATTACTCCGACAACCATTTCTACGGCTGCCTTTGCTCAATAATTTCTCCGCCCTCTAGTAAGTCAGCAAAACAAAAAAAAAAAAAAAACGAAAAAACTTGGAAGTTAAAATGTCGCACCATTCCAAGGATAGCACAAAAACACACTAGACAGACAAACAGAATGAAAACTATTTGAACGAGCAAAAAAGAGGAAGTGAACCACTGACAACAACAAATCTTCGAAAAATTCTCAAACTTTTTTGTATGAATTCTGTTATTCGTTTAACGTGTGTGTGTGCAAACAAAAACAAAAAAAAAACGATGTCCATTTGAAGGGTTATAGAAATTATTAGAAAACAAGTAAGTAAAGTCTAAAGTCGGGCGGAGCCGACTATATTATACCCTTCACCACTATGAAGACAGACATTTTTGTTACCATCTCAACTACTTCAAAATTTCCTGGGATGTATATAAAGGATTGCATTTCCAGATACAAATACTCCTAATGGGGAAAATTGTTTGTACTTCTACAAAACTCTAGAATTAAAATTAAAATCGGCTAACGCCCTGGGATGAAACACAATGTTAGTACAAAAATATGGGAAATATGAAGCGAGAGAAATTTTAATGCAATTGTACAAAAGAGCATTTATGATTTATCAGGCGATACATATGTATTCGAGATATATGACGATTTTCAATTTTTGCTACTCATCAGTGGCGATTTTACAAGGATAGTGGTTAGATCTCGCCAAGATATGTATATTATTTGATCAGGCGACTTGGAGCCTTATTTAAAACTCAGCCGTTCTGTTTCTTTGCGAACTTTGACAGTTTTATGTGCTTGAAAATATCTGCTACCTTTCTCCTTCCTTTTGCCGTATAAAACTCCTGTCCCGGAAGCTGCTTGTAGTCGGCTTTGACGTAGGTTTCGTCGTCCATTACCACGCAGTCAAACTTCGTCAGCATCGTCGTGTACAGCATCCGGGATCGCGCTTTGGCCGCCGTATTTTGTTTATCATCGCGATTTGAAGTCACTACCTTCTTGTAAGTCGATAGTCCTGCTCGTTTTTTGGCTCGATGCACGGTTGTAGACGATACACCCAGCTTATTTGCGGCATCTCGGAGAGAGAGGTTAGGGTTTCGCTTGAAACTACCGGCAACTCTCTTTGTCGTATCAGCGGCTTCCGGTTTTCTATTTCCCCCCGATCCAGACTTCCTGGCTGTCGACAAACGTTCCCCAAACACTTTAATTACATTTGTAACGGTTGATTTGGTAACTTTTAGCGATTTTGCCAGCTTTGCGTGCGAGTAGCTCGGATTTTCGCGATGCGCGAGCAAAATTTTGATACGCTGCTCTTCTTGCTTGGACGGCATTTTGACAACTGAAGAGTGAATTCCAAAATCAAAATAGGAGCAACATTCTACACACACACACCTTCAAAATGAGGGGTGTTCAGGTTTTTTAAATGCAAAATTGAAAGAAATACGTCAAGTTTATATTGACCAAATTTTGACCGTATCACCCTTTATTAAATATATTCTCTGTGGAAACTATCCAGTCAATTGGAGGAAAATCCCATTGAAAATAGGTCTAAAATATGAAACAGTCTACCATATTTCCCCAACTCTGGTGTACGTATATATGGGAGCTATATATAATCTGATTTTGACTATATTTGAATAATAATTCTGGAATCTCTGCAAAATTTCATGTAAATGGGAGTGTAACTTTGACCCCCGTTGTCATATGAGTGTAAATCGGGCGAAAGATACATATGGGAGCTATATCTAAATCTGAACCAATTTCAACCAAATTTTGCACACTTAGCGATACTATTAAACGCACTCCATGTGCAAAATTTGAAGCAAGTCAGGGCAAAACTCTGGCTTTTGAGGCCATATAAGTGCAAATCAGACGAAAGGTATATATGGGAGCTATATCTAAATCTGAACCGATATCAATCAAATTTACCAAGCATTGGTAGAATGTCAATTCTACTCTCTGTGCAAAATATCACGAAAAGCGGTATTAAACTTTGGTCTCTGTTGCCATACGAGTCTAAATCGGACGAAAGATATATCTGGAAACTATATCTAAATCTGAACCGATTTGGCTGATATTTTGCAAGGTTTTCGAGACTCATAAAATATCGGATGTACGGAATTTGAAGAATATCGGTGGATAAACACGCCAATTATGACCAGATCGGAAATAAATATATATAACAGCTATATCTAAATCTGAACCGATTTTTTCCAAAATCAATAGCGATTGTCTTTGTTCCAAAAAACGACCCTATGCCAAATTTGAGGACGAACGGACTTAAACTGCGACCTGTACTTTGCGCACAAAAATACATGAACAGACAGACAGACGGACATCGCTAAATCGACTCAGAATTTAATTTTAAGACGAATTTATTTCGGCATAAGCCGGCTATCATGTAAAACTTTTTTTCAGAAGGTTCAAGTGTGGTTCATTGTTGGGTTTAATGAACTGCCTGAATTTATTCTGACAATTGGTTGATACACACAAAAAAATTTCACGAAAAATTTTCCAATTAAAATTTTAATTGAGTTTTAAAAAATATTCAATTAAAAATTTAATTGATTTTTTATTGAGACAAAAATCAATCACAAAAATAATAGTATCAATTAATTTTTTAATTGGATCAATTAACTTTTTAATTGACCTTCAATTAATTTTTTAATTGATACTATCATTTCTGTGATTGAAGACATTTCAATTAAAAATTAATTGTATCAATTAATTTCGTGATTGAATCAGAAAAAAAATTTTTGTGTGTAGTTTTGCTGCAAGTAGAGGATGCTGATGAGGAATGTGGTAACTCCGAAACGTGCGTCCATCCAACCATCTTGCAGTCTTTAGGGCTTTGCCCAAATAAATTTGACAAACATTCTTTTCCTCTGTTAGTAGTAGATGTCAATGTAGTTTTGCACTAGGAGTACAATTAGTAGTGTAGTCAAGTGTGCTAAATTTTATTAAAATCGGTTCAGATTTAGATATAGCTCCCATATATATCGTTCGGCATATTTACACTCATATGACCACAGTGGCCAATATTTTACTCCGATTTAATTGAAATTTTGCACAGGGAGTAGAACTAACATTATAGCTATGCGTGCAAAATTTGGTTGAAATCGGTTCAGATTTAGATATAGCTCCCATATATAGCTTTCACCCGATTTACACTCATATGACCACAGAGGCCAATTTTTAACTCCGATTTAGTTGAAATTTTGCACATAGAGTAGAATTAGCATTGTAGCTATGCGTGCCAAATTTTACTGAAATCGGTTCAGATTTAGATATAGCTCCCATATATATGTTTTTCTGATTTCGACAACAATGGTCAAAATACCAACATTTCCCTTGTTAAATTGCCACTGCTTAGTCGAAAAGTTAGTTAGAAAAAAAAATGACTCCAATTTTCCTAAATACATATATATCGAGCGACAAATCATTAATAAACCTTTGCGAAGTTTCCTTAAATTTGCTTCAGATTTAAATGTGTCCCGTATTTATACCCTGCTCCACACTGTGGAACAGGGTATTATAAGTTAGTGCATATGTTTGCAACACCCAGAAGGAGACGAGATAGACACATGGTGTGCAAAAATGCTCAGGGTGGGCTCCTGAGTCGATATAGCGATGTCCGTCTGTCCGTGAACACATTTTGTAATCAAAGTCTAGGTCGCAGTTTTAGTCCAATCGACTTCAAATTTGGCACAAGTATGTGTTTTGGCTCAGAATAGATCCCTATTGATTTTGGAAGAAATCGGTTCAGATTTAGATATAGCTCCCATATATATATTTCGCCCGATATGGACTTATATGGCCCCAGAAGCCAGAGTTTTACCCTAATTTGCCTAAAATTTTGCACAAGAAGAACAATTAGCACTATAGTCAAGTATGCCAAATTTTATTGAAATCGGTTCAGATTTAGATATAGCTCCCATATATATCTTTCGCCCGATATGGACTAATACGGTCCCAGAAGCCAGAGTTTTACCCCAATTTGGTTGAAATTTTGCACAGGGAGTAGAACTAGCATTGTAGCTATGCGTGCCAAGTTTGGTTGAAATCGGTTCAGATTTAGATATAGCTCCCATATATAGCTTTCGCCCGATTTACACTCATATGACCACAGAGGCCAATTTTTTGTTCCGATTTAGTTGAAATTTGGCGCAGGGAGTAGAACTAGCATTGTAGCTATGCGTGCCAAATTTGGTTGAAATCGGTTCAGATTTAGATATATCTCCCATATATAGCTTTCGGCCGATTTACACTCATATGACCACAGAGGCCAATTTTTTGCTCCGATTTTGTTGAAATTTTGCACAGGGAGTAGAATTAGCATTATAGCTATACGTGCCAAATTTTGTTGAAATCGGTTCAGATTTAGATATATCTCCCATATATAGCTTTCGCCCGATTTACACTCATATGACCACAGAGGCCAATTTTTAACTCCGATTTAGTTGAAATTTTGCACAGGGAGTAGAATTAGCATTGTAGCTATGCGTGCCAAATTTTATTGAAATCGGTTCAGATTTAGATATAGCTCCCATATATATGTTTTTCTGATTTCGACAAAAATGGTCAAAATACCAACATTTTCCTTGTAAATCGCCACTGCTTAGTCGAAAAGTTGTAAAAATGACTCTAATTTTCCTAAACTTCTAATACATATATATCGAGCGATAAATCATAAATAATCTTTTGCGAAATTTCCTTAAAATTGCTTCAGATTTAAATGTTTCCCATATTTTTTTACTAACATTGTGTTCCACCCTAGTGCATTAGCCGACTTAAATTTTGAGTCTATAGATTTTGTAGAAGTCTATGAAATTGTGTCCAGATCGAGTGATATTCAAATGTATGTATGTGGGACAAACCTTTATATATAGCCCCCAACACATTTGACGGATGTGATATGGTATCGAAAATTTAGATCTACAAAGTGGTGCAGGGTATAATATAGTCGGCCCCGCCCGACTTTAGACTTTCCTTACTTGTTCATAACTACTAAAGTCAAAATTTTTATATCAAAGAAATGAGTCTTCTATGCAAGGCCTATTTCGTATTCGTATTTAAGGACATGAAATCTTTGTCCTCACGGCAATAGTTTTTTCAGTGCGATTTCATATAGTCGCCTCGCCTTAGAATAAGCATATTTCGGGGTCTTAGTCTACCTACCCCGTTGCAAAACTTCAATTGTTTTTGTGCATATTAACGTTACAGTCTACCGATTTCTTCTAACCCTTTTGAAAATTTTTTCTATTGGTTGGTCGGTTTGTTGAGCGTATCGGAAAAAAACACACAAACTTTTTAATATCTTTTTGTACAAATTAAGATATATGTGGCAACATGGAAACCAGACATTAGTTTCACCACAAAACTAGAGAAACAGTTACCGAAGGGAGTGTTATGAAGGGCGTTACATATACCACCAGGAATGCAGCAAGTTTTGAGGATTTACAAACAAACTGTATAACACATATTATGCCTGTGATTGTTTGTGTATGGGTGAGAGTGTTGTGTGCTTTGAATTTTCTAGGATTTGCGAGTAATTTCTAAGGAGTAAAAATTTTATAAATTAAATGTCAAATGAATTTGAAAATTTCATGTTGTGGCTGTTGCCTGCCTGTTCCTATTGGGGTTCCCTTCCCCGTTAGAGGAATGGGCAAAAGGAAAAATTCTTGAGAAATATTTTTGCACTAGTCATTCATTTAATGAATTACCCAAATTTATTTCTAATGACATAAATGTCTAGGAAAATGGAAATTAATGTGTTATGTGAAAATCTTGATTACAAACCATTGTGGTTGGTGGAATTAGCAGAACTATCAACCACACATAAATCTCTTATGGTTGGTTGGTCTGAACATCTTAATTGAGGAGCAATTATAATGAATGGATATTGATGAATGATTGGCATTTAGATATTTATGGCAAAATATGAAAATGCAATAGTCAAAACCACCATCAGTGGTTAACTACTCAAGACCCATATACTCAGAAAAAAATGTTATTTCTTCAACGGAATTTTGAATTAACAAACATTTCGCATAAGCATATCTGGACCTCTACGCAAACGAAGAGAGCCACCGTGGTGCCATGGTTAGCATGTCCGCCTTGCATACACAAGGTCGTGGGTTCCATTTCTGCTTCGACCGAACAGCAAAACAAGTTTTCAGCGGTAGATTATCCCACCACAGTAATACTGGTGACATTTCTGAGGGTTTCAAAGCTTCTCTAAATGGTTTCACTGCAATGTGGAACGCCGTTCGGACTCGGATATAAATTGGAGGTCCCTTCTCAATGAGCTTAACATGGAATCGGGCAGCACTCAGTGTTAAGAGAGAAGTTCACCAATGTGGTATCACAATGGACTGAATAGTCTGAGTGAGCCTGATACATCGGGCTGCCACCTAACCTAACCTAAGCTAACCTAAGAAGTATTCAATCCTTTCAAAACTTAAGGAAACACACTTGTTAGAATATAGGAAAATTTACTACATTTCCTTTATCTACCTTTAATCGATACCTGCCATCGATGTAATCGATATATTTGCGCGTGGTTTGTTTTTTTTAGTTGGAATCGCGTTGTTACGGAGAGATTGTTAAAAAAGTATAAGCTAACTTTCTACACTGAAAAAAAAGTATGCCCGGTTCCAAAGATTTGGTCTTTACTTTAAAAATTTTGGTATTGATTCCGAGCCAAAGAAGCGGAGGATACAAGTAAGGATACTTTTAAGACACAATTCTCTTTTAAATTTGGGTTTTGTGTACTTGCTTCTAGGAAGCAAATTTTAAGTTTTCGTTTTTTCAGCTTTTTATCTTCATATGCTATCAAAGTCCTTTAAAAACGAGTTAACGACAACATTATTTTCCAAATTGAGACTCGATTTCTAGTAGAAATTATGCTATGTTTCAAGTAAAAAACGTCTTTTAAATAAAGTGTTGAAAAACATGTCTTATATTTGAACAATTTTTTGCTTTGTAGTCAAGATGCAAAAAGACAACAAATTTAAAGACAATTTCTTTAAATTTAAAGAATTTTTTTGAATTATTAAAGTCAAGTTGACCTTAGCCTATAAATTTTTTCTTTCATGTTAAGATACCCATTTTTAAGTCAAAGCACTTAATTATAAGGACAATACGACTTCATTGAAAAGTTTATCGACTTTTGGACAAGGAAAATAACTTTATTTTAGAGAAATGCGTCTTCTATGCTAAGCAAAATTTGTACTCGTATTTTAAAGACATGAAATCTTTGATCTCACGACAAAATTTTTTTCAGTGTAGCTGACGCGACTAAAGTATTGTGAGTTTGCGACTATTGTTACTTTTTATACCCTCCACCCTAGGATGGGGGTATATTAATTTTGTCATTCCGTTTGTAACACAGCGAAATATTGCTCTAAGACCCCATAAAGTATATATATTCTGGGTCGTGGTGAAATTCTGAGTCGATCTGAGCATGTCCGTCCGTCCGTCTGTTGAAATCACGCTAACTTCCGGACGAAACAAGCTATCGTCTTGAAACTTGGCACAAGTATTTGCTATTAATGTAGGTCGGATGGTATTGCAAATGGGTCATATCGGTCCACTTTAACGTATAGCCCCCATATAAACGGACTCCCAAATTTGGCTTGCGATTGCGCTAAGAGAAGCAAATTTCATCCGATCCGGCTGAAATTTGGTACATGGTGTTAGTATATGGTCTCTAACAACCATGCAAAAATTAGTCCACATCGGTCCATAATTACATATAGTCCCCATATAAACCGATCCCCCGATTTTGCTTGCGGAGCCTCTAAGAGAAGCAACTTTCATCCGATCCGGCTGAAATTTGGTACATGGTGTTAGTATATGGTCACTAACAACCATGTTTTTGCATGTTGGTCCACATCGGTCCAGAATTATATGTAGCCCCCATATAAACCGATCCGCCGATTTGGCTTGCGGAGCCTCTAAGAGAAGCAAATTTCATCCGATCCGGCTGAAATGTGGTATCTGGTGTCAGCATATGATCTCTAACAACGATTCAAAAATTGGGCCTCTAAGAGAAACAATTTTTATCCGATCCGGCTGAAATTTGGTACATGGTGTTAGTATATGGTCTCTAATGACCATGCAAAAATTGGTCCACATCGGTCCATAATTATATATAAACCGATCACCAGATTTGACATCCGGAGGCTCTTGGAAGACCAAAATTCATCTGATTCAGTTGAAATTTGGTACGTGGTGTTAATATATGGCCTGAAACACCAATGCAAAAATTGGTCGAAATCGGTTCGTAAATATATAATCCCCCATATAAACCGATCCCCAGATTTGACCTCCGGAGCCCCTTAGAAGAGCAAAATTCAACCGATTCGGTTGAAATTTGGTACGTGATGTTAGTATATGGTATCCACCAATCATGCAGGAATTGGTTCATATCAGCCCATTATTATATATAGCCCCCATATAAACCGATCCCCAGATTTGACCTCCGGTGCGTTTTGGGGAAGCAAAATTCATCTGATCTGGTTGAAATTTTGTACGTGGTGGTAGTATATGATATTTAACAAGCATGCCAAAAGTGGTCCATATCAGTCCATAATCATATATAACCCCCATATAAACCGATCCCGAGATTTGGTTTTGGAGCCTCTTGGAGGAGCAATTTTCATCTGAGTCAGTTGAAATTTGGTACATTGTGCTAGTATATGGCCGTTAACAACCATGCCTAACTAATCGGTCTATAGTTATATATAGCCCTTAGATAAATCGATCCCCAATCACACAAAAATTGGTCCATATCAAGTTCATAATTCTATATAGCCCCCATATTTCAATTCTGGCTCTGTACGTACCGTGCAAAAGTCCATGTCGATTCGTAATTATTTGTAGACTTACCTATACATAACTTTTTTGTCTAATATATACCACGTATGGACTAACTCACAATTTAGAAACCGATGTTACGAAGTTTTAAGATACCACAACCCAAGTAATTCATTGCCGATGACAGTCTTTCGTAGAAGTTTCTACGCAATCCATGGTGGAGGGTACATAAGATTCGGCCTGGCCGAACTTACGGCCGTATATACTTGTTCTACATTAACGACGCGTATGTGACGTTTACAAGTTTGCGATAGTCGCAAACCTAAAAAAGTTTGATACAGACCATCTCTGATGGTTTCACACATAGTGTGACACGCCGTTGTCATTGGGCTTAACATGAAATCGGGTTGCACTCAGTGATAAGGGAGAAGGCCACCACCTGTGGTATCACAATGGACAGGATAGTCTAAGTGAGCCTATGGGTTGTCACAATACCTAAAATGCCGCATTAATTCTTCCATTCCTTTTGTTTGCTAATAAGCTAACTAAAATATCTTCAAAAAATCTCCCTTTCCAAAACTAAGACTATTCATTGGTGGTTACAATAATGTGTGATTGTGGTCATTTGAAGGATGTCATTTTAATGTTGGTCTTTTTGTCAAAGCTATCGTTTTTGTTGATTCCACTGCCAATGATGTAGATGGTGATTTTCTCGTTAGTTAATTAGATGCCATTTTTTTCTGAGGCTTTTCTTGGATTTCTTTAGAGTATTTCGTTCATTTTTCATTTGTGTGTCCTTGCAGCTGTGACAAAAACTAACCTCATCTTTTGTTGCTGCTGTTGGGTGGTAAGGCTATTAATGGTTAATGTGTGAAATGAAAATGACCAGATTCGTTAAAGTCATTTGTAATGCAATGGCATAGATTAAGTTAGAGAAATTAACAGAAAATAAATCGAATTAATTTAATTAAATTAAGCTAAATACAATTTATCGAAATGGACCAAGTATCGAATGTCTAAAATCGGGCAAGACCTACTACATTTCGATTTCCTCTTTTTATACCCTAAACCTCATAGTCATAGTCAGGGTATAATAACTTTGATCTGCCAAAAAATGTGCCTACCAGAAATATTGATTTTAGACCCCATAAAATATATACCGATCGACTCAGAATCACCTCCTGAGTCGATCTAGCGCTTGGTGTCCGTCCGTCTGTCTGTCCATGTATTTGTTGTTCACAAGATTCCGGTCGATTTTGCTGAAATTTGGTACAGTATGTTTTTTGGGCACAAGGACGAACGCTATTGAATTTGGAAGAAATCGCATAAAATTTAGATATAGCTCTCATATATATGTATCGCCCGATTTCGACAAATGGGTTCACGTTGCACTTTTTTACTAACCGATCGTCGTCAAATTTAGCACAAAGTAATCTTTTGCATCACCCTTCTGCAAAATTTTATCGAAATTGGTTGAACCTTCTCGATTATTTTCTTCTGTTGAACCAACCAGATTGTTCCAAAAATATTAGCAGACTGCTTAAGTTAACGTTTTCCAGGTCCGCTAGTAATCTGAAGCTATATGCCCCTAAAATTTGCTTACGCCTTACACAAAATGCAGGACACTCACACAAGAGGTGTTTTATTGATTCCTTTTCCTCCGCATCATGACAGCTCATACAATAGTCATTATACTTCGCACCAATAGTTTCTGCAAAATCGCCTATCAGGCAGCGACCCGTTATAGCAGATATCTGGCGTCTCGAGAACACTAGCATATCTAGTGTGCGGTTTAAGTTTAAATGGGGCCATATTTGCTTGGTGTCGTTACTGCCGTTACAATTCTCCCATCGAACATTTGCCATCATGACAGCCTTCTCACGCAGTAAGAGCTTGCAGGTAGCCAGAGGCACACCAACAGATTCTAGTTCCCCTGGAATATGTAAGGTAGTTCCTTGCCTTGCTAGCTCATCTGCTTCGCAGTTCCCCGGTATGTTCCTGTGGCCAGGCACCCATATAAGGTGAATATTGTACTGCTACGCCATCTCATTGAGAGATTTGCGGCAGTCGATGGCCGTTTTCGAGTTGAGGAACACAGAGTCCAAGGATTTTATTGCAGGTTGACTGTCTGAGTATATATTAATGCCAATATTGCTTGGAACATTACTTCTCAGCCAATTCGCCACCTCTCTTATTGCTAATATTTCAGCCTGAAAAACACTACAGTGATTAGGTAATCTTTTCGCTATTCGAAGTTCCAGATCTTTAGAATATACTCCGAAACCCACTTGGCCATCCAATTTGGAGCCATCAGTGTAGAAATCTATATATCTTTTATTCCCCGGGGTCCGTGTACACCACGCCTCACTGTTGGGAATTAGAGTCTCAAACTTTTTGTCGAAAAGTGGACTCGCCAAAGTGTAATCCACTACGTTAGGCACATCTGGCATTATTTTGAGGACCGAACTGTGACCGTAACATTCTTATTCATTAACCGATCTTACTCAAACTTGACTTAGTCTTATCTTTTATAGTGCTAACAATATGTGCAAAAAAATCATCGAAATCGGTTCAGATTTAGCTATAGCTCCCATATATATGTATCGCCCGATTTTACTAAATTTGGTCGTAAACCTGTTATTTATCAACCGATTGTACTCAATTATTGCTTTTTTGCCGAACATCAGCTTCGGCAAAAAAAACGCTTCGGTTGAGCTCTATTAGTGACCTACTAATCCTGTAGGTCTAAAATCAAGCATAGCTCCTTATATCAAACATTCTTGGTCAGACTGAGATAAAGCTCCAATAATATCCTGTACCGCAGTAGTGGTATAGGGTATAACAAGTTCCTGCATTTGTATGTAGGTTTAGGTTTAGGTTAGGTGGCAGCCCGATGTATCAGGCTCACTTAGACGATTCAGTCCATTGTGATACCACATTGATGAACTTCTCTCTTATCACGGAGTACTGCCCGATTCCATGTTAAGCCCAATGACAAGGGACCTCATTTCTAAACCGAGTCCGAACGGCGTTCCACATTGCAGTGAAACCACTTAGAGAAGCTTTGATACCCTTAAAAATGTCACCAGAGCATTACTGAGGTGGGATAATCCACCGCTGAAAAACTTTTTGGTGTTCGGTTGAAGCAGGAATCGAACCCACGACCTTGTGTATGCAAGGCGGGCATGCTAACCATTGCACCACGGTGGCTCCCATTTGCATTTGTATGTAACGCCAATAAGGGCCAGTCCGAGACCATCGCTTAGTATACCGATCGGCTTAGAATTAAATTCTGAAACGATTTACCGATGTCCGTCTGTCTGTATATGTAATTTTGTGTCCTTAAAAATGTCACCAGAGCATTACTGAGGTGGGATAATCCACCGCTGAAAAACTTTTTGGTGTTCGGTTGAAGCAGGAATCGAACCCACGACCTTGTGTATGCAAGGCGGGCATGCTAACCATTGCACCACGGTGGCTCCCATTTGCATTTGTATGTAACGCCAATAAGGGCCAGTCCGAGACCATCGCTTAGTATACCGATCGGCTTAGAATTAAATTCTGAAACGATTTACCGATGTCCGTCTGTCTGTATATGTAATTTTGTGTGCCAAAGTACAGCTCGCAATTTAATTCTGATCGTCCTCAAATTTGGCACAGCGTATTTCTTTGGATCAAAGACAACCGCTATTTATCGGTTCAGATTTAGATATAACTGACATATATATTTATTACCGATTTTGCAAGTCCCGTAAAACTTGTGAAATGGGTTCAGTATTAGATATAGCTCTCATATATATATATATTTCCGATATTCATTCCCAAACTAGGAACATGTGCCAATTTTGAAGGCGATTGGACTTAAATTGCGACCTAGACTTTGGTCACAAAAGTGTATTCACAGACAGACGGACGGACGGACGGACGGACGGACAGACGGACAGACGGACATGGTTATATCGACTCAGGAACCCTGAGCATTATTGCCAAAGACACAATGTGTCTATCTCGTCTCCCTCTGGGTGTTACAAACATATGCACTAACTTTTAATACCCTGTTCCACAGTGTGGCGCAGGGTATAAAAAGAGCTTCTAAAAAAGTAGTTTGGATCCCCAATTTGTGATGCGGAAGTACGAGTAGTGCAAACTTGGATCATCTCCAATGAATTTTACATGGGCTTGTCATAGGACGAAAGTACTCCATTTTTGGATCCTGTCCTTCGAAGTTCATTTGGATAAAGAAATTTAAAAAACTAAAAAAAAAAACAAACATTTTTTTTACAATTTCACTTTTTGTCAGTATTTTTTGTCACTCTTTTCAATTCTTATTATCTAATTTTTACAAATTGAAAAACTTCTTCGCTTCCACCGGGGATTGAACCTGGGTCTGTTGGCACCATAACAGAACGCCTTAGCACACTCAGCCACAAACGCCATTGAACATGATGCATCAAAACGTCTACTCAAATGCTTGCGATATGAACCTAATATGACACCACGGCATAACATTCTAACTACTTCCTGAGATGTTCTTTATTATTATGAATGAGAAAATAAAGAGCTCTGCAAAGTGGTTCCAAATCGCTTTTTTGGAAATAATTCTGTAACTTTGAAACGGACAAAGATATCAACATAATTTTTTCTGTGTGTGAAAGCTGAAGTGTTTTCCTCTAAGTTTGCGAATTTGTGGGTCCCTAGTGCGTCCACGAGCTGACCTGTAGGCGTTGAAAGTTGGTCACCTCGGGGTTATGAAATTTTGTTTTGCCTGTAAACTCCGCAATTTTGAACCGATTTTTTTTTTTGCTTCTGGGGCCATATAAAATATTGGCAAAATCTGGTGTTGCTACAGAAGCCAAAGTTTTGCTTAGATTTGCTTGAAATTTTGCACGAACAGTCTAATTAGTAGTAAAGTCAAGTGTGCAAAATTTGGTGGAAATCGGTTCAGATTTAGATACTCCCATATATATCTATTTTCCGATATACACTTCAATGGGCACCGGATACTAAATTTTCACTCTAAGGCCACAGTTTCACTCCGATTTACTTGAAATTTTGCACAGGTAGCAGAAATAACATTCTAGCTACGCATGCCGAGTTTGGTTGAAATCGGTTGAGATTTAGATATATCCCCCATATATATCTTACGCCCGATATGCACATATATGGCTCTAGAAGCCAGATTTTCTTTCTGATTTGCTTGCTTGATTTGCTTTTGCACTAGAAGTATATTTGATAGTATCATCGAGTGTGTCAAGTTTGATTTAAATCGGTTCAGATTTGGGTATAGCCCCCATATAAACGTACATTTGCAGAAATTCATTATTTTACCCGAGTTAGTGACGTTTAGTGCAAGTTTTTGGCGCATTTGGCTAAGCACGGGTATAAATATAATACATCGTTGGAAAGGTATTTGAGAGAGCTTTATTTCTATGCAATTATAAAGCACAAAAAAAAAATTACGAAACTTTGAAGTTTTTGGGGCACGGGACAATTTTTTTTCAAAAATTCCTATTTTTTGGCAATTAAAAATATGTATTGAAACCTTAATAAATTTTGAACTAATTGTGATATCATTATGATTTTTATTGATTTTTATAGAGAAATTAAATTTAAGAAATATTGGTGAATATACCATTCTCAAAATTGGTATCAAAAATCCCCAAAGTGGGGACATATATTGAAAAAACGTTTTTTTTTTTTAATTTGCATATTTCTCAGCTGTTTACTGGTAGGATGTCGAAACCTTTTACAGTTATTTAGTGGACACATAGGGATTTTTAGAAAACAATCGATGCTTTGCCGAATCAGAATTTTTGAAAACAAAATTTTTTCTTATTGAAAAATGCCGATTTTGGGAGGAAAATAACTCATATACTGCTTGACCAAAATGTCCGATAAAAGCTTAAAACGTATCCTTATATGGTCGTCTATAATAAAAAAGTAAAAAAAAGATTGGAAGAAATCTAAAACAAAACAGAACTTCTAGGTTTCAAATACTGACCCTACTTTGTCAAAATTTTGCAAAAAAAAAAAATAAATTGTAGGGCCCATATCTTGCAAACGGTAAAAGATAATTGCACACGCACGAAAACTTGTAGAGCTTTACAAGTTCTACCCAGCAAAAAAAAAGCATCGAAATCGGTTCAAAATTGCGGAGTTTACACCTAAAATAAAATTGCATACCCCCGAGGTGACCAACTTTCAACGCCTACAGGTCAGCTCGTGGATCCACTAGGGAAAATACTTCAGCTTTCACACACAGAAAAAATTATGTTGCTGTCTTTATCCGTTCAAAAGTTACAGAATTATTTCCAAAAAAAAAACGATTTGGAACCACTGTGCACTGGTTCAAAACTTACCAGCGGCAATTTTTTATTAAATATTTTTCAAAAAAAAATTTTTTTTCTGTTAGACATCGGTTTTATTTTGATTTTTTTCGGCATATATTTTTGTAAAAAATTTTTGTAGAAAAAATTATCGTAATTTGCAAAACTTCTCAAAAGAACTTCCATGGAAGTGAAAAAGTCAAATCCCAGCGGGGATGATTTTTTTTACGGCCGTATACTTGCTATTTATTTTAAAAATTCTAATTGAAATTATGTACCAGTGTTCCAAAATGTGTTCTATTATATAAATGTTTGTTTGTATGTGTGTGTGTGTGTGGTTTAGGTGTCTCTGCACTTTGTTTAGCTAGGAAATTGAATAAGATATTTCATTTAGTTTAGCCTTCCGTGTTAAAGGTGCTGACTTACTGATTGTGGTTATTAATTAAATTTTCCTGTTCATGTAACATATATTTGACCTTTGCAAAATCCTTGAGATTTTCAAAATGGACAAGTGCTATAATGAAAATATGTTAAATCTATAGTATATAATTAAAGAGACATTTCTCGGTAATAGTTGGAGAGTCTACACTGTAAAAAAAAATTAATTCCACCGCAATGAGGATTCTACATATTTGGTTAGATTTTTTTTTCGGAATTAAGAACATATGATTTTTGTTTATATTGATATATTTTTTTTTATACCCCCCATCCTATGGCTTGTTCTGTTCGGAAGGTAGCATGATTTCAACACACGGACGGACATACTTAACAGGTTGGCTGATAAGTCCTCGGTCTAACAAAGAAAAACTCTTTTTTTTTTTTTTGTTTTGTCAAAATTCGTTTTTATTATTCAACATAGTTCCCTTCAAGAGCGATCCCTTTGAGGTCTGAGAACAAGAAAAAGTCGCTGAGGGCCAGATCTGGAGAATACGGTGGGTGGGGAAGCAATTCGAAGCCCAATTCATGAATTTTTGCCATCGTTCTTAATGACTTGTAGCACGGTGCGTTGTCTTGGTGGAACAACACTTTTTTCTTCTTCATATGGGGCCGTTTTGCCGCGATTTCGACCTTCAAACGCTTCAATAATGCCATATAATAGTCACTGTTGATGGTTTTTACCTTTTCATGATAATCGATAAAAATTATTCCATGCGCATCCCAAAAAACAGAGGCCATTACTTTGCCAGCGGACTTTTGAGTCTTTCCACGCTTCGGAGACGGTTCACCGGTCGCTGTCCACTCAGCCGACTGTCGATTGGACTAAGGAGTGTAGTGATGGAGCCATGTTTCATCCCTTGTCACATATCGACGGAAAAACTCGGGTGTATTGTGAGTTAACAGCTGCAAACACCGCTCAGAATCATCAACACGTTGTTGTTTTTGGTCAAATGTGAGCTCGCGCGGCACCGATTTTGCACAGAGCTTCCGCATATCCAAATATTGATGAATGATATGACCAACACGTTCCTTTGATATCTTTAAGGCCTCTGCTATCTCGATCAAATTCATTTTACGGTCATTCAAATCATTTTGTGGATTTTTTTTTTTTGATGTTTTCGTCGGTAACCACGTTTTTCGGGCGTCCACTGCGTTCACCGTCCTCCGTGCTCATTTCACCACGCTTGAATTTTGCATACCAATCAACTATTGTTGATTTCCTGGGGCAGAGTCCGGAAACTCTTTATCAAGCCAAGTTTTTGCTTCCACCGTATTTTTTCCTTTCAGAAAACAGCATTTTATATACCACGAAATTCCTTTTTTCCATTTTTTTCACAATAACAAAAGTTGCTTCACAAAAGACGCTCTATCTCACAAAATAATTGACTTACAGACGTCAAATTTTGACACGAATCATTTGAATGTTGTTACTATATAAAACCAAGTAAGGAAAGTCTAAAGTCGGGCGGGGCCGACTATATTATACCCTGCACCATACCATATCACATCCGTCAAATGTGTTGGGTGCTATATATAAAGGTTTGTGCCAAATACATACATTTAAATATCACTCGATTTGGACAGAATTTGATAGACTTCTACAAAATCTATAGACTCAACATTTTTGTCGGCTAATGCACTAGGGTGGAACACAATTTTAGTAAAAAAAAATATGGGAAACATTTAAATCTGAAGCAATTTTAAGGAAACTTCGCAAAAGTTTATTTATGATATATCGCTCGATATATATGTATTAGAAGTTTAGGAAAATTAGAGTCATTTTTTTCTAACTAACTTTTCGACTAAGCAGTGGCGATTTAACAAGGAAAATGTTGGTATTTTGACCATTTTTGTCGAAATCAGAAAAACATATATATGGGAGCTATATCTAAATCTGAACCGATTTCAATCAAATTTGGCACACATGACTTTACTACCAATTTTACTCCTTGTACAAAATTTCAAGCTAATCGGGATAAAACTCTGGCTTCTGGAGCCATATAAGTCCATATCGGGCGAAAAATATATATGGAAGCTATATCTAAATCTGAACCGATTTCAATCAAATTTGGCACACATGACTATACTACTAATTGTACTCCTTGTGCAAAATTTCAAGCTAATCGGGATAAAACTCTGGCTTTTAGGACCATATAAGTACATATCGGGCGAAAGATATATATGGGAGCTATATCTAAATCTGAACCGATTTCAATCAAATTTTGCACTCTTGACTATACGACTAAGTGTTATGTTTGTACAAAATTTCAAGCAAATCGGTATAAAACTCTGGCTGCTGGGTCCATATTAGTGCATATCGGGCGAAAGATATATATGGGAACTATATCTAAATCTGAACCGATTTCTTCCAAAATCAATAGGGTTCTATTCTGACCCAAATTAGGAACATGTGCCAAATTTGAAGGCGATTGGACTTAAATTGCGACCTAGACTTTGATCACAAAAATGTGTTCACAGACAGACGGATGGACAGACGGACATGGTTATATCGACTCAGGGACCCACCCTGAGCATTATTGCCAAAGACACCATGTGTCTATCTCGTCTCCTGGGTGTTACAAACATGTGCACTAACTTATAATACCCTGTTCCACAGTGTGGCGCAGGGTATAATAATATGCATTTAATACTAGCGACGCCATCTATGTGTCAGACCGGAGACTTATCAGCAAACCTGTTAGACTGCAAGATGGTTGGATGTACAGCTGTTTCGGAATTACCATATTCCTCATCAGCATCCTCTACTTGCAGCAAAACTATCAACCAATTGTCAGAATAAATTCGGGTAATTCAACCAAAGTGAACTACACTTGAATCTTCCGAAAAAAAAGTTTGATAGTCGGCTACTGCCTAAACAAATTTGCAAGCATATCTCTTTGCCTTTGCCAAACTCAAATCATCGATTTGAATGTAGTTGGCTGGGTTTGTTTTTGATTTAAAGCTTAAAACCATGCATTGTCTAAAATTTTCATAAGATTTGTCAGAAATGTTAAGTTATTTGAGATCCATAAATAAATGCGGAAATTTCCCGTCGGTCCAGATTTTGTATATGCACCCTAAAAAAAAGTCACTTCTGTAACATATGCCCCAAACACATTTTGCTTCAAGCATATATATTTTCAGAATTGGTCCAAAAAAATATTGTTTGTATTGTTCAAACATATTATGTTTCACCCTAGGCATTCACTGCTAGAAAAAAAATTTTAATGAAATTTTCGGTGTGTATATAAATTTTTAAGGCGCCAATAGTTTACTTCCATTATTTTACTTGCAGCATACTCTCTAGGTCTCTCTTTCTAAACACATATGTGTTTATATGCTATTTCTAAATTAATATATGTTTGCATCCAAGCGTGTTATATTTACGAACATTTTATGTCCCAAACATAATATGTTCTAACATATTAATATATATGTCCCAAACGGGTTATACTAGTTCATGAACATTATATACATTTAAATATCACTCGATCTGGACAGAATTTGATAGACTTATACTGTATACTGTTCAAATGAGATTTAGGTACACCAACTGGAGTCGACTCCGGAGTCGGAGTCGAGGCTAATAAGAAATGCTGGGGTCGGAGTCGGAGCCGGAGACGAGCAAAATTGACTCGACTCCACAGCCCTGGCCATAACCTTACCAGACGATTGAATTGTTTTTGCCTTCTTCGGGGCACTTCCTCCAGCTTCAGTCCATTGTTTGGATTGTTATCTTGTCTCTGGAGTATAGTGGTGGATCCATTTTTATCGACAGTTATGAAACGACGCTTAAAATCCATTTTATTTCGCTTAAAACGATCCAAACAAACTTGAGAAATGTTCATTTTTATGCGTTTTTGATCGACTGTTAACAAATGCGGCACCCATCTTGCAGAATGCTTTTTTATCTGTAGTTCTTCATGAAAAATTAATTGGACTCGATCATTTGAGATGCCCATGATATTAGCAATTTCACGCACTTTTATTCGTCGATCATTTAATACCATATCATCCACTTTGGCTACAATTTCTGTTGTTGTTGCTGTTTTGGACATCCACTACGTGGTTCATCTTCAATGCTTGTACGACCACGTTTAAATTAAGCAACCCAATTGTTTATTGTTGCATATGGAGAAATACTTTAACCTAACACATTCACCATATCATTATGAATTTCTTGTCCCGATAAACTTTTTTATGTAAATATTTAATGACAGCACGCATTTTTTTCCATTGTAAAAAAATTGCGGATGCGTCTTTTTTGAACACCTGTTTCTATATGAAGGAGTTGCCAGATCGAAACAAACAGAGATGAAAGTTTCCAAAACATTTAACTTTTTTCTGTTTATACCGCGCTTTTTGTTCTAGGCTATGAAGTTTCCGAACTGCCCTCGTATTATACTAGTCTGTGAACACTTAAAAATAATGTGCTAAAAATTTGAGTTTCTAACATATAATTTTTACATCGAAACATACAAAAAAAACAGCCTTTTTCTTCTGTGTATATGCCAGCTTTATTAAAATGACTTTATTTAATTGAAAAATTGTTGCTACTCTATTATTAATCAAATGTATGACTTCACTATGTTTCTTCATTTAAGCAAAAAATTCTGCTCTAATTAAAATGATTTGCAAAAAAATGTATTTCAATGAAGAAAATGTTTCTTTCTCTATTAATAAGCCAATGTATGACTTCATTTGGTTTCTTCATTTAAGCCAAAAATTCTTGGCCAAATTGAGTAGAATAAATTAAGAAGATGAGTTTACAAGTTAAATGCTATTTCTGGATACACAGCATTTAGCATTTAGGCTTCCAACCAAAAAAATTGAGGTATTTATCGATAATTTTTTGATAATCCCCTTCCTTTAAGCACATCTATGATGATTTGTGTCTGCGTGGATGCTTAGCAATAAATACCGGAAGGACATAAGCTTTTGCGCTGGTTACCATGACAAAATAATTAAAAATTTCCCAAAATAAGTCTTATCTACTTAAGAGGGAATGAATGAGAAATCTTACTAACTATGAATTTAACAACAAGAGCAATGGTGATGAAGGCAACACAGCATTCTGATGACAACATCCTGCTATTACGGCCTGCCATTACCATTGCTCTTAGGTATTACCAACAGGCCAAAGAGGAGGGGAAAACTGACAATGCTGCCATTTATGTTCGAAGGCAATATACCTTTTGTGGATCCAGCTAAGCTGTCGTAATTTTAATTTATTATCATAAAATTTCCATAACGGAAAGCACGGACGGACAAACAAGCCACAATATCCAACAAAAAAATCCCACAAATAATCTCTGGGATAGGAATAAGCAGTAGCTCTGAGACTCTGGAGATGCCGTATTTATGGAAGGGAGACGTTGCGAAGAAGGAAGCTTATATACAGATGATGACTATGACAATGGCTATGAAAGCATTTGTGTCCAACACCCACTTAAGGTGAAGAATTTTTGTTTTATACCCTCCACCATAGGATGGGGGTATATTAACTTTGTCATTCCGTTTGTAACACAGCGAAATATTGCTCTAAGACCCCATAAAGTATATATATTCTAGGTCGTGGTGAAATTCTGAGTCGATCTGAGCATATCCGTCCGTCCGTCTATTGAAATCACGCTAACTTCCGAACGAAACAAGCTATCGACTTGAAACTTGGCATAAGTAGTTGTTATTGATGTAGGTCGGATGGTATTGCAAATGGGCCATATCGGTCCACTTTTACGTAGAGCCCCCATATAAACGGTCCTCAAGTTTGGCTTGCCGATCCTCTAACACTCAAAAAAAAGTGAACTCTATATTTCACTACACTGGTAGAAAAATGTTTCGTACTATTAACGAACGGGCTTCGTTGATAATTTTTCGTTAATATTACGAAATTTTTCGTTATAAGAACGAAAGTGATCGTTAATACAACGAAATCAATCGTTAAAAGACAATTTTGTGTTTTGGTTTTTCGTTATATTAATGAAACACGTTTCGTTAATATTACGAATATTAACTTTATATTAGTTCATAGAATCATTATGTTTGGAAAAAGTTTATTTTAGTCAAATAATTTTTTGCGTATGTTAGTTAAATGAACTAAAAAACGGGAAAAAGTTATACACAAATAAAGCATAAAGATTTCCTAATTTCGTATTTCTTACAAAATAGTTCATTATTTCTTTAAATTTGTAAATTTTACCAAAAATATGTCCATCATGAACTTCGTATGTCACTAAAGACATTCTTGCAATTTTGAACTCAAAGACATTCTTGCAATTTTGAACTACAAAATTTTCTTTAACTACTGAAAAAATTTAGTTATGTCTAATAAATTTTGTTGAATTTGTCGAAAAATATTTACTTAGTTTTGCCATATCGGAGTGATGCCAGCGCTTGTAATACCGTTTAGTTAAAATTTTCTAAAAAAGTTCCAAATTTTCTAAAATTAATCAAGAGTTATCTTTCCTGGTGGGTTCAATGTTTTTTCAGTGAAGAGAAGCAAATTTCATCCGATCCAGCTAAAATTTTGTACATAGTATACTAAATATAGTCTCTAAGAACCATGCAATTATTATTATATCTCTAAGAACCATGCAACCAATAAGAGAAGCAAATTTCATCCGATCTGGCTGAAATTTGGTAAATGGTGTTGGTATATGGTCTCTAACAACCATGCAAAAATTGGTCCACAATCGGTCTATAATTATATATAGCCCCCATAAAAATCGATCCACCGATTTGGCTTGCGGAGCCTCTAAGAGAAGCAAATTTCATCCGATCCGGCTGAAATTTGGTACATGGTGTTAGTATATGGTCTCTAACAACCATGCCAAAATTGATCCACATCGGTACATAATTATATATAGCCCCCATATAAACCGATCCCCCGATTTGGCTAGCGGAGCCTCTAAGAGAAGCAAATTTCATCCGATCTGGCTGAAATTTGGTAAATGGTGTTGGTATATGGTCTCTAACAACCATGCCAAATTTGATCCACATCGGTACATAATTAGATATAGCCCCCATATAAACCGATCCCCAGATTTGAACTCCGGAGCCTCATGGATGAGCAAAATTCATCCGATTCGCTTGAAACTTGGTACATGGTGTTAGTATATGATCTCTAACAACCATGCAGGAATTTGTCCATATTGGTTAATAATTATATGTAGCCCCCATATAGACCGATTCCCAGATTTGACCTCCGGAGCCCCTTGGAAGAGCAAAATTCACCCCATCCGGTTGAAATGTGGTACGTGGTGTTAGTATATGGTCTCTAACAACCATGCAAAAATTGGTCCGTACCGGTCTTAATTATATATAACCCCCATTTAAACCGATCCCCAAATTTGACCTCCGGAGCTCTTGGAGGAGCAAAATTCATCCAATCCGGTTGAAATTTGGTATGGCCGCTATCAACCATGCCAAAATTGGTCCGTATCGATCTATAGTTATATATAGCCCCCATATAAATCGATCCCCCGATTTGGCTTGCGGAGCCTCTAAGAGAAGCAAATTTCATCCGATCCGGCTGAAATTTGGTACATGGTGTTAGTATATGGTCTCTAACAACCATGCCAAAATTGATCCACATCGGAACATAATTATCTATAGCCCCCATATAAACCGATCCCCAGATTTGACCTCCGGTGCCTTTTGGAGAAGTAAAATTCATCCGATCTGGTTGAAATTTGGTACGTGGTGGTAGTATATGATATTTAACAACCATGCTAAAAGTGGTCCATATCAGTCCATAATCATATATATCCCCCATATAAACCAATCCCGATATTTGGTTTTGGAGCCACTTGGAGGAGCAAATTTCATCCGAGTCAGTTGAAATTTGGTACATTGTGCTAGTATGTGGCCGTTAACAACCATGCCTAACTAGGTCCATATCGGTCTATAGTTATATATAGCCCTCAGATAAATCGATCCCCAATCACACAAAAATTGGTCCATATCACGTTCACAATTGTATATAGCCCACATATAAGCGACCCCCATATTTCAATTCTGGCTCTCTACGTACCGTGCAGAAGTCCATATCGATTCGTAATTATTTGTAGACTTACCTATACATAACTTTTTTGTCTAATATATACCACGTATGGACTAACTTACAATTTAGAAAACGATGTTAAGAAGGTTTAAGATAGCACAACCCAAGAAATTCGATTGTGGAAGACAGTCTTTCGTAGAAGTTTCTACGCAATCCATGGTGGAGGGTACATAAGATTCGGCTTGGCCGAACTTACGGCCGTATATACTTGTTTTTTCTGATTCATCCCACTACCATGAAGTACGTCCAGCAGAATTCAACAGTAGGTTATCATCAGCGCTTACACTAATAGAAAAAATTACGTTCCATAGTCGTAAACGAACGGTGACAAAATGAAACGGAAACGTTCACAAAAATCAAAACGGAATGTTCACGTGCGTTCACGATATGATGAACGGCATTCGTTTTTCTTTGGCCATGAAAAGACTTAGAATAATCGTTAGATGTTATTATGGCAACTCCCTCGGTGGTACAATGTGCTAAGGCGACTGTTAACGCGTATGGTGCAGAAAACACATGTTCGAGTCTCGCTAGCGGAAATCTTTTTTTTTTTTAATTTTATCTATAAAGTCGTAACCATAACGTTTTCAGATCATGAACACTGGTTGTTGTTTTGACAACGCATGGTGTCATTTTATCGTTGTCAGATTGACACCGTCTGTTCTCAGTTTGACACCAGATGTGTGTTGATTCACTTTCATGAACGAATCGTTTTGAAATGAGCACGCCGTGCATGACTTTTTCTATGAGTGTGGGATAGTAGATGCGGTATTTTTTTCACAGTGTTATCTTAAAGTATATTCGTATTTCCAACAAAATATGTACCGAGTTGGTCGACCAAAACAGTCTCTACTTTAAATTAAAATTATGATAAAATCGAAACTAAGCGGGAAGTAAGAATTTTGGGGTGGTTTTCGACTGTATTCTGTAGCGTATTAAGGTTAAGATTATACTCCGATATTGTAACCTCTTGATATTAAAGTGAATTAATAAAAATACTTAACAGGATTTTTCCGATCAGATGTCTCTATTTGTAGTGGAACGAAATAAATTTTGTAGCCTCTGTCTAATACGCTATTTTGATTTATCCACGATATGGAAAAAATATATTTCCCTTCGCATTCCATTTCCACTGTACTCATATAACCTACCACACTAAATGCAATACCACTATCGTGTAACAATGCAATCGGGGTGAATATGAACATATATAGCGGCAAGGGATTTTTACTTTGAGCAGCATTTATTTTTATGTACTAAGAAGATAATTCTCACCCACGCCATGGACGTATGAGAATATAATTCCAAGTAACGAGGAATGTCCAGACCGTTAAGGGTATGAAAACCAAAGACAATAAACTTGAGGAAGATAGGAAATTGGCTTGCGTCATACCAAATGTTGCATTTACCATGTTAGTACCATACATGTTTGTAATTTTTTTATTTGTTTTTCGTTTTTATTTTTAAATTAAAAACTTAATTTTCTTAATGAAACAATGTTAAATTTTAGTTAACAACAAAAAATTACATTTTCCCGTTTACGGAAATTTATTTCGGGCACTTAAGTTCTTTTTGTTTGCATTTTAATGCTATGACAATACTTGTCGCATACGCGTTTGGTTCGAGTATGAAAGTAACACGGTAAATGGTTTGATCTCCTCAGCAGCCAATTTCCTATCTTCCTATAGTTTATTGTCTTTGATGAAAACGATACGTGACGCCAACGCTGTCCGTTCACGCAAAGCAATAATAACTCAACCTATCCGCACTAATTGTTTCGGGTCTTGCACACTAATAAGCATACATACGTACCAATCGCTTCGGTTTTTAGCTTGCTTCCGCACTACATATGTCGGAAATTAGACTTTCTTCGCACTAATTGCTTCGTCAAATACTAGACTAGTTGTAGTATAACTTAAGCATCAAATATGTATTTGCTTAAAAAATAGCTTGCTTCTTTAGGCTTTCAAGTTGCTTCCGCACTATTTGCTTCGGCAACTATCTTGCTTTCGCACTAGTAGCTTTTAAAGGGTGATACGGTCAAAATTTGGTCAAGGGAAAACGCGTGTAAATCGGTGAAATCGTTTATTTAAAAAATCAAATTAAATTTCGTTTTCAAGTTCAATTAGTATAAAATTCAGGAAAAATATTCAGTTAGGCTTTCGCTTTTCCAAATCCGAATTGCCGGGCCTCACGCTTGACACCTGCCATCAGATTTTGTACAGCCACCTTGTCCACCTTCTTCGCCGCAGAAAGCCAGTTTGCCTTGAACTGCTGCTCGTCCTTAGCAGTTTTTTTGGTCTTCTTTAGGTTCCTCTTGACAATAGCCCAGTATTTCTCAATTGGGCGGAGCTCTGGCGTGTTGGGAGGGTTCTTGCCCTCGTCGTCCATTACCACGCCTTGCCCTCGTCGTCCATTACCACGCAGTCAAACTTCGTCAGCATCGTCGTGTACAGCCTCCGGGATCGCGCTTTGGCCGTCGTATTTTGTTTATCATCGCAATTTGGAGTCACTACCTTCTTGTAAGTCGATATTCCGGCTCGTTTTTTGGCTCGATGCACGGTTGTAGACGATACAGCCAGCTTATTTGCGGCATCTCGGAGAGAGAGAGGTTAGGGTTTCGCTTAAAACTACCGGCAACTTTCTTTGTCGTCTCAGCGGCTTCCGGTTTTCGATTTCCCCCCGATCCAGATTCCTGGCTATCGACAAATGTTCCCCAAACACTTTAATTACATTTGTAACGGTTGATTTGGCAACTTTTAGTGATTTTGCCCGCTTTGCGTGCGAGTAGCTCGGATTTTCGCGATGCGCGAGCAAAATTTTGATACGCTGCTCTTCTTGCTTGGACGGCATTTTGAAAACTGAAGAGTGAATTCCAAAATCAAAATAGGTGCAACATTCTACACACACACCTTCAAAATGAGGGGTGTTCAGGTTTTTTAAATGCAAAATTGAAAGAAATACGACAAGTTTATATTGACCAAATTTTGACCGTATCACCCTTTATAGATAGGTGTGCCAGCAATGATTTTATTTTCTGAGATTCTAGAGACTGTAGTTTTTATGCAAGTTGCCTGAAATTTGACATCTAGAAGTATTTTAGGAAAAGAGGTGTGCCGAAAACGGTGAGTATCGGTCAATGTTTTAGTATAGCCCTCATACGACTGATCTCCCGATTAAACTCCTTGGTTTTCTAGAAACCGGAGTTCTTATTCGATTTGCCTGAAATAGTAAATATACTGGCATTTTAGACTCACAAAAACGTGTATCGGATTTATACCCTGTTTCTGTATGTCGAACAAGAGTATTTCAAATGAAAAAAAAAATATTTGGGTTTCTTTATGTCGACAGGCAAGTCACTTCATATTTTGTTGTCGAGTAACAAACGAACATATACAATAAGTGTCAAGAAAAAAGTAAAAACAATTTTGGAATTCGAATCAATTCTCAAGTCAAAAATTTGAAAATACTCATTTTTGATAATCAATGTACTCTCGTACAAACGATATGAACTTTCAAAAATAGAGAAACCCAAATTGATTCGAATTCGAGTGACTGCTTTTCAGTCGACTGGGTTGTCGTTCGACATACAGAAACAGGGTATTAGTTTTTATCGGTCCATTTGGTAAGGCCTCCATATAGACTGATTTCACTTCTTGAGGGTAAAGAAGGCGCACTGATCATGAAAGTTGCTTGAAACTGAATATAAAATTTCCAGATTTTACTTCTCGTAATCATTTAAATAGCAGGTTGTGAGTTAAGAAGTTTTTGGATATTTTGAAAAATAAATAATTTTTTTATGATTTTTAATGCATTCTAATGCTTGTCTGGAAAGTTTGACATCAAAAATTTTCACAAATTCGCAATTTTTCTAGAATAGATTTAGCATTTTATGCGGCAAAATTTAAACAATTTGTACCAATTTATTTATTCTTAATCTGCCTTCATCCTATTTGAAACAAAATAAATTAAATTTCCCATTAAAAATATGAAAAAAAGCGAGTGATAAAAAATTGGCTCAAATGAATTTCCTAACTGCACAGGAAGTTCATTTGAGCCAAAGAACATCTGTGGGAGGACATTTTTGGAAGTGTTTTTAAAGCTGTGCCTTTAGCAGTACTTCCAAATTTTTTGCTGGGATATTCATGATGACATTACAATTTTTCTCCTTCAGAGTTCAACTTCATTATTTTTCGATCATGAAAAGCTCGAATATTTTACCGAAATATTTTTGAGATTTTTCTTTATATAGGTTCTAGAAATATTTTAGCTACCATTGGCACCAAGCATACTCGCAATAATGGTGATGATGATTGCCCACAGAGTATGATAATTAAATTCATAGCATTCATTCATCAGCATAATAAAATCGATGATTACCACAAAAAATTTCATTACAGATTCCATAGAAAAATGTTCACTAAAATATTTTCCATTCCTGGGCCAATCCAAGAAGAAAGGGGGAGAGACAAAGGAACTTGGAATATGCTTTCGAATAATGGTGGTATGCCATTTTTCCATTAATCACGTAAAGGTGACTTTAATATACTCATAATTTGCTCTGCCTAACAATTCGTATGCCACAATATTCCGCATCTATTCCCCTTCCTCCAATACTGAGGAATGCCAAAAATGTGTGGAAACTTTTCTATCCCCTCATTTGCTGTAGTCACATTAAATTTCCCATAGCCTATGACCTTTTGGAAAATCATTCGTCTTCTCCTTATGCCACAGCTACCTTTGCTAAAATTTGTTTCAGTGAAAAAAGGGTTGGCTTAGACAATAACAGCGATGGCATGTGTGCATGAGGTTGCCAAAAATTATTCATTAGCGTTTCTATCAGATGTGTGGGTTTTTTCCCGGCATTTGATAATTGTTTTTCGAAAAAAAAAAAAAAAAATCATTGAAACGTTTCATTGAAACATGTATCGTGGGTCCAAACACAGTAGGGGGAGGAAATACTATATTAATCAACAAATATAAAGTACAAAATGTATATATTTGATTTAAATTTCTTGCGAGATACTGGTCTTTAATATCCCCCTATGTTGACTCTTATTCATCGATTTTGATTGCCTAGACAGGTATTTTTTTATACCCAAAATCACATTGCGGTCAGGGTATAAAAAAATGTGCCTACCACAAATATTTATTTTGGACCCCATTGAATATAAACCGATCGATTCAGAACTACCTCCTGAGTCGATCTAGCCCTTGGTGTAGGTCTGTCCATTTAGTTGTTGTTCGCAGGATTACGGTCGCAATTACTAAGCAATTTTGATGAAATTTTGTACAGGGTGTTTTTATTAGCTACGGAATCGACTCAATTTTAGATATAGCCCCAATACATATTTATCGCCCAATTTCAAAATATATACTAATCGATTCAAAATCACCGTCTGACGCAGAGAAGAAATATTATCACCCCAATCATGTTTCAAAAGCAAGTTGGGAGCCACCTTGGTGCAATGTTTAGCATGCCCGTCTTGCATACATAAGGTCGTGTGGGTCGTGGGTCTTTGAGTTTAACATGGAATCGGGTAGCATTAAGTGATAAGAGAAAAGTTCACCAATGCAGTATCAAAATGGACTGAATAGTCTAAGTGAGCCTGAAATACCGGGCTGCCACTATACCTAACCTTACCTAACCTAAGGTCGTGGGTTCGATTCCTGCTTCGACCGAAACCAAAAAGTGGATTATCTCACCTCTATAACATTTTTGCCGAAATTTTATTTCTACATAAATTTTTGTTACAATTTTATTTCAATAGAAACATTTTGTCAAAATTTTGTTTCTGTAGAAAATTTTGTCAAAATGATGTTTTCTATAGAAATAAAATTTTGACAAAATTTTCTATGGAAATAGAAATAAAATTTTGACAAAATTTTCTATGGAAATAGAAAATGTTGTCAAAATTTTATTTCTATAGAAAATTTTGTCCAAATTTTATTTCTATAGAAAATTTTATCAAAATTGTATATCTGTAGACAATTTTGTCAAACTTGGAATGGTTGGCATGCCCGCCTTGCACACACAAAGTCGTGGGTTCGATTCCTGCTTCGACCGAACACCAAAAAGTTTTCCAGCGGTGGATTATCCCACCTCAGTAATGCTGATGATATTTCTGAGGGTTTCAAAGCTTCTCTAAGTGATCTTACTGCAATGTGGAACGCCGTTCGGACTCGGCTATAAAAAGTAGGTCCCTTGTCATTGAGCTTAACATGGAATCGGACAGCACGCAGTGGTAAAAGAGAAGTTGACCACTTTGCTATCATAATGGACTGAATAGTTTCAGTTTTCTCTTGAAACATTTTGGTGTGATCATATTCGGAGCAAAATTGTTTATAGAAAATTTTGTCAAAATTTTATTTCTATAGAAAATTTTGTTACAATTTTATTTCAATAGAAATATTTTGTCAAAATTATATTTCCTATTGAAATAAAATTTGTCAAAATTTTATTTCTGTAGAAAATTTTGTCAAAATTTTATTTCTATAGAAAATTTTGTTAAAATTTTATTTCTATAGAAAATTTTGTCAAAATTTTATTTCTATAGAAAATTTTGTCAAAATTTTATTTCTATAGAAAATTTTGTCAAAATTTTATTTCTATAGAAAATTTTGTCAAAATTTTATTTCTATAGAAAATTTTGTAAGCATTTTATTTTTATAGAAAAATTTGGTAAAATTTTATTTCTATAAAAAATTTAGTCAAATTTTATTTCTATAGAAAATTTTGTCAAAATTTTATTTCTATAGAAAATTTTGTCAAAAATTTATTTCGTTATTGTTTTTTTTTTTCTTTTTTTTTTTTTGATATCAGCTTAAAGCCATGCATTGACTAAACTACAAGTGTAGCTTAGCCAACAGAGGAAAAGTATGCTTGTCAAATTTATTTGGGCAAAGCCCTATAGACTGCAAGATGGTTGGATGTACAGCTGTTTCGGAATTACCACATTCCTCATCAGCATCCTCTACTTGCAGCAAAACTATCAACCAATTATCAGAATAAATTCGGGTAATTCACTCAACCCAACGTGAACTACACTTGAACCTCCCGAAAAAGGGTTTGCCAGCATATCTCTTTTCCTTTGCCAAACTCAAATCATCGATTTGTATGTAATTTTGTCAAAATATATTTCTATAGAAAATTTTGTTAAATTTTATTTTTATAGAAAATTTTGTTAAAAATTTATTTCTATAGAAAATTTGTCAAAATTTTATTTTTATAGAAAATTTTGTTAAAATTTTATTTCTATAGAAAATTTGTCAAAATTTTATTTCTATAGAAAATTTTGTTAAAATTTTATTTCTATAGAAAATTTGTCAAAATTTTATTTCTATAAAAAATTTAGTCAAATTTTATTTCTATAGAAAATTTTGTCAAAATTTTATTTCTATAGAAAATTTTGTCAAAATTTTATTTCTATAGAAAATTTTGTCAAAATTTTATTTCTATAGAAAATTTTGTCAAAATTTTATTTCTATAGAAAATTTTGTCAAAATTTTATTTCTATAGAAAATTTTGTCAAAATTATATTTCTATAGAAAATTTTGTTAAAATTTTATTTTTATAGAAAATTTTCTAAAAATTTTATTTCTATAGAAAATTTTTTCAAAATTTTATTTCTATAGAAAATTTTGTCAAAATTATTTCTTTAGAAAAATTTGTCAAAACTTTATTTCTATAGAAAATTTCTGGCGTACTTCTTAATTGGAGAGGAATATTCTGTCGTACCGCCACCTCCATTCCTTCTGCGATCCTTACGTAGCACATTTCATCCATCACAAGGCGCAAGCTAAATCATCTACGTCTCTTGGATCGCCGCTACCTGAAGTGTGCCGACTGCAGGTACCGGTTACACTTCACCAAAACCGAACTGTGTTGAATATGGTTTTGGCAGTCTGAAGATTACCCACGTCTAGGGCTTTCCTCTATCCCGGCTTGGAGCAGAAGCAAACAGAGTAGGATACCCGGCATGCACCTCCTCCAAGACAATCAGACGTACGAAATAAAACGTGCACCTACAAAGTTTCCGTTTGTGATTTAGTAATATTCTTTAATAGCATTATATTATTTTATATTATTGTGTTCCATACAGTGGGGTCGAGTACACGAATGATTGAGATTATTTTGCTATACAACACCCAGAAAAGCTGTACTATGAGTTTTTATTTCTGTTGCGATAAAATTTACAACGAATATCGGTACTCTATGATGACATACCCAGTCGAAGACTTGAAACTGGTGCCATTACCACATTATACAATTCAATGATAGATGATGCATTTCTTTCCTATCATCAATTTTATATCCACCACATTTGTCGTACACTTGTCAATATGATACGATATTTTCCGGTACTTGGATAAGCGAAGAGACACATATCTACGACAACACGTTGCACAGTGGTCGATGGTTTTCGATTTGTCCTTAAAAAAAAAAATACCTAAAGGTAAAACTAAATAAGCTTTACAATATGTAATCCAAACTTGGTTATGACTCTATAACCACAACGATCCTGAAGGAGCTCCCAAACGAAAGTATCGATTGGATCACTATTATCGTCAATGGAGAATTGCAAAAACTTCTATGATTTAGGAACCTCTTAAGCCATTTGACGAATGAAATCTTTGTCTACTACCGAATCTTAATCCTTTGAGAAACTTGTGCATATTTCTACTGACTGACACATTTTCTTTTGTCTTAATTAAAAACCCCTCAAAACACTAAAAAAAAGTTTACATGGATCCAAAGATTTTGACCTTCCCTTAAGGATATTGGTATTGATTCCGAGCTATAGCTGCGGCTTCTTTAAAATAAACACATTGTTACCGACCTATGTTGCTTTAAATCTAGGATCAATAAAATTTCTTTACTTTAAGGAAAATTGGTCTTAGTTCAAAAATAAACGACTTTAACCGAGGGACGCAAATTTCCAAAATTTGTGTCCTAAATTTAATAAAAAAAATTGAAGCAAAGATTATAAAATTTATCTTGATTAAAATTTCATTATTTTCATGAAATTTGTCCTTAGTAATTTGTAAATTGCGCATCCTAAAATTTAGGTTGCGTAATCTTTAATATTACGTAAATATTTTTTTTTTTCAGTGTAGAAGTCCGACGATACACATGTATTAGAGGTATAGGACAACTTGAGGAATTTTTATTGTTGCTCCTTAGCAGTAGTGATTTCACAAGGATATTGGCTAAATTTCACCAAGATAGGTGGCCAATTGTCGGGTTTGTGACAATATTTGGCCACATAGAGCGATCTTTCTTCTGTGTAAAATAAATCAATTGTAGTAAAACTCATTTGAAATGGGTATAAAAAATTAAATTTTTTACAAAATTTCCCCAAATCAGGCGTATGGGAGCTACATCGAAATCTATACCAATTTGAACTAAATTTGGTACACAATGCTAAAATCGTAATTATACTCTCAGGGAAATATTTCAAGTAAATCGAAATGACAATTTATACTGGAGCCATAGTTAAATCTGAAAAATATATATTGGAGCTATATTTAAATCTGAACCGATTTTAACCAACTTTGGCATGGATAGCTATAATATTAATTCTACTCCCTGTGCATAGCCTCACATAAATTGGAGTAGAACTTTGGCCTCTATGGTCATATGAGTCTAAATCGGGCGAAACATATATGTGGGAGCTCTATCTAAATCTGAACCGATTTCAACCAATCGGAATTTGAAGCAGATCGGTTGACAAACACTCTAATTAAGACCAGATCGGTGATAAATATATATGGCAGCTATATCTATCTTTGTTCCGAAAAAAGACCCCATGCCAAATTTGAGGACTATCGGACTTAAACTGCGACCTGTACTTTGCACACAAGAATACATGAACAGACAGACGGACGGACAGACAGACAGACGGACATCGCTAAATCGACTCAGAATTCAATTCTAAGACGATCGGTATACTAAACGATGGGTCTCTGACATTTCCTTCTTGCACAAACTTATTACACCCTGTACCACAGTAGTGGTGAAGGATATAAAAATGAACTGAAAGTAAAGAAAAAATCATTAGCGCCAAATCATGACCATTTTAACCACACAGTAGTTCATTCTTAAGATCTTTGGGAAACGAAAATTTTCTTTTATTTTAGTTCATATTGAACTTATGTATACGGTCGTTGAACTTTATACCCACGTTTAGTTCGTAAAATGTTTGAGATATACTTATATATAAATTTTATACTTATATATAAAAACAAAAATTCCATTGGGCTGTGGAAAATTTCGCAAAAAATAATAAAATTTAATTGCAAACGAATAATTTTTTTGCAATAAAAATAAGTAAAATTTAGCATTATTTTAACTACGGAAATTTTTTTCTGTATATAAACGCTTTTCTTATACGAAACATCAAATAGAGATGATGTTTTAATAAAATGTTCTTATATACGTTTTTTTTCTTATATGAGATGTGCTTATATCCTTGCCTAACACGTTGTCTGATAAGTCCCCAGTCTAACAAAGAAAAACACTTTTTTTGTCAAAATTCGTTTTTATTATTCAACATAGTTCCCTTTAAGAGCGATACAACGATTATAACGACCTTCCAATTTTTTGATACCATTTTGGTAGTACACCTTCGGTTTTGCTTCAAAATAGGCCTCAGTTTCGACGATCACCTCTTCATTGCAGCCAAATTTTTTCCCTGCGAGCATCCTTTTGAGGTCTGAGAACAAGAAAAAGTCGCTGGGGGCCAGATCTGGAGAATACGGTGGGTGGGGAAGTAATTCGTAGCCCAATTCATGAATTTTTGCCATCGTTCGCAATGACTTGTGGAACGGTGCGTTGTCTTGGTGGAACAACACTTTTTTCTTCTTCATATTATGGGGCCGTTTTGCCGCGATTTCGACCTTCAAACGCTCCAATAACACCATATAATAGTCACTGTTGATGGTTTTTCCCTTCTCGAGATAATCGATAAAAATTATTCCATGCGCATCCCAATAAAACAGAGGCCATTACTTTGCCAGCGGACTTTTGAGTCTTTCCACGCCTCGGAGACGGTTCACCGATCGCTGCCCACTCAGCCGACTGTCGATTGGACTCAGGAGTGTAGTGATAGAGCCATGTTTCATCCATTGTCACATATCGACGGAAAAACTCGGGTGTATTACGAGTTAACAGCTGCAAACACCGCTCAGAATCATCAACACGTTGTTGTTTTTGGTCAAATGCGAGCTCGCGCGGCACCCATTTTGCACAGAGCTTCCGAATATCCAAATATTGATGAATAATATGACCGACACGTTCCATTGATATTTTTTAAGGCCTCTGCTATCTCGATCAACTTCATTTTACGGTCATTCAAAATCATTTTGTGGATTTTTTTGATGTTTTCGTCGGTAACCACCTCTTTCGGGCGTCCACTGCGTTCACCGTCCTCCGTGCTCATTTCAACACGCTTGAATTTTGCATACCAATCAATTATTGTTGATTTCCCTGGGGCAGAATCCGGAAACTCATTATCAAGCCATGTTTTTGCTTCCATCGTATTTTTTCCCTTCAGAAAACAGTATTTTATCAAAACACGAAATTCCTTTTTTCCATTTTTTTCACAATAACAAACGTTGCTTCACAAAAGACGCTCTATCTCACAACCTAATTGACTTACATACATCAAATTTTGACAGGAATCATTTGAAGGTTGGTACTATATAAAAATAATATGCATTTAATACTAGCGACGCCATCTACGTGTCAGACCGGGGACTTATCAGCCAACCTGTTACTGTATATTAGATGTTAGGTTAGGTTAGGTGGCAGCCCGATGTATCAGGCTCACTTAGACTATTCAGTCCATTCCCAGCAAAAAAATTTGGAAGCTCTTCCAAAGGCACAACTTTAAAAGCACTTCCAGAAGATGCACTCCCAATGGTTTTCTTTATTTTAACTACCCAGGAAGTTCTTTTAATTCAATTTTTTATAACTTGGTTTTTTCATACTTTTAATGAGTAATTTTAACTTTTTGTGTTTCAAATAGGTTAAAAACAGAGAAAGAATTCATAAAATGTTACAAATCATGTAAATTTTGTTGAAAAAAATGCTAAGTCCAATCTGAAAAAATTGCGAAGTTTTGAAAATATTTGAGGTCAAACGTTTCCGACAAGCGTTAGAATCCATTAAAAATTATAAAAATTATTTATTTGAAAATATATCACAGAATTTTTTAATTTACATCCAAAACATTGAATTCGGATCACACATAAAGAAGTGATGCACATTCAGTGCAACGGCTGTTGAAATGGAGGACTTCCGTCCTATGACAAGCTCATGTTAAATTCATCGCTTCTGCGTCAATTTTGCACCACTTCCGGATCCAAAAAGAACATTTTCATTACTTTTTTGGAGACGCTTTTTTTGCTGGGTTGTGATACCACATTGGTGAACTTCTCTCTTATCACTGAGTGCTGCCCGATTCCATGTTAAGCTCAATGACAAGGGACCTCCTTTTTATAGTCGAGTCCAAACGGCGTTCCACATTCCAGTGAAACCACTTAGAGAAGCTTTGAAACCCTCAGAAATGTCACCTGAGTTGGGATAATCCACCGCTGAAAAACTTTTTGGTGTTCGATCGAAGCAGGAATCGAACCCACGACCTTGTGTATGCAAGGCGGGTATGCTAACCATTGCACCACGGTGGCTCCCATTTTAGATGTCACTGTGCTGTCATCTACCGAAACAAAATCTGTAGTTAAATTAACGCTACATTTAACATATTTTTATAGCAAACAAATTATTTGTTGGTAGTTAAATTTCATTATTTTTTTCGAAATTTTCCAGAACTTAATGAAATATTACTGATCTTACATACTTTTTTTAAGTATGTCTCAAACATTTTATGAACTAAAAGTGAGTATAAAATTCCATGATCGAACACATAAGTTTAATATAAGTATACCAAAAATAGTAAAAATGAGCTACTGTGTGGTTAGAATGGTCATGATTTGGCTCCAAATGACTTTCTTCTTTACTTTTAGTTCATTTTTTCTTCTATGAGATGGTGTAACTTCGTGATATTAAAGATCACGCAACCTAAATTTTACGATGCGAAATTTACAAAATATTGAGGATTTCTTTAAAATAATGACATTTTAATTAAAATAAAGTTTATAATTTTTGCTTCAATTTTTTTTTCATAAAATTTAGAACACAAATTTTGTAAATTTGCTTCCCTCCGGTAAAGTCGCTTGTCTTTGAACTAATGCTAATTTTCGTTAAAGTAGGTTAGGTTAGGTTAGGTTAAAGTGGCAGCCCGATTAAGATTCAGGCTCACTTAGACTATTCAGTCCATTGTGATACCACATTAACTAAAAGTACCTATTACATATGGGCACTTCTAGTTTTAACCGCTGAACCTTCTTGATTATTTTTCTTTGTTGAACCAACCAGATTGTTCCAAAAATATTAGCAGACTGCTTAAGTTAACGTTTTCCAGATCCGCCAGTAATCTGAAGCTATATGCTCCTAAAAGTTGCTTGCGCTTTACACAAAATGCAGGACACTCACACAAGAGGTGTTTAATTGATTCTTTTTCCTCCGCATCATGACAGCTCATACAATAGTCATTATACTTCGCGCCAATAGTTTTTGCAAAATCTCCTATCAGGCAGCGACCCGTTATAGCAGATATCAGGAGTGATATCTGACGTCTCGAGAACATTAGCATATCTAGTGTGCGGTTTAAGTTGAAATGGGGCCATATTTGCTTGGTGTCGTTACAACCCTTGCAATTCTCCCATCGAACATTTGCCATCATAACAGCCTTCTCACGCAGCATGAGCTTGCAGGTAGCTAGGGGCATACCAACAAATTCTAGTTCCCCTGGAATATGTAAGGTAGTCCCTAGCCTTGCCAACTCATCCGCTTCGCAGTTCCCCGGAATGTTCCTATGGCCAGGCACCCATATTAGGTGAATATTGTACTGCTCAGCCATCTCATTGAGAGATTTGCGGCAATCGATGGCCGTTTTCGAGTTGAGGAACACAGAGTCCAAGGATTTTATTGCAGGTTGACTGTCTGAGTATATATTAATGCCCACATTTTTTGGAACATTACTTCTCAGCCAATTCGCCACCTCTCTTATTGCTAATATTTCAGCCTGAAAAACACTACAGTGATCAGGTAATCTTTTCGCTATTCGAAGTTCCAGATCTTTAGAATATACTCCGAAACCCACTTGGCCATCCAATTTGGAGCCATCAGTGTAGAAATCTATATATCTTTTATTCCCCGGGGTCCGTGTACACCACGCCTCACTGTTGGGAATTAGAGTCTCAAACTTTTTGTCGAAAAGTGGACTCGCCAAAGTGTAATCCACCACGCTAGGCACATCTGGCATTATTTTGAGGACCGAACTGTGACCGTAACTTTTTTCCGACCACAGCGATAGCTCGCGCAACCGCACAGCCGTTGTTGCAGCTGACTGTTTGGCCAAAATGTCTAAAGGCAATAGATGCAGTATGACATTAAGGGAGTTTGTTCCTGTCTTGCTGAATGCACCTGAGATACACAAGCACGCCATACGCTGAACTTTATCTAAACCTGTCGGTTGCTGAAGTGCCGGCCACCAGACTACAACACCATATAGCATTATAGGTCTAACCACTGCCGTGTATAGCCAATGTACAATTTTTGGTTTCAGTCCCCACTTTTTCCCTATTGCCTTTTTGCACGAATATAAAGCTACCGTTGCTTTCCTCGCCCTTTCTTCAATATTAAGCTTAAAGTTCAGCTTCCTGTCCAAAATAACGCCAAGGTATTTTGCACACTCCCTAAAGGTAATTTCAATACCCCCTAAGGAAATGGGCCTAACTGTGGGAGTTTTGCGATCTTTGCAGTACATGACTATTTCTGTCTTTGCAGGATTTACCCCAAGACCATTATCTTTCGCCCATTTCTCAGTCATCCGGAGGGCTCTCTGTATAATATCTCCAATTGTTGATGGGAATTTTCCCCTGACTGCTAGCGCCACATCATCTGCGTATACCACCACTTGTAGCCTTTCTTTTTCTAGGGAAACCAGAAGGTCGTTTATAGCAACATTCCAAAGAAGAGGTGATAGAACTCCTCCTTGAGGAGTGCCTCTGTTCACATACTTTTGTATGTTTGCTTGTCCTAGTGTGGCTGAAATACGTCTCTTCATTAGCAGTTCGTCTAACAGCCTGAGTATACATGGATCAACATTCAGAGTTGTCAGTCCATTTAATATCGAGCTCGGATGGACATTATTGAACGCCCCTTCGATGTCTAGAAACGCCACGATTGTGTATTCTTTGACAGATAGTGAGCTTTCAATAAAGCTGACTAGTTCATGTAGTGCGGTCTCAGTAGACCTGCCCTTCGAGTATGCATGCTGTCGTTTCGAGAACAAACTTGAATCCATGCTAGTTCTAAGATAAATATCTATCATCCTCTCCAGAGTCTTAAGTAGGAATGAGGATAAGCTGATTGGTCGGAAATCCTTCGCCCTCGAGTGAGAGGCTTTTCCCGCTTTAGGTATGAAAACGACTTTTGTTTCCCTCCACTTTCCTGGGATATATGATAAGTTGATACATCCTTTATATATCACCGACAACCAGGGGATAATTTTGTCAGTTACAGCTTGTAACTCCGCCGGAGTAATTCCATCAGGTCCAGGGGATTTGAATGGTCCAAAGCTATTTAGCGCCCATCTTATTCTAGTTTCCGATACAATTTCCTCGACAGGAAACGACCGCTGAGCAACTGTGGCACCGCCAGTACATGGTTCAACCGTCTGATTTCCAGGAAAATGTGTGTCCAATAGTACCTCCAGCGTCTCCTCACTGGACGTTGTCCAATTGCCCTCCGATGTTTTAATGAAACCTGGAGCGGAGTTGGTGGATGCTAGAACCTTCCGTAGTCTGGAAGCCTCGGACGTATTCTCAATACTGCTGCAGTAAGCATTCCAAGAGTTATGCTGAGCCTTTCTCAGTTCTCGCTTGTATCCTCTCAGATTCTTCTTGTAAGCGTCCCAGTCCTCAGGGGCTCTGGTGGACTTTGCCTTGTTAAAGAGCTTCCTGCAGGATTTCCTCATATTACTTAATTCCGTAGACCACCATGGTGGTCGATGTTTCCCCCTTGGCTTTCCTCTAGGGCATGCAGCTTTCAGTGAGATGTTGAAGGCCTTAGTAATCCGCTCCACTGCGTGTTCGATATCTTGCACATTTCTCATATTTGTCTCTGTTATTTCCGGTATCATCATATTGAACGATTCCCTATACCTATTCCAGTCAGCTTTCCTAACATTTGGCGGAAATATGATCTTGGTGATATGAACATCAAATTTGAAACTGATGTAGCGATGATCTGAGAAGCTGTGTTCACTTAAAACCTGCCACTCAGATATCATTTCATTCAGTTCTTGCGAGGCCAAGGTGATGTCCAAAACCTCTTGCCTGTTTTTAGTGACAAAGGTTGGGACATCTCCCTTGTTGCAAACTACCAGATTAGTACGCAAAATAAACTCTATTAGCGACTCTCCCCTTGCATTAGTATCACTACTTCCCCATATACTATGATGTGCATTCGCATCGCATCCCATAATGAGTTTCGTCTTTGTTTTCAGTGACTCCTCCACTAACGTCTTAACGGCATATGGAGGCATCTCCCTGTCATGTCCCATGTAGACCGAAGATACCCAATATTTGCATTTGTCTATTTCTAAACTTGCAACGACAGTGTCTGTATTGCACATTGAAGGAAGCAGAAACAAGTTGAGCTCGTTTTTAGCAATTATACAGGCTCGATTTACATCATTACCAGTATACTGCAATAGTTTGAACCCCAGAGTACTTAATTCACATATTTTGTTTTTATAAACATATGGTTCTTGAATAAGAACTATATCTATGTCCCCTTTCATCAGGAGAACTTTTAAGGCAGCACATGCAGCCTTACAATGATGAAGATTTATCTGGAGGATCCGTAGGACCATCGAGATTTTCAACAACCGTCACATCAGCCGCTTCAATCGAGTCATCAAGAATGTCCTCTTCAGAGATATCGGTGACTCTCGCAATAACCATAGGTTCAACTTTGGTGAGTTCTGAGGCAGTAGAAGCCTCCTCACGCATACGGTATCTATCCATGTCTTCAAATGTCTTGGTATCCCCCTCGACTTCGCAAGAGGATCCGCTTACTTCTGATTCAGACAGAGGCTTGTCCATTTCTGAATCCTTTAGCTGATCGTTTTTATACACCTTCATTTGGATATAATGAAAGCCATAACATACACGGCCCTGGGACTTTGCTAGATGTGGCAAAGACTGAGTGTTCAATATAAACACTGCATGCCGTCTTGGCCCATCCACTTCATCCAAACGGCCAACCTTCCAATCAGCTGTTGGAAGATCTGGATTGCATTGTTTCAGTCTATTTAAAATAGATTCAGGGTCAGGAGGGTTTGCAGGTATCCACGCATGTGCTCTTGGTCTAGCCGGTATGTCTTTCTTCTCGACTAACTCTAGAGCAGCTCCTTCCCAAACTTCACCAATTAGTATCAGAGCAGCTTTAAAACATTCTATAGACCTCTGGTCCTCAAATGCGACTAGCTTAAATCGTCCTTGATACCAACCAGCCTCTTGGTGTCGAGGATCTGGACCGGGAAACTTTTCCAGCACCTGTGAGTAGACGCCAGACAAAGCATTCTCAATTTCCCCCCATTTTTGCTTTGGAACCATACCGTCCAATGCTCCTTTATTTATGATAGCCATCACAAGGCTGTCTTTAGCAACTGAGGCAAACGATCGTTGATCCCTTTTGGAGGATGGCAGCTCATCCGGTGATCGTTCCCTTGAATTCCTTGAGCCCATTTTAAGGAATCGCTTTGTTTAGCCGACAATGTGCTTGGGTCGACTGATCCTAATTTTTTTAGGATAAACAAAGCATAAATAAATATTGAATCTTTAGGTTTAAGATGAAAAACGCTTCAAATATAGGCTAAGACTTATTTTGAGGATTTAACGTCTTTGGTTTAAAGTTTTTTTGGAATTAAGAAAAAAAATTTTTACTTTGAAGTATCCCTTAAAATTTGGATTTTTAAACTGGCTGAATAAAAATGCCTCCGATTTGCTAGAGGTTTATGAACGCACTTTTTATTTTTTTTTATTTTTAATTTTTCTTTCTTACTTGCTATCGTACAAAATATTTCTTAGCCTCTTCTTAAAATAAAGGGTGATTTGTTAAGAGCTTGATAACTTTTTTTTTTAAAAAAACGCATAAAATTTGCAAAATCTCATCGGTTCTTTATTTGAAACGTTAGATTGGTCCATGACATTTACTTTTTGAAGATAATTTCATTTAAATGTTGACCGCGGCTGCGTCTTAGGTGGTCCATTCGGAAAGTCCAATTTTGGGCAACTTTTTCGAGCATTTCGGCCGGAATAGCCCGAATTTCTTCGGAAATGTTGTCTTCCAAAGCTGGAATAGTTGCTGGCTTATTTCTGTAGACTTTAGACTTGACGTAGCCCCACAAAAAATAGTCTAAAGGCGTCAAATCGCATGATCTTGGTGGCCAACTTACCGGTCCATTTCTTGAGATGAATTGTTCTCCGAAGTTTTCCCTCAAAATGGCCATAGAATCGCGAGCTGTGTGGCATGTAGCGCCATCTTGTTGAAACCACATGTCAACCAAGTTCAGTTCTTCCATTTTTGGCAACAAAAAGTTTGTTAGCATCGAACGATAGCGATCGCCATTCACCGTAACGTTGCGTCCAACAGCATCTTTGAAAAAATACGGTCCAATGATTCCACCAGCGTACAAACCACACCAAACAGTGAATTTTTCGGGATGCATGGGCAGTTCTTGAACGGCTTCTGGTTGCTCTTCACTCCAAATGCGGCAATTTTGCTTATTTACGTAGCCATTCAACCAGAAATGAGCCTCATCGCTGAACAAAATTTGTCGATAAAAAAGCGGATTTTCAGCCAACTTTTCTAGGGCCCATTCACTGAAAATTCGACGTTGTGGCAGATCGTAAGTCTATTCATGATGAAATGTCAAAGCATACTGAGCATCTTTCTCTTTGACACCCTGTCTGAAATCCCACGTGATCTGTCAAATACTAATGCATGAAAATCCTAACCTCAAAAGAATCACCCTTTACCTTATCTTTTAATCCCTAAGTCAATACAAACTATAAATACATTAAGATGTGTCATCTATAAAAGTTTCGTATTCTTCTTTGAATTCAGTGTTGTTGCATCACTCTTCCGTACATTCAGGACTCGTGTCCTTGCTCGTTGATTTGAGCCTTCCCATTTAATATGATTCTTGAATATAAGTCTTACAAAGTGGTGGTCATTCGTTTTTGTTGATGCGTAGTTCTCCACTCCAAGGTTAACATGTACCACGTTTTTGTTGTCTCTTTTCATCGTAGTGGTGGCTACAATTTTGTCATCACTTCGATCGTTTGCTGAAATGGACCCAGATAATATCGATCCTAGCTTTGTTGCCTGCGCTAGCAGTCTATCTTTTTTACGAATTTCATGGTAGACGTCACTCCCAATCAACACATCTATTCTGTCTGGTGGCGCAAAGTCTGGATCTGCAAGAGTAATCTTATCCCAATTATCTATATCGTACTCACACGTGGGATCTTGTTGTACGGAATCCAGTTTAGGAAGCACGACTGCTTCTATGTTCAAGACCGGGGTTTGGCATCAATTTTGACTTTAGATCTCGCTTCACCGACTATTACTCCCCCAAGTCCTTGTAGAGTTACATCAGTTTTTAGTTTTGGGAGTTGCAGAATGTGTACTGCCGCCTCACTGATTAATGAGGTTCGCGCGCAGGGATCAATCAACGCTCTCAAAGTTATGAATTCATTTTGATTGGATTTTGCAACTAAAACTTGATGAGGTTCAGTCATTTTTGCAAAAGTCGTTTCGCTGCTATGAATCTCAGTCTATTTCTTCTTGTCTGCTCATATTGTAGGCGGGTTTCCAAATCCAACTTCCTAAAAATGATATGTGCTAAAATCGGATATGCATCTCCCAATTTCAAATTCATGGCTTTGATGCCTTCAATGCACTCAATAGATGCATTCAGTAATTGCTTAATACTGGACGTTGATGACAAATTTATGTCCGGTTGGTCTAGCAGCTTGTTTAAATAATGGACGAATAGGTTTCTTTTATTGTCGTATTTTTGTCGCAACGTTTCTAAAGCTGTTTCCTATCCGGTACTAGATAACGGCATGTTTTGGATCAGCTGCAACGCGTCTCCTTTCAATGCAGTTTTTAAACGAAATAACTTCTCCTGATCAGATGAATTCCCATCTTCATGTACTAGTATGCGGAATATCGGCCCATAATTATATATAGGTCCCATATAAACCGATCCCCAGATTTGGCCCCCGGAGCATCTTGGAAGAGCAAAATTCTTCCCATTCGGTTGAAATTTGGTACGTGATGTTAGAATATGGTATCGAACAACCATGCAGGAATTTGTTCCTATCAGTCCATAATTTTATATAGCTCCCATATAAACCGATCGCCAGATTTGACCTCTGGTGCCTTTTGGAGAAGCAAAATTCATCCGATCTGGTTGAAAATTGGTACGTGGTGGTAGTATATGATATATAACAACCATGCCAAAAGTGGTCCATATCAGTCCATAATCATTTATAGCCCCCATATAAACCGATCCCGAGATTTGGTTTTGGAGCCTCTTGGAGGAGCAAATTTCATCCGAGTGAGTTGAAGTTTGTGGATGACAGTCTTTCGTAGAAGTTTCTACGCAATCCATGGTGGAGGGTACACAAGATTCGGCCTGGCCGAACTTACGGCCGTATATACTTGTTTGACTTTAGTTTTGTTCTCCTAGTCGTTGAAAGGTTGTTTCTATTGTCTCATAGTTTGGGTTTACGCTTCGACGTCGTTATTTTATTCGGCTGGTTAGTTCATCTCCTTTTCGTTACCTTCTTCATTCTTCTTCGGTGTCTTCTTCGTTATCGTCTCCGTTATCTTTTTCGCTATCGTCTTCGTTCTCGTCTTCGTTATCTTCTACGTAGTCTTCTTCGTTGTCTTCTATTTGACTTTTTTCATTTCTCGCTTTTACATGACTTTCTTCGTAGAGGGATTGTTTTTCTGCTTCATCCTACTCTTTGATGTAGAACACCTATCGCTGGTTCATTCTTTCTTAAGAAAGGTTTGAAGGACCAAAAAAATGTATAAAAATGCCTCCGCTATGCTAGAGGTCGCTATTGATTTTATTTACATAGAAATTCAAACACTGGCATTTGTGTGTACGAGAGTAGTTTTATTAAAAGTACTCTCGTACAAACAAAAAAGAATAAAAAAAGAATGAAAATTTAATAAATGAGATTTGTATCCTAATTTTAATTTTATTGGTCCTAGATTTAAAGTCAGATAGGTCGCTAAAAATGTCTTTGTTGTAAAGAAGCCGCCTCTTTGGCTCGGAATCAATACCAAAATCCTTAAGGGAAGGCCAAAATCTTTGGATCCAAGTAAACTTTTTTTTTTGAGTGTATATAGTCTTATTTTATTCCAAAAACGAAAGTTTAATTTATGACGCTCCTTTATGAGAACACTGTGCATTGGGCGCCATAAAACTAAACATTTCACTCAACCAATCGATCAAATGAATTTTTACTGTTAATTAATTGCAGTCATTACAAACCAAGTGGGGGTAAAGGAACTGTGATAAGTAGTTTTAGCACTTATGGCAGATTAAATCCCTGGATGTAGACGTGAGGAATGAATCAAACTTCACTTCACAGTAATTTATGAAAATAATCAAAAAGAAGAGAAAGCAAAACAACTCTTTCGAAAAACACAATTCCTAGATTATGGCTCTTGAAATGCTTACTTTGCGTCACAAAGGAGAAACTAGCGGAAAATATGAAACCCAACTAATCCATCTTAAAATGGATTCACTACAGTCCTCAAACATCAGAAAACGGAAGCAAAATATTTGAAAAAAAAACCTGATACTTGCCTGGTTGGTTGTGTCGTTTCCATGGATCCACGAATTCATTTAATCGATTAAAACTCATTAATTTTATAATGAAGAGGCATTAATCATTGGCAACACCAATGCCTGAAAGTGGAAAGAGAAGCCAACATTGTGAGAGCCTCTAATGAATATTGCACACAAAGGAAATGAAAAACTGTGAAGGCGGAACGAAATCTAGGAAATTTTCAGAAAAAAAGGGTTCCATTATTCATATACGCTGAAAGAAAAAAGGTTTCCCATAATGGAATACCGTTGATATTCTCAAATTCTCAGTGCAATTTCCAGGAAGGATCTCTTAGTAACGGACTACAAAAATATCTGGCCCTTTTGGGGCGAGTTTTGTGATGAATGTAAAACTGTGGGGAATTTGTATACCCTACGCCACTCTGTGGAACAGGATATTATAAGTTAGTGCATATGTTTGCAACACCCAGAAGGAGACAAAATAGACACATGGTGTCTTTGGCAAAAATGCTCAGGGTGGGCTCCTGAGTCGATATAGCAATGTCCGTCTGGCCGTCTGTCCGTGATCACATTTTTGTAATCAAAGTCTAGGTCGCAGTTTTAGTCCAATCGACTTAAAATTTGCCCAAGTATGTGTTTTGGCTCAGAATAGAACCCTATGTTGGAAGAAATCGGTTCAGATTTAGATATAGCTCCCATATATATCATTTGCCCGATATGGACTAATACGTTCCCAGAAGCCAGAGTTTTACTCCAATTTGGTTGAAATTTTGCACTAGGAGTACAATTAGTAGTGTAGTCAAGTGTGCCAAATTTTATTGAAATCGGTTCAGATTTAGATATAGCTCCCATATATATCGTTCGGCATATTTACACTCATATGACCACAGTGGCCAATATTTTAATCCGATTTAATTGAAATTTTGCACAGGGAGTAGAATTAGCATTGTATCGGTTCAGATTTAGATATATCTCCCATATATAGCTTTCGCCCGATTTGCATTCATATGTGATATTTAAATGTATGTATTTGGGACAAACCTTTATATATAGCCCCCAGCACATTTGACGGATGTGATATGGTATCGAAAATTTAGATCCACAAAGTGGAGCAGGGTATAATATAGTCTTCCCCGCCCGACATTAGACTTTCCTTACTTGTTATATATCGTATCTCTAGTAAGAATTTCATGTATATAGTTCAGTGTTAACGCTCTGCCACTGTAGGGCAACTTAACCAGTTTTTTTCAAACGGCCATACTTTTGTGCCATTCAATGCCATATTGTTAGATTTTTCAGCCACTTTTTTCATATTGTGACACTTTTTATTTATATTCATATATATTGTAACAGGATTTGTGCATTTTGAATCGTCTTCGACGAATATTATATTTGTGAGTAATTTTCCACTTTTTACCATAATGTCTTCCGCGCGGGTTTCACACAAATCTGGCCTTCACTTTTCGGATAATTTCTGGTATCGTCGCCGTTTTTCTTTTCGTCCATGAAATACTGCCGTGATGTGATGAAATACTGCCAGCATCAAGGTTACTGAACACAAAATTATTTACAGTAATATCCCAGCTAAAAACGAGTTTCCAGAAACGTAGTTTGGATCCCCAACTTGTGATGTGGACGTAGTGCAAACTTGGATCATCTCCAATGAATTTAACATCCCAGCAAAAAATGTTGCAAGTTCTTCTAAAGGCACAACTTTGAAAACACTTCCAAAAATGGGTTTTCAATGATGCTCTTCATTTTAACTACACAAGAAGTTCTTATAATTCATTTTTTTATAAATCGCTTTTTTCATATTTTTAGAGGTTAATTTAAACTTTTTTTGTTTCAAAAAAACTAAAACAGTAAAAAATTATTTAAGTTTTGGCGTAAAAAATGTTAAATAAATTCTAGAAAAATTGCCAATTTTTAAAAATATTTGTGGCCAAACATTTCAAACAAGCATTAAAAAACATTCAAAATTATACAAAAAAAAAAACTTACAAAAATTATTTATTTGGCAAAATATCAACAAATTGTTTAGTTCCCATCCATAACACTGAATTCGGATCACACCTTAAGAAGTCATGCAAATTCAGTACAACGGCTGTTGAAAAGGTGGGCATCCGTTCTGTGATAATCCCATGTTATATTTATCGCTTCTGCTCCAATTTTGCACCACTTCCGAAACCAAAAAGGACATTTTCACTACTTTTTGGTCGACGGTTTTATACCCTCCACCATACGATACTCTGAATGTTGATCCATGTATACTTAGGCTATTAGACGAACTTCTAATGAAGAGACGTATTTCAGCCACACTAGGACAAGCAAACATACAAAGGTAAGGAAAGAAAGGATAAAAATGGTGGCATACGCAGATGATGTGGCTCTAGCAGTCAGGGGAAAATTCCCATCCACAATCAGAGATATTATTCAGAGGGCCCTCCGGATGACTGAGAAATGGGCGAAAGACAATGGTCTTGGGGTAAATTCTGCAAAGATCGCAAAACTCCCACGGTTAGGCCCATTTCCTTAGGGGGTATTGAAATTCCCCTTGGTGAGTGTGCAAAATACCTTGGCGTTATTTTGGACAGGAAAGAAAGGGCGAGAAAAGCAACGGTAGCTTTGTACTCGTGCAAAAAGGCAATAGGAAAAAAGTGGGGACTAAAACCAAAAATTTTGCATTGGCTATACACGGCAGTTGTTAGACCTATAATGCTATATGGTGTTGTAGTCTGGTGGTCGGCACTTCACCAGCCAACAAGTTTAGACAAAGTTCAGCGTATGGCGTGTTTGTGTATCTGAGGCGCATTCAGCAAGACAGGAACAAATTCCCTTAATGTCATGCTGCATCTATTGCCTTTAGACATTTTGGCCAAACAGTCAGCAGCAACAACGGCTGTGCGGTTGCGCGAGCTATCGCTGTGGTCGGAAAAAAGTTACGGTCACAGTTTGGTCCTCAAAATAATGCCAGATGTGCCTAACGTAGTGGATTACACTTTGGCGAGTCCACTTTTCGACAAAAAGTTTGAGACTCTAATCCCCAACAGTGAGGCGTGGTGCACACAGACCCCGGGGAATAAAGAATATATAGATTTTTACACTGATGGCTCCAAATTGGATGGACAATTGGATTTCGGAGTATATTCTAATGATCTGGAACTTCGAATAGCGAAAAGATTACCTAATCACTGTAGTGTTTTTCAGGCTGAAATATTTGCAATAAGAGAAGTGGTGAATTGGCTGAGGAGTAATGCTGCAAGCAATAGTGGCATTAATATATACTCAGACAGTCAACCTGCAATAAAATCCTTGGACTCTGTGTTCCTCAACTCGAAAACGGCTATCGACTGCCGCAGATCTCTCAATGAGATGGCTGAGCAGCACAATATTCACCTAATATGGGTGCCTGGCCATAGGAACATACCGGGGAACATCGAAGCAGATGAGCTAGCAAGGCTAGGAACTACCTTACATATTCCAGGGGAACTAGAATCTGTTGGTATATCTCTGGCTACCTGCAAGCTCTTACTGCGTGAGAAGGCTGTCATGATGGCAAATGTTCGATGGGAGAATTGCAAGGGTTGTAACGACACCAAGCAAATATGGCCCCATTTAAACTTAAACCGCACAATAGATATGCTAGTGTTCTCGAGACGTCAGATATCACTCCTGATATCTGCTATAACGGGTCGCTGCCTGATAGGCGAATTTGCAAAAACTATAGTGGAGGAAAAGGAATCAATTAAACACCTCTTGTGTGAGTGTCCTGCTTTTTGTGTAAGGCGTAAGCAAATTTTAGGAGCATATAGCTTTATATTACTGGCGGACCTGGAAAACGTTAACTTAAGCAGTTTGTTAATGTTTTTGGAGCAATCTGGTTGGTTCAACAAAAGTAAATAATAGAGAAGGTTCAGTGGTTAAGACTAGAAATGCCCATATGTAATAGGTACTTTTAGTTAATGTGGTATCACAAGGGACTGATTAGTCTAAGTGAGCTTGAATCTTAATCGGGCTGCCACTTCAACCTAACCTAACGTAACCATCCGATCCGGTTGAAATTTGGTACGTGGTGTCAATTTTGGGCCCTTTTTGCTAACTCCTTATGGAGAAAACATTTGGGAAATTTCCTCTTACAAATTGAATCATCCAGGCGTGTATAGATTTGTATCTGGCGTTTTCTTTTCAATGGCTCTATTAACCATGTTCCTTAATCTATATCTGTCCATAAAAGCTCGAATAATAATTGTATAATTAGATATAATGCATTTGGACGTCAATTGCCTGTTTCGGTATCAGGCTAACATGTAATATAATAAGCAACGATGAGCCCGTCGTAAAACTAGCAAAAACACGACTAATGTACGCGTTAGAATTGTTGTTGTATCCTGGAAACCAGTTTCTGTTAATTGTCATATGTTGTAGTTGACTGTAGAAACAATAAGCATTGTTCGACTGTTCATCACTTAGGTGAATTCTAACAAATTAGCTTTCTAAAAATAAAATTTCGTGTTGTTGCATTACTATGTAACAAAACGAAATAAAAATAAGATTAAGGGACTTGTAAGTTATATGAAAAGATGATGTACAGTGGGAGAAAAAGATGATTCAATTTGTAAGAGGAAATTTCCCAAATGTTTTCTCCATAAGGAGTTAGCATAAAGGGCCCAAAATTGAGTTATCTCTCCCAGCCAGATCTATACTAAAGGCTGTGGAAAGGTTCATTCGCCCGAACCGAAACATGTAGAGTCCAGGCGTGTATAGATTTGTATCTGGCGTTTTCTTTTCAATGGCTCTATTAACCATGTTCCTTAATCTATATCTGTCCATAAAAGCTCGAATAATAATTGTATAATTAGATTATTTATTTATTTATATTATAAAGAGTCAATTCGCTAGACCATATATGTTATGACCGAAGAGCTACACAATTCATAGAATAATTGACTTAGTTTATAACAATAAATAGTATACAAAATAGAATAATAACAAGTATATTCGGCTGTAAGTTCGGCCAAGCCGAATTTTATGTACCCTCCACCATGGAAAGACTGTCATCCACAAATTTCAACTCACTCGGATGAAATTTGATCCTCCAAGAGGCTCCAAAACCAAATCTCGGGATCGATTTATATGGGGGCTATAAATGATTATGGACTGATATGGACTACTTTTGGCATGGTTGTTAAATATAATATACTACCACCACGTACCAAATTTCAACCAGATCGAATGAATTTTGCTCCTCCAAAAGGCACCGGAGGTCAAATCTGGTGATCGGTTTATATGGGAGCTATATATAATTTTGGACTGATAGGAACCAATTCCTACATGGTTGTTGGATACCATATACTAACATCACGTACCAAATTTCAACCGAATGGGGAGAATTTTGCTCTTCCAAGGTGCTCCGGAGGTCAAATCTGGGGATCGGTTTATATGGGGCCTATATATAATTATGGACCGATATCGACCAATTTTTGCACGGGTGTTTGAGGCCATATATTAACATCACGTACCAAATTTCAACTGAAGCAGATGAATTTTGGTCTTCCAAGGGGCTCCGGAGGTCAAATCTGATGATCGGTTTATATGGGGGCTATATATAATTATTGACCGATATCGACCAATTTTTGCATGGTCATTCGAGACCATATACTAACATAATGTACCAAATTTCAGCCGGATCGGATGAAATTTGTTTCTCTTAGAGGCTCTGAAAGCCAAATCGGCGAATCGGTTTATATGTGGGCTATATATAATTATGGACCGATGTGGACCAATTTTTGCATGGTTGTTAGAGACCATATACTAACACCATATACCAAATTTCAGCCGGATCGGATGAAATTTGCTTCTCTTTTAGGCTCCGCAAGCCAAATCTGGGGATCGGTTTATATGGGGGCTATATATAATTATGGACCGATGTGGACCGATTTTTGCATGGTTGTTAGAGACCATATACCAACACCATGTACCAAATTTCAGCCGGATCGGATGAAATATGCTTCTTTTAGAGGCTCTACAAGCCAATTCTGAGGGTCCCTTTATATGGGGGCTATACGTAAAAGTGGACCGATATGGCCCATTTTCAATACCATCCGACCTACGTCGATAACAACTACTTGTGCCAAGTTTCAAGTCGATAGCTTGTTTCGTTCGGAAGTTAGCGTGATTTCAACAGACGGACGGACGGACATGCTTAGATCGACTCAGAATTTCACCACGACCCAGAATATATATACTTTATGGGGTCTTAGAGCAATATTTCGATGTGTTACAAACGGAATGACAAAGTTAATATACCCCCATCCTATGATGGAGGGTATAAAAAGAGTATAATATTCACAATATTAGCTAATCAACATTGACTAGCATATAAAATAGAAGTGAGAAGGTAGGATTAAATTTATTATAAAATTCAATCTATAGACTTCCTAAAAAACTAACCCCCTAAATACTATTTTCAGATTTTATTTCCTGAAGGTCTCTCAGTGTAGCTTGTACAATGCAGAGAAATACTTAATTATATGCCTTATTTTGAGCTCTTTCTCTTTTAGATTTAACATTCTATTTTTTTTTCATAAAAAATTGTTTCTCATTGTCATCTCCACAATCTGGAACTCTTCAATACATCATTGTGTCACATGCATTACTGGCAACGTTGTCTTAATTATAAAAGTGCCTACCATTATCATACATTTGTGAATTAATAAACGAGGAGCCAGCGAAAAAACGAAAAATAATGAATAATGAAAATACAAGAGATAATGGATTTTATCTAAAGTCCAACTCCATTTTCACCTCCAGCCCACTCCAGTCTTTCAGATGTTACACAGCAAGGTTAGACAGCTCCTGTTTTTGTTGTTTGTAAGTTCTCTTTATTTTTTTTTTTTGATTCATAGGATGTGACGAAGGCACCAGAATAATAAATGAATCTAATTGAAGAAGAATATTTCACCTCTTGTTTGAAAGAGGTAAAATTCTATATTGAAGGTTTTCACATCAATTATTTGTTCATTTAACTTAAACCTTTGCCATATTTTCATTATATTTCTGTAATAGTCATTTTCTCTTTTACTTTTCATTCTAAATTTATCATAATAATGAGATAAGTGAGCAATAGAGCCATTAAAACAATAGAGAAAAATATTTAAAGAAAAGTCGTAAATAATAGAAAAGGTGGAGTTTGAGAAGGCCATGGTTTTCATTTTGTGGCCCCAAAGAATGTGCCATGAATGCAAAGCAGTACTCGTACACTAAAGAAAAAAAGTTTTAGTTTTGGTATAAAGATTTTGATATTTACTAAAGGATTTGGGTATTGATTACGAGACAAAGTCACGATTTAATAAGCATCTCTCATTTATGGATATGCATTTTCTTCTTCGCTGTGTATTAATCCTGATTTTCATAAGAGAGAATCGCATTGACCCAAACAAATGGTAGTCCGATGATGCAAATCGCTTTTTTTTTGGAAATAATTCTGTAACTTTTGAACGGATAAAGATAGCAACAACATTCTGTCTGTGAAAGCGGAAGTGTTTCCCTCTAAGTTTGCTAATTTGTGGGTCCCTAGCTAACCTGTAGGCGTTGAAAGTTGGTAAACTCGGCTTCTGGGGCCATATAAAATATTGGCAAAATCTAGTGTTGCTGCAGAAGCCAAAGTTTTGCTTAGATTTGCTTGAAATTTTGCACGAGGAGTCTAATTAATAGTACGGTCAAGTCTGCAAAATTTGATGGAAATCGGTTCAGATTTAGATACTCCCATCTATTGTCCGATATACACTTAAATGGGCACCGGAAACTAAATTTTCACTCTAAGGCCACAGTTTCACTCCGATTTACTTTAAATTTTGCACAGGTACCAGAAATAACGTTCTAGCTACGCATGCCGAGATTGGTTGAAATCGGTTGAGATTTAGATATAGCCCCCATATATATCTTACGTCCGATATTCACATATATGACTCTAGAAGCCAGATTTTTTCTCTGATTTGCTTCAAAGAAGCAAGAAGTATGTTTGACAGTATCATCGAGTGTGTCATGTTTGATTTAAATCGGTTCAGATTTGGGTATAGCCCCCATATAAACGTACATTTGCAGAAATGCATTATTTTACCCGAGTTAGTGACGTTTAGTGCAAGTTTTTGGCGCATTTGGCTAAGCACGGGTATAAATATAATACATCGTTGGAAAGGTATTTGAGAGAGCTTTATTATAAAGCAAAAAAAAAAATACGAAACTTTGAAGTTTTTGGGGCACGGGACAATTTTTTTTTTCAAAAATTCCTATTTTTTGGCAATTAAAAATATGAATTGAAACCTTAATAAATTTTGAACTAATTGTGATATCATTATGATTTTTATTGATTTTTATAGAGAAATTAAATTTAAGAAATATTGGTGAATATACCATTCTCAAAATTGTTATCTAAAATCCCCAAAGTGGGGACATATTTTGAAAAACGTTATTTTTTGTAATTTGTCCATTTCTCAGCTGTTTACTGGTAGGATGTTGAAACCTTTTACAATTATTTAGTGGATACATAGGGCTTTTTAGAAAACAGATCGGCTTAGCAATCGCTACTTTGCCGAATGAGAATGAGAAAACAAAATTTTTTCTTTTTTGAAAAATTGTCGATTTTGGGAGGAGAATAACTCATATACTACTTGACCAAAATGGCCGATAAAAGCTTAAAACGTATCCTTATATGGTCACCTATAAGAAAAAAGTAAAAAAAATATTGGGAGAAATCTATAAAAGAATGTTATGACAGAGAGAATTTATTTGCTTTTTCCCAAAACAATTATCAAAATTCGATATTTTTTTGAAATTCTAATTTTTGTCTAAAGCACATGGGTACACATTTTAAGGAATGCAGTTAAGAAGAAAAATTACGAATCCACTCAAAAACACAACTTATAGGTTCCAAATACTGACCCCATTTTGTCAAAAATTTGCAAAAAAAAATAAATTGTAAGCGCCATCTCTTGCAAACGGTAAAAGATAATTGCACACGCACGCAAACTTTACAAGTTATATCCAGCAAAGGAAAAATCATAAAAGAAAATTTCATACCCCCGAGGTGAACAATTTTCAACGCCTACAGGTCAGCTCGTGGACCCACTAGGGACCCACAAATTGGCAAAACACTTCAGCTTTCACACACAGAAAAAATTATGTTGATATCTTTAACCGTTCAAAAGTTACAGAATTATATCCAAAAAAAAAAGCGATTTGGAACCACTGTGTGATGCAAGGTCACTAAATTTCTCTCAGTTTTCGGCGAGTCACCAACGTTGAGCTAATAAAAAATGAAATCCTTTGTGGTTATCACTTCTACACGTTTTTTTTTTTTTCGCTGGCTTGCATCAATCTCATCACTGCTGATAGAACAGGGTAATGCAACAACTAAAGCGCTCTATTTTTTTTCAGTTTTTGTTATACCCTCTACCATAGGATGGGGGTATATTAACTTTGTCATTCCGTTTGTAACACATCGAAATATTGCTCTAAGACTCCATAAAGTATATATACACCTAGACCTCTCTTTGCGTCGCAGATACGTTCCAAAAAACCACGACGCAAACTGAAACGACGCAAAGTGAATTATGAGTTTCTTTGGCAAACCATGCAAAGATTGGAGACAGATAACAACCATAACAACGCAACTTCGAAAATCTAACGACGCAAACTGAAAACTGGTACTAATTCAGCAGCGACGCAACTTCGAAGCAACTCAAAACGAAACGACGCTAAGCGAGGTCTGAAATTCTGAGTCGATTTAAGCATGTCTGTCTGTTGAAATCACGCTAACTTCCGAACGAAACAAGTTATCGACTTGAAACTTGGCACAAGTAGTTGTTATTGATGTAGGTCGGATGGTATTGCAAATGGGCCATATCGGTCCACTTTTACGTATAGCCCCCATATAAACGGACCCTCAGATTTGGCTTGCGGAGCATCTAAGAAAAGCATATTTCATCCGATCCGGCTGAAATTTGGTACATGGTGTTGGTATAGGATCTCTAACAACCATGGAAAAATTGGTCCAAATCGGTTTACATTGGTCCACTTTTACGTATAGCCCCCATATAAACGGACCCCCAGATTTTGCTTGCGTAGCCTCTAAGAGAAGCAAATTTCATCCGATCCGGCTGAAATTTCGAACATGGTGTTAGTATATGGTCTCTAACAACCGTGCCAGAATTGGTCCATATCGGTCCATAATTATATATAGTCCCCATATAAACCGATCCTCAGATTTGGCTTGCGGAGCCTCAAAGAGACGCAGATTTCATCTGATCCAGCTGAAATTTGGTACATGGTGTTAGTATATGGTCTCTAACAAGCATGAAAAAACTGGTCCACATCGGTCCACGTTGGTCCACTTTTACGTATAGCCCCCATATAAACGGACCCCCAAATTTGGCTTGCCGATCCTCTAAGAGAAGCAAATTTCATCCGATCCGGCTAAAATTTTGTACATGGGGTTAGTATATGGTCTCTAACAACCGTGCCAGAATTGGTCCATATCGGTCCACAATTATATATAGCCCCCATATAAACCGTTCTCCAGATTTGACCTCCGGAGCCTTTTGGAGGAGCAAACTTTCATCCGATCTGGTTCAAATGTGGAACATCCATGCAAAAATTGGTCCACATCGGTCCACAATTATATATAGCCCCCATATAAACCGTTCTCCAGATTTGACCTCCGGAACCTCTTGGAGGAGCCAAATTAATCCGACCCGGTTCAAATTTGGAACGTGGTGTTAGTATATGGCCTTTCTCCAATCACACAAAAATTGGTCCATATCGGTTCATAATCATGGTTGCCATTCGAGCCAAAAATAATCTACCAAAATTTTATTTCTGTAGAAACTTTTGTCAAAATTTTATTTCCATAGAACATTTTGTTAAAATTTTATTACTATACAAAATTTTGTCAACATTTTATTTCTATAGAAAACTTTGTCAAACTGAATTATATACGTATTTAATCGGTATTTTTTTATTTAATATATACCACGTATGAACGAACTTACAATTTAGAAGACGGTGTTAGGAGGTGTTAAGATGCCTTATCATCGGCAAGCGTTACCGCAACTCAAGTATTTCGATTGTGGATGACAGTGTTTAGAAGAAGTCTCTACGCAATCCATGGTGGAGCGTACATAAGCTTCGGCCTGGCCGAACTTACGGCCGTATATACTTGTTTAGGGTCAACCATACTCTTCAAAATGTCACAGGTGTGAAAGTCCAAGGAAAAAAATATTGGGAAATTTTGGTGGCCATTATGCGGTAGAAATGAAACGAGGAACCTCCTTCTTAGCCATTCTTAGTTGAGGCATGAGAATTAACCCTTTGGTTCGTTCCAGCCTATTAATTTAGGGAGCCACTTTGGAGCAATGGTTTGCATGCCCGCCTTGCATACAAAGGGTCGAGGATTCAATACCTGCTTCAACCGAACACCAAAAAGCTTTTCAGTGGTGGTTAATCCCCTCTCGGTAATGCTGGTAACATTTCTAAATGTTTTTTTTTTAAGTTTCCTTAGTTGGTTTCACTGCGATGTGAAATGCTGTTCGGACTCTGCTATAAAAAAGAGATGCCTTCTTATTGAGCTAAACATGGAATAGAGTAGCTCTTAGTGATAAGAGAGAAGTTCACAACTGTGGCACCACAATGGACTGAATAGTCTAAGTGAGCCTAAAATATTGGGCTGCCACTTTAACTGTTTCACACTATTCCAGACTAACTTTTTGTTGCATCGGTGATCTCTTGCAGATTATGGAAAGCTTTAGTCGAATGTAACTGTACAATATGTGTTGCATCCGTACTTGCGATATGTCCGACTCAGAATTAAATTTTCTACCACCGCGACATGGATTTCGATCAACTCTGGCCTTCACTGTTCGTATCAGTTGTGGTGTTGCTACCGTTTTTCCTTTCGTCCATTTTTTGGACGCTATGATACACTGTGTGTATGGCAGTAACGAACAATAGGATAAATAAAACATTTATCCACATTTAAAGGGCTGGAGGGTTTTAACTATAGCCACTTCTGTATTTTCCGCCAAATAAAAATTAATAACTCTTTCACCCTTGGATTCCATCACCAATAACTTTATTTCTGAATGCAGTGGATCGAAATTCCTTTGTAAGCTTATAGATAAACAAAAGAGGCGAGTTAAAATTACAGCAATACACATTATCCACTCCGTAAAGTGTAGAATCAATTGGAAATTTCACTTCAAAGTCTATTGTTCCTTGTATTATTAATGATTTAGTTACTTTCTTTATTTACTTTTAGATATTCAATGACATTTTAAACCCTATTTATTATCCCTAGCAATGTCACTTTGATGCGTTGACATTTGACACGAGTTGTGTTTTTCAAATTATTTAAAAATCCTAAATTTAAGTTAGATTGTTCAAGAGCCATGTGGAGCATTTATCTTTCGTATCCCTTTTTTCCGGTTTATGTTCATGTTAAATGTCAATCAACTCGTAATTTTATTCTAATTTTAAAATCTCGTATTTTTATGTGAAACACACCACAGGTCATGCATATCTAATAGATGCAAAATATAAAAAGGGACATTCTATACAAAATAAGGTCTATCTTAGAAATAGACACATAAATGTGTCTATGTGTATGTTAATTTGTAACAATCCAAGCTTACTCATATTTGTAACATGTAACAAAAATTCTAGTATGAAGCAAATCAGAGGAGTTTATTACGTTCGCCATTTTCAGCATCAAATATAAAATGTATTTGAGCCGAAAATCAAAATATCGTATACGAAAAAAAAGAGAATATGTACATGGAAGAAAAATGGTGTTTTTTTATAAGCTTGGATACAAAAATTAAATGTTTAGTACAACAATTTTTAACACAATATGTGTTGCAAAAACTGCCATCCAAATTCTAATTATTTCAGAACAACAATCTGGGGATAGGTGTACAAGGAAGATATACTTAAAAGGTGGCCTTACATGAATAAGCCAAGCTAGTGCCAAGATTCAAGCCGATAGCCTTTCGTTCGGAAATTAGCGTGATACCGCTAGATAGACTCAGATCTTGACAATTAATAGATACACTCTATGGAGTCTCAGATCAATATCTCGCAACTTTACAAATGAAACGACAAATTTAGTACACCTCCATCCTATCGGGGGTGTCGAAATTTTATTTCTACAAAAAAATTTTGTCAAAAAATTTATTTCTATAGAAAATTTTGTCAAAATTTAAATTCTATAGAAAATTTTGTAAAATTTTATTTCTATAGAAAATTTGGTCAAAATTTTATTTTAATTGAAAAATTTAAACAAAATTTTATTTCTATAGAAAAATTTGTTCAAAATTTTATTTCCATAGAAAAATTTGTCAACATTTTATTTCTATAGAAAATGTGAAAATTTTATTTTTATAGACAATTTTGTGAAAATTTTATTTTTATACAAAATTTTGTGAAAATATTATTTCTATACAAAGTTTTGTCCATATTGTAGTTTGTTAGAGAATCTTGTCAAAATTTTAGTTCAACAGAAAATTTTATCAAAATTTTAGTTTTATAGAAAATTTTGTCAAAATTTTATTTCTATAGAAAAATTTGTCAAAATTTTACTACTATAGAAAATTTTGTCAAAATTTTATTTCTATTTAAAAATTTTATTTCAATAGAAAAATTTTAACAAAATTTTATTTCTATAGAAAAATTTTTTCAAAATTTTATTTCCATAGAAAAATTTTTCAACATTTTATTTCTATAGAAAATTTTGTCAAAATTTTATTTTTATAGAAAATTTTGTGAAAATTTTATTTTTACAGAAAATTTTTGCCAACATTTCATTTTTATAGAAAATTTTATCAAAAATTTAGTTCAATAGAAAATTTTGTCAAAATTTTGTCATATAGAAAATTTTGTCAAAATTTTATTTCTATAGAAAATTTTGTCAAAATTCTATTTCTGTAGAAAATTTTGTTAAAATTCTATTTCTGTAGAAAATTTTGTTAAAATTTTATTTCTATAGAAAATTTTGTCAAAATTATATTTCTATCGAAATTTTTTTTTTAAATTTTATTTCTATAGAAAATTTTGTCAAAATTTTAGTTTTATAGAATATATTGTCAAAATTTTATTTCTATAGAAATTTTGTCAAAATTTGATTTCTATAAAAATTTTGTCAAAATTTTATTTCTATAGAAAATTTGGTTACAATTTTATTTCAATAGAAAAATTTAATCAGAATTTTATTTCTATAGAAAAATTTGTTCAAAATTTTATTTCTATTGAAAAATTTGTCAACATTTTATTTCTATAGAAAGTTTTGTCAAAATTTTATTTTTGTAGAAAATATTGCAAAAATTTTATTTTTATAGAAAATTTTATCAAAATTTTAGTTCAATAGAAAATTTTTTCAAAATTTTATTTCTATAGAAAATTTTGTCAAAATTCTATTTCTGTAGAAAATTTTGTCAAAATTCTATTACTGTATAAAATTTTGTCAAAATTTTATTTCTATCGAAAATTTTGTCAAAATTTTAGTTGTATAGAATATATTGTCAAAATTTTATTTCTGTAGAAATTTTGTCAAAATTTGATTTCTATAAAAAATTGTGGTCAAAATTTTATTTCTACAGAACATTTTAACATTTTAATTTTATAGAAAATTTCGTCAACATTTTATTTCTATAGAATATTTTGTCAAAATTATGTTTCTATAGAAAATTGTTTCAAAATTGATTCCGCTAGATAGACTCAGATCTTCACAATGAATAGATACACTCTATGGAGTCTCAGATGAATATCTCGAAACGTTACAAATGAAACGACAAATTTAGTACACCCTCATCCTATCGGGGGTATCGAAATTTTATTTCTACAAAAAAAAAATCTACAAAAAAATTTATTTCTTTAGAAAATTTTGACAAAATTTTATTTCTATAGAAAATTTTGTAAAAATTTTATGTCTATAGAAAATTTTGTCCACATTTTATTTCTATAGAAAATTTTGTCCACATTTTATTTCTATAGAAAGTTTTGTCAAAATTTTATTTCTATAGAAAAATTTGTTCAAAATTTTTATTTCATTTGAAAAATTTGTCAAAATTTTATTTCTATAGAAAATTTCGTCAAAATTTTATTTCTATAGAAAATTTCGTCAAAATTTTATTTTTGTAGAAAATTTTGTGAAAATTTTATTTTTATAGAAAATTTTGCGAAAATTTTATATTTATAGAAAATTTTATCAAAATTTTGGATCAATAGAAAAATTTGTCAAAATTTTATTTCTGTAGAAAATTTTGTCAAAATTCTATTTCTGTAGAAAATTTTGTCAAAATTCTATATCTGTAGAAAATTTTGTCAAAATTCTATTTCTGTAGAAAATTTTGTCAACATTTTATTTCTATAGAAAATTTTGTCAAAATTTTAGTTGAATAGAATATATTGTCAAAATTTGATTTCTATAAAAAGTTGTGGTCAAAAGTTTTATTTCTACAGAACATATTGTCAAAATTTTATTTTTATACACAATTTCGTCAAAATTTTATTTCTATAGAAAATTTTGTAAATTTTTTTACAGAAAATTTTGTCAAAATTTTATTTTTATAGAAAATTTTGTCAAAATTTTATTTCTATACACAGTTTTGTCCATATTTGTTAGAAAATCTTGTCAAAATTTTATTTTTATAGAAAATTTTGTTAAAATTTTATTTCTATTGACAATTTTGTCAAAATTTTATTTCTATTGAAAATTTTGTCCCAATTTTATTTCTAATGACCCATACTGAAAATTGAAGCTACCGAAAAAGGTTATGACATGAATACAGGTTCTGTGTTGTCTGATGTTTATGATGATGTTTCTCCTGTTTCATGACTCAATGGAGATTCGACCATAGCGAACTTTTACCATATAGGTGATTTTTGAACTACTACATAAAATAATTCTTTAAGCTTATGATTTATCTTCTATTGATATATGTATGCTTACGATTTGGCTAAGTCTCGTATCGAAACATTTTAATAAATCAATGCAAACCCATCATTTTTATAAATATTCAGCATTGAAGATGTATGATGGATATAACATTGTTGATGGCATATGTGAATGGAATAGGAGGTCATCAGTCAGTGGGTTGACATTAAATTATTTTGTCATTTAATATGGTCGTCATCAGCATCAACATGCCAGTGTATGTTTGTTTGTTTTGTGTATTTTATCAACCCAATATGTGGGAGCTATATCATTGTTTTGTCCTTCCCATCGAGCCCACCACCATAATCGTCATCATCATCATTTATTTCTAAAATGTCCTTGTTTTCTATGCTGCTCACAAAAACAGCAGAAAACAAAGCCATTTCTTTATTGTTTCATTTATTTTCGGCTTGTGTTTTTTCTTCTTTTTGGTGGTATAATGTGTGCCTTTAGCCAAATTTGTCGTCAGTCCGGTTCGAACATGTGCGGATTATCCATTAAAAACCAATTCAAGTTGAGAGAATCTCACATCCTTGCTCTCACTTCTATTATATGAGACATTCCATTATAGCTTGAACACTTACAGACCACAGACTTAACGAGATATGCATATCTTTAAATTATTTTAGGTTAGGTATAGTGGCAGCCAGTTATATTAGGCTAAATTTGACTATGTAGTCCATTGTCATATCACAAGTGTATTTCGCTCAATATCAATGAGTGCTGCACCATTTTAAGTTTAGCTCATTGACAAGGGACATCATTTTTATAGTCGAGTCCGAGCGGCGTTTCACTTAGAGAAGCTTTGAAAACAAAATGTTATTTCTATAGAAAATTTTGTCAAAATTTTATTTCTATAGAAAAATTGTTCAAAATTTTATTTCTATAGAAAATGTTGCCAAAATGTTATTTCTATAGAAAATTTTGTCAACATTTTATTTCTATATAAAATGTTGTCTAATTTTTTTTATATAGAAAATTTTGTCAAATATTTTTTCTATAGAAAATTGTGTCAAAAGTTTTTTCTATAGAGTATTTTGTCAAAATTTTATTCCTATAGAAAATTTTGTCAAAATTTTTTTCTATAGAATATTTTGTCAAAATTTTATATTTGTAGAAAGTTTTGTCAAAATTTTATTTCTGCAGAAAATTTTGTCAAAATTTTATTTCTACAGATAATTTTGTCAAAATTTTATTCCTATGGAAAATTTTGTAAAATTTTATTTGTATAGAAAATTTTGTCAAAATTTTATTTCTATAGAAAATTTTGTATAATTTTTTTTATTTAGAAAATTTTGTCAAATGTTTTTTCTATAGAAAATTGTGCCAAAAGTTTTTTCTATAGAGTATTTTGTCAAAAATTTTTTCTATAGAATATTTTGTCAAATTTTTTTTTCTATAGAATATTTTGTCAAGATTTTATTTTTATAGAAAATTTTGTCAAAATTTTATTTCTGTAGAAAAGTTTATCAAAATTTTATTTGCAAAGAAAATTTTGTCAAAATTTTATTTCTACAAAAAATTTTGTCAAATTTTTATTTCTACAGAAAATTTTGTCAAAATTTTATTTCTGTAGAAAAGTTTGTCAAAATTTTATTTGTATAGAAAATTTTGTTAAAATTTTATTTCTATAGAAAATTTTGTCAAAATTCTATTTCTATGGAAAATTTTGTCAAAATATTATTTCTATAGAAAATTTTCTATAATTTTTTTTTTATTTAGAAAATTTGGCAAATGTTTTTTCTGTAGAAAATTGTGTCAAAAGTTTTTTCTATAGAATATTTTGTCTAAATGTTATTTGTATGGAAAATTTAGTCAACATTTTTTATCTATAGGATATTTTGTCAAAATTTTATTTCTGTAGAAAATTTTGTCAAAATGTTATTTCTAAAGAAAATTTGTCAAAATTTTATTTCTACGGAAAATTTTATCAAAATTTTATTTCTACAGAAAATTTTGTCAAAATTTTATTTCTGTAGAAAAGTTTGTCAAAATTTTATTTCTACAGAAAATTTTTTCAAAATTTTATTTCTACAGAAAATTTTGTCAAAATTTTATTTCTACCGGAATTTTGGTCAAAATTTTATTTCTGTAGAAAAGTTTGTCAAAATTTTATTTGTATAGAAAATTTTGTCAAAATTTTATTTCTATAGAATATTTTGTTCAGTATTTTATTTCCATAGAAAAATTTGTCAACATTTTATTTCTATAGAAAATTTTGTCAAAATATTATTCTATAGAAAATTTTCTATAATTTTTTTTATTTAGAAAATTTGCCAAATGTTTTTTTTCCAAAAGTTTTTTTCTTTAGAATATTTTGTCTAAATGTTATTTGTATGGAAAATTTAGTCAAAATTTTTTATCTATAGAATATTTTGTTAAAATTTTGTTTCTGTAGAAAATTTTGTCAAAATGTTATTTCTACAGAAAATTTTGTCAAAATGTTATTTCTACGGAAAATTTTATCAAAATTTAATTCTACAGAAAACTTTGTCAAAATTTTATTTCTACGGAAAAATTTGTCAAAATTTTATTTCTACAGAAAATTTTTTCAAAATTTTATTTCTACAGAAAATTTTGTCAAAATTTTTTTCTACAGAAAATTTTGTCAAAATTTTATTTCTACAGAAAATTTTGTCAAAATTTTATTTCTACGCAAAAATTTGTCAAAATTTTATTTCTACCTGATTTTGGTCAAAATTTTATTTCTGTAGAAAAGTTTGTCAAAATTTTATTTGTATAGAAAATTTTGGCAAAATTTTAATTCGATAGAAAATTTTGTCAAAGTTTTATTTATAGAGAAAATTTTGTCAAAATTTTATTTCAATAGAAAATTTTGCTAAAATGTTATTTGTATAGAAAAATTTTTCAAAATGTTATTTGTATAGAAAATTTTGTCGAAATATTATTTTTAAAGAAAATTGCCTCAAAGTTTTATTAATATAGAAAATTTTCTCAAATTATTATTTGTATAGAAAATGTCTATAGAGAATTTTGTCTATCGAAAATTTGTCAAAAATTTTATTTCTATAGAAAACTTTGTCAAAACTTTTACTAGAGAATATTTTATCAAAATTTTATTTACAAGGGTTGGCGGTGAGACGTCTCTGTGGTCTGCTCCATTGATACAGTGCGGTTATAAAACTAATGTAAGATGGTCCAGACGTAGTTCATTGCAATCTGCCGAAACATCTTAAAAAAATTAAACACTTATTCTTAACAGTGGAGGTTGGGACACGTGGGATCCTGGGGAATAAATCTTATATAGAATTCTATACCGATAAACACAAATTGGATGGACAAATGGGTTAAGGTGTATACTCAAATGACTTTAAATCGCGAAAAAATTAATGCAGCGTTTTTCAGGCAACAAAAAAGGGTGGAAAATTGACTGAGAAATAATGTTTCAATAAATGTTGGCATAAATATATACTCAGAAGGTGAACTTGCAACATTATCATTGGACTCTGCCGCAATTCTCTCAACGCGATGATTGAGGAGTTCAATATTGGCCTAGTATTAGTACCTTGTCAGTATGGAACACACCATGGAACTGCAAAGCGGATTAGTTGTCAAACGCTAGGAACTATCATATATATTCCAGGCTAATCCAGAGCCACCGTGATGTGATGCAATGGTTAGCATGTCCGCCTTGCATACACCGGGTCGTGGCTTCGAACCCAATTTCGAGCAAACACTTGAATGTTTTTCAGCGGTGGATTATCCCCTCTCAGTAATGCTGGTGACATTTTCTGACTGTTTCAAAACTTCTCTAAAGGGTGATACGGTCAAAATTTGGTCAATATAAACTTGACGTATTTCTTTCAATTTTGCATTTAAAAAACCTGAACACCCCTCATTTTGAAGGTGTGTGTGTGTGTGTGTGTAGAATGTTGCTCCTATTTTGATTTTGGAATTCACTCTTCAGTTTTCAAAATGCCGTCCAAGCAAGAAGAGCAGTATATCAAAATTTTGCTCGCGCATCGCGAAAATCCGAGCTACTCGCACTCAAAGCTGGCAAAATCGCTAAAAGTTGCCAAATCAACCGTTACAAATGTAATTAAAGTGTTTGGGGAACGTTTGTCGACAGCCAGGAAGTCTGGATCGGGGGGAAATCGAAAACCGGAAGCCGCTGAGACGACAAAGAGAGTTGCCGGTAGTTTCAAGCGAAACCCTAACCTCTCTCTCCGAGATGCCGCAAATAAGCTGGGTGTATCGTATACAACCGTGGATCGAGCCAAAAAACGAGCCGGACTATCGACTTACAAGAAGGTAGTGAATCCAAGTCGCGATGATAAACAAAATATGACGGCCAAAGCGCGATCCCGGAGGCTGTACACGACGATGCTGACGAAGTTTGACTGCGTGGTAATGGACGACGAAACCTACGTCAAAGCCGACTACAAGCAGCTTCCGGGACAGGAGTTTTATACGGCAAAAGGAAGGGGTAGCAGATATTTTCAAGCACATAAAACTGTCAAAGTTCGCAAAGAAATATCTGGTTTGGCAAGCCATCTGTACCTGTGGCTTGAAAAGCAGCATTTTCAAAGCTTCCGGAACTGTCAACCAAGAAATTTACGTGAAAGAGTGTTTGAATAAACGTCTGCTGCCTTTCCTGAAGAAACACGGCTGTTCCGTACTGTTTTGGACGGATTTGGCATCTTGCCATTACGGTAAAAAGGCCATGGAGTAGTACGCCGCCAACAACGTGCAGGTGGTTCCCAAGGACAAGAACCCTCCCAACACGCCAGAGCTCCGCCCAATTGAGAAATACTGGGCTATTGTCAAGCGGAACCTAAAGAAGACCAAAAAAAACTGCTAAGGACGAGCAGCAGTTCAAGGCAAACTGGCTTTCTGCGGCGAAGAAGGTGGACAAGGTGGCTGTACAAAATCTGATGGCAGGTGTCAAGCGTGAGGCCCGGCAATTCGGATTTGGAAAAGCGAAAGCCTAACTGAATATTTTTCCTGAATTTTATACTAATTGAAATTGAAAAAGAAATTTAATTTGATTTTTTAAATAAACGATTTCACCGATTTACACGCGTTTTCCCTTGACCAAATTTTGACCGTATCACCCTTTATCAAGGGAACGAGCACATTCCATTTCTGGAGGGCTCCACCGATAGCCAGTATGAATTACATCACCAATAACTTTTTTTCTGAATGAAATACATCAAAGTTCTTTTGTAATCTTGTAAAGAATAAAATGAATGATCAACGAAATATGACTCGAGATTATCTCATATAATTCAGTATGACGGATTCAGTCCACTAGTGTATGACATTCAGGAGGGAAAAAAGACGTTGAGCATGAGAAAAGTAACCATGAAGTGAATCGTTTCCATACTCGTATTAGCATCAGCTGCTTTTTATTGATGACCTCTCTGTTATTACATTTAATTTGTACGCGTGTGTCTGCATGTATGAGGGTCAATGAGCCTGAATGGCATAAATGTATTGTTACACTGAAATCCAAACATTTAAGCAATCATTCTGGCCCAACAAAAACGCATGTTCCATGTTAGTATAACATACACATCTCTGTATTAAATCAATAATGGTTCAAAGTGAATATCACAGTTTTCAATGAAGACTATTCGGATAATTTGTATAAAATTCTTTATTCTTAGACTTTTTGATCACGTAGAATCTTTAATTTTAGACGCACTCAATGTGCACGTATGTCTTTAAATTTGTTTAAAACTGTAAAAAAATATTGCGTTCTACCAAGCAAGTTATTTAATTTTAGTTAATTACCCTGCAAAAAGGAGCTTCCAAAAAAGTAGTTTGGATCCCCAATTTGTGATCCGGAAGTACTGCAGACTTCGTTTGGATGAAGAAATTTCACTTTTTATTTTTATACCTCCACCATAGGATGAAATTCTGAGTCGATCTAAGCATGTCCGTCCGTCCGTCTGTTGACATCACGCTAACTTTCGAACGAAACAAGCTATCGACTTGAAACTTCGCACAAGTAGTTGTTATTGATGTAAGTCGGATGGTATTGCAATTGCGCCATATCGGTCCACTTTTACATATTGCCCCCATATAAACGGACCCCCAAATTTGGCTTGCGATTCCTCTAAGAGAAGCAAATTTCATCCGATCCGGCTGAAACTTGGTACATAGTGTTAGTATATGGTCTCTAACAACCATGCAAAAATTGGTCCACATCGGTCCATAATTACATATAGACCCCATATAAACCGGCTTGCGGAGCCTCTAAGAAAAGCACATTTCATCCGATCCGACTGAAATTTGATACATGGTGTTAGTATATGGTCTCTAACAACCATGCAAAAATTGGTCCACATCGGTCCATAATTACACATAGCCCCCATATAAACCGATCCCCCGATTTGGCTTGCGGAGCCTCTAAGAGAAGCAAATTTCATCCGATCCGGCTGAAATTTGGTACATGGTGTTAGTATATGGTCTCTAATGACCATGCAAAAATTGGTCCACATCGGTCTATAATTATATATAGCCCCCATATAAACCGATCACCCGACCAAAATTCATCTGATTCAGTTGAAATTTGGTACGTGGTGTTAATATATGCCCTGAAGCACCCATGCAAAAATTGGACCACATCGGTCCATAATTATATATAGCCCCCATATAAACCGATATTTCATCCGATCTGGTTGAAATTTGGTACGCGGTTGTAGTATATGATATTTAACAACCATGCCAAAAGTGGTCCATATCAGTCCATAATCATATATAGCCCCCATATCAACCAATCCCGAGATTTGGTTTTGGAGCCTCTTGGAGGAGCAAATTTCATCCGAGTCGGTTGAAATTTGGTACATTGTGCTAGTATATGGCCGTTAATAACCATGCCTAACTAGGTCCATATCGGTCTATAGTTATATATAGCCCTCAGATAAATCGATCCCCAATCACACAAAAATTGGTCCATATCAATTTCATAATTGTATATAGCCCCCATATAAGCGACCCCCATATTTCAATTCTGGCTCTCTACGTACCGTGCAAAAGTCCATATCGATTCGTAATTATTTGTAGACTTACTTATACATACCTTTTTGTCTAATATATACCACGTATGGACTAACTCACAATTTAGAAAACGATATTAAGAAGTTTTAAGTAATTCGATTGTGGATGACAGTCTTTCGTAGAAGTTTCTACGCAATCCATGGTGGAGGGTACATAAGATTCTGCCTGGCCGAACTTACGGCCGTATATAACAGGTTGGCTGATAAGTCCCCGGTCTAACAAAGGAAAACACATTTTTTATACCTTGCTCCACACTGTGGAACAGGGTATTATAAGTTAGTGCATACATTTGCAACACCCAGAAGGAGACGAAATAGACACATGGTGTCTTTGGCAAAAATGCTCAGGGTGGGCTCCTGAGTCGATATAGCCATGTCCGTCTGTCCGTCTGTCCGTGAACACATTTTTGGCATAAGTATGTGTTTTGGCTCAGAATAGATCCCTATTGATTTTGGAAGAAATCGGTTCAGATTTAGATATAGCTCCCATATATATATTTCGCCCGATATGGGCTTAGATGGCCCCAGAAGCCAGAGTTTTGCCCTAATTTGCTTACAATTTTGCACAAGAAGAACAATGAGTACTATAGTCAAGTGTGCCAAATTTTATTGAAATCGGTTCAGATTTAGATATAGCTCCCATATATATATCTTTCGCCCTATATGGACTAATACGGTCCCAGAAGCCAGACTTTTACCCCAATTTGGTTGAAATTTTGCACAGGGAGTAGAATTAGCATTGTTGCTATGCGTGCCAAAATTGGTTGAAATCGGTTCAGATTTATATATAGCTCCCATATATAGCTTTCGCCCGATTTACACTCATATGACCACAGAGGCCAATTTTTTGCTCCGATTTAGTTGACATTTTGCACAGGAAGTAGAATTAGCATTGTAGCTATGCGTGCCAAATTTGGTTGAAATCGGTTCAGATTTAGATATAGCTCCCATATGTTTTTCTGATTTCGACAAAAATGGTCAAAATACCAACATTTTCCTTGTAAAATCGCCACTGCTTTGTCGAAAAGATGTAAAAATGACTCTAATTTTCCTAAACTTCTAATACATATATATCGAGCGATAAATCATAAATAAACTTTTGCGAAGTTTCATTAAAATTGCTTCAGATTTAAATGTTTCCCATATTTATACCCTTCACCACTACTGTGGTACAGGGTATAATAAGTTTGTGCATTTGTATGTAACGCAAAGAAGGAAAAGTCTGAGACCCATGGTTTGGTATACCGATCGTCTTAGAATTAAATTCTGAGTCGATTTAGCGATGTCCATCTGTCTGTCTGTCTGTCTGTCTGTCTGTCTGTCCGTCTGTCTGTCTGTCTGTTGATGTATTTTTGTGTGCAAAGTACAGCTCGCAGTTTTAGTCCGATTGTCCTAAAATTTGGTATAGGGTCCTGTTTCGGCTCAAAGACGATCCCAATTGATTTTGGAAAAAATCGGTTCAGATTTAGATATAGCTGCCATATATATTTTTCACCGATTTGGTCATAATTGGCGTGTATATCAACCGATCTTCCTCAAATTCCGTACATCCGAATATTTTATGAGTCTCGAAAAACTTGCAAAATATCAGCCAAATCGGTTCTGATTTAGATATAGCTCCCATATATAGCTTTCACCCGATTTACACTCATTTGCCCACAGAGGCCAATTTTTTGCTCCGATTTAGTTGACATTTTGCACAGGGAGTAGAATAAGCATTGTAGCTATGCGTGTCAAATTTGGTTGAAATCGGTTCAGATTTAGATATAGCTCCCATATATAGCTTTCGCCCAATTTACACTCATATGACCACAGAGGCCAATTTTTTGCTCCGATTTAGTTGAAATTTTGCACAGGGAGTAGAATTAGCATTGTAGCTATGCGTGCCAAATTTGGTTGAAATCGGTTCAGATTTAGATATAGCTCCCATATATAGCTTTCGCCCGATTTACACTCATATGACCACAGAGGCCAATTTTTTGCTCCGATTTAGTTGAAATTTTGCACAGGGAGTAGAATTAGCATTGTAGCTATGCATGCCAAATTTGGTTGAAATCGGTTCAGATTTAGATATAGCTCCCATATATAGCTTTCGCCCGATTTACACTCATATGACCATAGAGGCCAATTTTTAACTCCGATTTAGTTGAAATTTTGCACAAGGGGTTGAATTAGCATTGTTGCTATGCGTGCCAAATTTGGTTGAAATCGGTTCAGATTTAGATATAGCTCCCATATATGTTTTTCTGATTTCAACAAAAATGGTCAAAATACCAACATTTTCCATGTAAAATCGCCACTGTTTAGTCGAAAAGTTGTAAAAATTACTCTATTTTTCCTTAACTTCTAATGCATATATATCGAGCGATAAATCATAAATAAACTTTTGCGAAGTTTTCTTAAAATTGCTCCAGATTTAAATGTTTCCCATATTTTTTACTAACATTGTGTTGCACCCTAGTGCATTAGCCGACTTAAACTTTGAGTCTATAGATTTGTAGAAGTCTATCAAATTCTGTCCAGATCGAGTGATATTTAAATGTATGTATTTGGGACAAACCTTTATATATAGCCCCCAACACATTTGACGGATGTGATATGGTATCGAAAATTTAGATCCACAAAGTGGTGCAGGGTATAATATAGTCGGCCCCGCCCGACTTTAGCCTTTCCTTACTTGTTTTTACTAACATTGTGTTCCACCCTAGTGCGGACTTAAATTTTGAGTCTATAGATTTTGTAGAAGTCTATCAAATTCTGTCCAGATCGAGTGATATTTAAATGTATGTATTTGGGACAAACCTTTATAAAGGGTGATTTGTTAAGAGCTTGATAACTTTTTTTTAAAAAAAAACGCATAAAATTTGCAAAATCTCATCGGTTCTTTATTTGAAACGTTAGATTGGTCCATGACATGGCGTCAAATCGCATGATCTTGGTGGCCAACTTACCGGTCCATTTCTTGAGATGAATTGTTCTCCGAAGTTTTCCCTCAAAATGGCCATAGAATCGCGAGCTGTGTGGCATGTAGCGCCATCTTGTTGAAACCACATGTCAACCAAGTTCAGTTCATCCATTTTTGGCAACAAAAAGTTTGTTAGCATCGAACGATAGCGATCGCCATTCACCGTAACGTTGCGTCCAACAGCATCTTTGAAAAAATACGGTCCAATGATTCCACCAGCGTACAAACCACACCAAACAGTGCATTTTTCGGGATGCATGGGCAGTTCTTGAACGGCTTCTGGTTGCTCTTCACTCCAAATGCGGCAATTTTGCTTATTTACGTAGCCATTCAACCAGAAATGAGCCTCATCGCTGAACAAAATTTGTCGATAAAAAAGCGGATTTTCTGCCAACTTTTCTAGGGCCCATTCACTGAAAATTCGACGTTGTGGCAGATCGTTCGGCTTCAGTTCTTGCACGAGCTGTATTTTATACGGTTTTACACCAAGATCTTTGCGTAAAATCTTCCATGTGGTCGAATAACACAAACCCAATTGCTGCGAACGGCGACGAATCGACATTTCACGGTCTTCAGCAACACTCTCAGAAACAGACGCAATATTCTCTTCTGTACGCACTGTACGCATTCGTGTGGTTGGTTTAATGTCCAATAAAGTAAACTGAGTGCGAAACTTGGTCACAATCGCATTGATTGTTTGCTCACTTGGTCGATTATGTAGACCATAAATCGGACGTAAAGCGCGAAACACATTTCGAACCGAACACTGATTTTGGTAATAAAATTCAATGATTTGCAAGCGTTGCTCGTTAGTAAGTCTATTCATGATGAAATGTCAAAGCATACTGAGCATCTTTCTCTTTGACACCATGTCTGAAATCCCACGTGATCTGTCAAATACTAATGCATGAAAATCCTAACCTCAAAAGAATCACCCTTTATATAGACCCCAACACATTTGACGGATGTGATATGGTATCGAAAATTTAGATCTACAAAGTGGTGCAGGGTATAATATAGTCGGCCCAGCCCGACTTTAGACTTTCCTTACTTGTTTTTTACTAACATTGTGTTCCACCCTAGTGCATTAGCCAACTTAAATTTTGAGTCTAAAGATTTTGTAGAAGTCTATCACATTCTTCCAGATCGAGTGATATTTAAATGTATGTATTTGGGACAGACATTTATATATAGCCCCCAACACATTTGACGGATGTGATGTGGTATCGAAAATTTAGATCTACAAAGTGGTGCAGGGTATAATATAGTCGGCACCGCCCGACTTTAGACTTTCATTACTTGTTTTTGTCAAAATTCGTTTTTATACCCACCACCATAAAATGATGACGGAGGTATAATAACTTTGTTATTCCGTTTGTAACATATCGAAATATCGATTTCCGACTATATAAAGTATATATATTCTTGATCAGGGAGAAATTCTTGATCAGGGAGAAATTCTGTTGTAATCTCGCTACAGTCTTCAATAATGAAGCAATCGTGCTAAAATTTTGCATTTTTGCAGGTCAAGTTCGAAGATGGGCTATATCGGTCCAGGTTTTGATATAGTCCCCATATAAACCGACCTACCGATTTGGGGTCTTGGGCTTATAGAAATCGTAGTTTTTATCCAATTTGCCTGAAATTTGAAATCTAGAGGTATTTTATGACCATAAAGAGGTGTGCCAAAAATGGTGAGTATCGGTCCATGTTTTTGTATAGCCCCCATATAGACCAATCTCCCGATTTTACTTCTTGGGCTTATAGAAACCGCAGTTTTTATTCAATTTACCTGAAATTGTAAATCTAGATGTATTGTAGGACCACAAATACGTGTGCCAAAAATTGTGAGTATCGGCCCATATTTTGGTATAGCCCCCATATTTTACTTCTTGGGCTTATAGAAACCGCAGTTTTTATTCAATTTACCTGAAATTGGAAATCTAGAGGTATTGTAGGACCACAAATACGTGTGCGTATCGTGAGTATCGGTCCATGTTTTTGTATGGTCATCATATAAAACGACCTCCCGATTTGGGGTCTTGGGCTTATAGAGTCTTCAATAATGAAGCAATCGTTCTGAAATTTTGCACAAACTCGTCTTTTGTCTGCATGCAGGTCAAGTTCGAAGATGGGCTATATCGGTTGATAAAGTCCCCATATAAACCGACCTACCGATTTGGGGTCTTGGGCTTATAGAAATCGTACTTTTTATCCAATTCGTCTGAAATTGGAAATCTAGAGGTATTTTAGGACTATAAAGAGGTGTGCCAAATATGGTTAGTATCGGTCCATGTCCATAACAAAAATCCACAAAATGATTTTGAATGACCGTAAAATGAAGTTGATCGAGATAGCAGAGGCCTTAAAGATATCAAAGGAACGTGTTGATCATATCGTTCATCAATATTTGGATATGCGGAAGCTCTGTGCAAAATGGGTGCCGCGCGAGCTCACATTTGACCAAAAACAACAACGTGTTGATGATTCTGAGCGGTGTTTGCAGCTGTTAACTCGTAATACACCCGAGTCGATATGTGACAATGGATGAAACATGGCTCCATGTAATGCCCAAGTTCTTCACTGAGTTCACAATCTCTCACCCAAAAAATTGAAAAATCCACCCAAAGCCTAATTGTAATTTTTATATGAAAAACTTCTTTTGCCCATATCTCCTTAAATATGCATCCTGGAGCGAAAAGGACCTTAATTCGTGACCACCCCCAAAAAATTTGAAAAATCCACCCAAAATCTAAAAAAATTTTAATTTGTATATGAAAAACTTATTTTGCTTATATCCCCTAAACTAAGCATCCTGGAGCGAAAAGGACTTTAATTCGTGACCACCCCCAAAAAATTTAAAAATCCACCCAAAACCTAAAAAAATTGAAATTTGTATATGAAAAACTTCTTTTGCCCATATCTCCTAAACTAAGCGTCCTTGAGCGAATAGGACTTTAATTCGTGACCACCCCAAAAAATTGAAAAATGAAAAGATTTTAATTCGTGACCACCCCCAAAAAATTGAAAAATCCACCCGAAACTTAAAAAAAATGAAATTTTTATATGAAAACCTTCTTTTGCCTACATCTCCTAAACTAAGCGTCCTAGAGCGAAAAGGACTTTAATTCGTGACCACCCCCAAAAAATTTAAAAATCCACCCAAAACCTAACGACATCGATATCACTTGGAAGTTGAAAACCGAGTTTACCCAAAACAAGACATTTGGTCTTCCTGGGGTTAAGGTAGAGACTGTTTGCTATCGCCCATCTCTGAACTGAGGTCAGATCATCATTCAACAAAGTAGCCGGATCGTAAATTGTCAGCATACATGTGTATCGTACAATGGTTCAAACGCAATGGAAGGTCGTTGATATAAACGGAAAAAAGCAGGGGGCCAAGAACAGATCCCTGGGAAACACCCTTTAAACTTGATCGAACATCAGAGACACATGTCCGATTATGCACAGACTGTATTCGTTCGCTTGAATAAGAATTCAGCAGACGGACAGAACGTGAAGAGAAATTGAAGAACTTTCCCAGTTTCAAACATCACAGGGGGGCCAAGAACAGATCCCTGGGGAACACCCTTTAAACATGAACGAACATCAGAGACACATGTCCGATTATGCACAGACTGTGTTCGTTCGCTTGAATAAGAATTCAGCAAACGGACAGAACGTGAAGAGAAATTGAAGAACTTTCCCAGTTTCAAACATAATAGGGAATAATTGACGGTGTCGAATGCTTTCGAATGGTCCAGTAAAACAAGAAACCCAGTCTTACCACTGTCTAATTCAGTGCTCAAATCCTCACACACGTCCGTTAGGACAGTGAGACAGCCATGTCCCGGGCGGAAACCTGATTGTCTAGTCGATATCAAAGAGAATTGCGTCAAGTGTCCCATCATCTGATCATGCAATAACTTCTCAAAGATCTTGGAGATATACGACAGAATCGCTATTGGACGATATTCCGTTACAGGCTTTGGAAGAGGAATCACCTTGGCATGCTTCCAACTCTTGGGGAAAGAGCTGGTGGTGAGAATGGTGTTGAAAATATAAGTGAAACCTTGGATCTATCCCGTCACTTCCTATCGCGTTAGATCTCACACCCCTAAAATCCCGTAAAACATCAGACACCCCCACACAATTAAACTCAAATCCGTAAAAGTCGTCAGAATGAATAATCTCTTTAATCATGGAATTTACACTATTCCTGATTGCACGGAATTCGTCTTTCAGAGCAAGCGATTTGAAACGTTTCCACCTCATGTAGGCCATATCCCTCCTCTCAACAATGGTTTTTTTGCAGTATGTACGTTTGTAATTTATGGTTCAGCAGTCATTTGGTTGTTCCTCAAAACTTCACAGGACTCCATTTCCTTGGGTGTAGTTAAAGATTTTTTTTATTTCAATCCATCTCATTTATATTCTTTCTTACATATTTATGGACTTAAATTGCAAGTCCATCATTTGCAATTCTTGAAATCGCCACTTAAATATACTGTTTATGTATTGTAGTATTGGTGAAAAAAAACAAACATTTTACTCAAGCAATAGCTTAGTCAGCAAAAGAAGCATATGGAATATTTGGGTTTTCCGCCTCAATTTCCATTTCTAATGATGGCACTTAAATTTTTATGATCAACAAATAAACATACATAAATTTTTTGGGTAATTTCTCCATAACAGTTTGTCATTAATAATAAGCGGATATCCATCAATTCATTGAATAATGTTGGGTCATCAATGTATAAAAATGAAATGAATACATTGATATCCAGAAATATGTGGCCCATATATTACTGGATATCATTTGTAATGGCATGATGTAAAAATTTTTGCCAGTGGGATGGCATACCTTCACTCCGAAAAAAAGTCCGAGCCAAAGACACGGATACTATCTTAATGGAGAGATTTTTGTTCTGTAATCTCGAAAATACAAGGCACACCTCGTACTTGGGATTTTTTTTTTTTGACCGGACGATCAATGAATACGAGCGGGGTGTTACCATTGGTCGTTACCACGGCCCACACCATTGATTGAGTTCTGGAGGTTCCAAGGTCATTTTTAAACCCGCCAACATTGAATCGTGATGGGGGTATAATAGGTTTGTCATACCATTTGTAACACATCGAAATATCAGGAAGAAATTCTAAGACGATAGAACCATGGCCGTCTGTTTGTCTTTTGTAATCACGCTACAGCCAGAGATGGTCTGTATCAAACTTTTTTAGGTTTGCGACTATCGCAAAGTTGTAAACGTCACATACGCTTCGTAAATGTAGAAAAAGTAACAAAAGTCGCAAACTGAAAATACTTTAGTCGCGTCAGCTAGGCAGCGAATTCGATGATATCCAAGACGATGGTATGTGCGAAGTAGTTTCAATTCTTAGGAATGTTCACAATTTTCGGGTTTAGTCCCCACATTTTCCCTATTGACTTTTACACAAGTACAGGGTAACCGTGGATTTTCTCGTCCTTTCTTAGCTTTAAGTTCAATCTCCTACCTAATATAACCCCAAGGTATTTTGCACACTCACCAACGGGAATTTCGATACCATGTAAGAAAATAGGCTTGACCATGGGAAAACTTTCACAAATTTCTGCAGAAACTCACAGCGAATGCTGTCAAACTACGTTAAAAAATGTTCAGGATTTCTTCTATTCAAAATTTAGTTTTCTACAGTAGGTTTACGACTTTTGCAACATACGTATTATACCGTCGCAAATGTATGTCGCAAAAGTCACAGTTTGTGACAGGCCAACCCTACAGCCTTAAATAATGGCGCAATCGTTCTGAAATTTGGCAGGCAGGTCAAGTTCGAAGATGGGCTATAACGATTCAGGTTTTGGTATATTCCCCATATAAGCTGACTTCCCGATTTGGGGTCTTGTGCTTATAGAAACTTTACACCCATAGAAAAAATCATGAACGGCGTGGTCATTTCAAAACGATCCGTGCATGAAAGTCAATCAACACACATGTGTTGTCAAATTGAGAACAGACGGGGTTAATCTGACAACGTTAAAATGACACCATGTGTTGTCAAACCAACAACCAGTGTTCATGATCTGACAACGTAATGGTTACGAATTTAAACAAAATTAAAACAAGTATATACGGCCGTAAGTTCGGCCAGGCCGAAGCTTATGTATCCTCCACCATGGATTGCGTAGAAACTTCTACTGAAGACTGTCATCCACAATCGAATTACTTGGGTTGCGGTAACACTTGCGGCAAGGCAAGGTTTGATGGCAAGGTATCTTAAAACTTCCTAACACCGTCTTCTAAATTACAAGGTAGTCCATACGTAGTATATATTAAACTAAACAGGGCCGATTAAATACGTATATAATTAAGTTTAAAGTTTCTATAGAAATAAAATTTTAACAACATTTTCTATAGAAGTAAAATTTGGAAAAAAATTTCTATAGAAATAAAATTTGGAAAAAAAAATTCTATAGAAATAAAATTTTGACAAAATTTTCTATAGAAATAAAATTTTCACAAAATTTTCTATAGAAATAAAATTTTTACAAAATTTTCTATAGAAATAAAATGTTGATAAAATTTTCTATAGAAATAACATTTTGACAATGTTTTCCATAAAAATAACATTTTGGTAGATTATTTTTGGCTCGAGTGGCAACCATGGATATGAACCGATATGGCCCAATTTTTGTGTGATTGGGGATCGGCTATATATAACTATAGACCGATATGGACCAATTTTGGCATGAATATTAGCGGCCTTATACTAACACCACGTTGCAAATTTCAACCGGATCGGATGAATTTTGCTCCTCCAAGAGGCTCCGGAGGACAAATCTGGGAATCGATTTATATGGGGGCTATATATAATTATGGACTGATATGGACCAATTTTTGCATGATCATTGGGGAACATATACCAACACCATGTACCAAATTTCAGCCGGATCGGATGAAATTTTCATTTCTTAGAGGCTCCGCAAGCCAAATCGGGGGATCGGTTTATATGGGGGCTATATATAACTATGGACCGATGTGGACCAATTTTTGCATGGTCATTAGAGAACATATACCAGTACCATGTACCAAATTTCAGCCGGATCGGATGAAATTTGCTTCTCTTAGAGGCTCCACAAACCAAATCGGGGGATCGGTTTATAGGGGGCTATATATAATTATGGACCGATGTAGACCAATTTTTGCATGGTTGTTAGAGATTATATACTAACACCGTGTACCAAATTTCAGCCGGATCGGATGAAATTTGGTTCTCTTAGAGGCTCCGCAAGCCAAATCGGGGGATCGGTTTATATGGGGGCTATATGTAATTATGAACCGATATGGACCAATTTTTGCATGGTTGTTAGAGACCATATACTAACTCCATGTACCAAATTTCAGCCGGATCGGATGAAATTTGCTTCTCTTGGAGCGATCGCAAGCCAAATTTGGGGTCCGTTTATATGGGGGCTATACGAAAAAGTGGACCGATATGGCCCATTTGCAATACCATCCGACCTACATCAATAACAACTACTTGTGCCAAGTTTCAAGTCGATAGCTTGTTTCGTTCGGAAGTTAACGTGATTTCAACAGACGGACGGACATGCTCAGATCGACTCAGAATTTCACCACGACCCAGAATATATATACTTTATGGGGTCTTAGAGCAATATTTCGATGTGTTACAAACGGAATGACAAAGTTAATATATCCCCATCCTATGGTGGAGGGTATAAAAAAATTTCCGCTACCGTGACTCGAACCTGTGTTGTCTGCACCATACGCGTTAACAGACGCCTTAGCACATTGCACCACCGTCAGAGTTCACATAACAACGTATAACGATTATTTTAAGACCATTTTTATGGCCAAAGAAAAACGAATGTCGTTCATGAAATCGTGAACGCCCGTGGACGACATCGTGAACATTCCGTTTTAATTTTTTGTGAACGTTTCCGTTTCATTTTGTCACCGTTCTTTCACGATTGCAGAACGTATTTTTTTCTATTAGTGTAGTTTTTATCCAATTTGCCTGAAATTGGAAACCTAGGGGTATTTTAGGACCAAAAAAAGGTGTGTAGAAAATAGTGAATATGGTCCATATAAATAGACCGACCTCCTGATTTTACTTTTTAGGCTTCTAGAATCCGTAGTTTTTATCCAAATTGCGTGAAATTGGAAATCTAGAGGTATTTTCAGACCATAAAAAGGTGAAAATGCTGAAAATGTTGAGATTCGGTTCATGGTTTGGGTATAGGCCCATATAGACCGATCTTGCGATTTTACTTCGTAGGCTTCTAGAAACCGTAATTTTTATCCGATTTGCCTGGAATTGGAACTATGTATAGGTATTATAGGACCACAAGGTTAGGTAAGGTTGCAGCTCAATGTATCAGGCTCACATAGACTATTCAGTCCATTGTGATACCACATTGGCGAACTTCTCTCTTATCACTGTGTACTGCTCGATTCCATGTTAAGCTCAATGACAAGGGATCTCCTTTCTATAGCCGAGTCCGAACGCCGTTCCACATTGCAGTGAAACCACTTAGAGAAGCTTTGAAGCACTCAGAAATGTCACCAACATTACTGAGGTGGGATAATCCTGAACAACTTTTTGGTGTTCGGTCGAAGCAGGAATCGAACCCACGACCTTGTGTGTGCAAGGCGGGCATGCTAACCATTGCACCACGGTGGCTATTGATGTAGGTCGGATGGCATTGCAAATGGGCCATATCGGTCCATTTTTACGTATAGCCCCCATATAAACGGACCCCCAAATTTGGCTTGCGGACCCTCTAAGAGAAACAAATTTCATCCGATCCGGCTGAAATTTGGTACATGGTGTTGGTATATGGTCTCTAACCACCATACAAAAATTGGTCCACATCGGTCCATAATTTTATATAGCCCCCATATAAACAGACCCCCCAAATTTGGCTTGCGGACCCTCTAAGAGAAACAAATTTCATCCGATCCGGCTGAAATTTGGTACATAGTGTTAGTATGTGGTCTTTAACAACCGTGCAAAAATTGGTCCCCATCGGTCCATAACTATATATAGCCCCCATATAAACCGATCCCCACATTTAGCTTGCGGAGCCTCTAAGAGAAGAAAATTTCATACGATCCGGCTGAAATTTGGTACATGGTGTTAGTATATGGTATCTACCAACTATGCAAAAAATGATCCACATCGCTCAATAATTATATATAGCCCCCATATAAACCGATCCCCCGATTTGGTTTTGCGGAGCCTCGAAGAGAAGCAAATTTCATCCGATCCCGCTGAAATTTGGTACATGGTGTTAGTATATGGTCTCTAATGACCATACAAACATTGGCATACATCGGTGCATAATTATATATAGCCCCCATATAAACCGATCCCGAGATTTGGTTTTGGAGCCTCTTGGAGGAGCAAATTTCATCCGAGTCAGTTGAAATTTGGTACATTGTGCTAGTATATGGCCGTTAACAACCATGCCTAACTAGATCCATATCGGTCTATAGTTATATATAGCCCTCAGATAAATCGATCCCCAATCACACAAAAATTGGTCCATATCAAGTTCATAATTGTATATAGCCCCCATATACACGGTTGAAAAAGACTGTTTTTCATATGTTTGGCTATAAACATTATATGTTTTGAACACAATTTTTTAAACACAATATTTTTGAGTGCAAGCATATAATGTTCATAAACTAGCATAACATGTTTGGGACATATATGTTAATATGTTAGAACATATTATGTTTGGGACATAAAATGTTTGTAAATATAATATGCTTGGATGCAAACATATATTAATTTAGAAATAGCCTATAAACATATATGTGTTTAGTAGCTTGGAGCGCTATTTAACAGGGAGCGATATTGAATTAAGTTGGTGGTTGTTGCTTGTTATTACAAAATTAACATTTTATTTTTCCTTGGGCAATTGATCAGCTACTTCTTTGATCCTTACAAACTGTGTGGTCCGCTGTTCGAATCCCCGTCCGGCAAAAGGTAAAATTAAAATAAAAAAAAAAAATCATAAAATTGAATAATTTCATCTACAATGTTTGTATTACAGAAAAAGGTGCTAAGAACTAAAAAATCGCGTGGGCAGAAACCAAATTTTGAGCATTCAGGTCGAAAACCTATGTTGTTAGCACCTATATGACCTGTTTATTTTCATAATTCATTATGATTGTAAATATATAAATAAATAAATAAAATTTTGAGCACAATATTGTTTGGGAGAATTTTTTTAAGCCTATAATATTTTTGGGTTCAAAATGCTTCCAAACATATTATATGGTCACATAATAACATATTGTTTTTTGGAAGACAACATTATTGAATTTGGATGCAAAAATACAAAATGTTTGGAACTTAGACTACCCAAACCTATATTGTTTAGACCAATATGCTTTCAAACATATTATATATTGGTAGAGATCAAACATATAAATGTTTGGGCAATACCCAAAAATGTATATGCTTGAAGCAAAATATGTTTGGGAGTATATGTTACAGAAGCGATTTTTTGTGAGGGTATAAGCGACCCCCATATTTCAATTCTGGCTCTCTATGTACCGTGCCAAAGTACATATCGATTCGTAATTATTTGTAGACTTACAAATAATTGTCTAATATATACCACGTATGGACTAACTTACAATTTAGAAAACGATGTTAAGAAGTTTTAAAATACCAAAACCCAAGTAATTCGATTGTGGATGACAGTCTTTCGTAGAAGTTTCTACACAATCCATTGTGGAGGGTACATAAGATTCGGCCTGGCCGAACTTACGGCCGTATATACTTGTTTTTGTTTACTTGAATAAATTCACCTTCAGAAAATGACTTTGTTTTGTATATTTGTATGATTTAATTTCTATGTGATTTACTTAAAACCGAGCACATCCAAGGGGCTTTTATCTAATTTTTGTATTTGAAATATAAACATTATTCAATTATACAAATGAAACAAAACAAATTCCCATTGTCAATAATGCATCCAAATCATTTACAGATTTATTTGTAGTTTTATTGTGACCATGACCACTTTGGCAAATAAATTAAAAATAAAAATTTCTATGAATTACATTGGTAGAAAACATTCTGCTACATACTCAACAATTGTAACAAGTTTATATATAAAACTATTCCAAAAAATAAGTTATACTACGCAATACTAAAATATCCCTGATAATTGATTATATTCAACTACAAGTAACTCTTTCTAAGCTTTTTACAATGACATGTAATGTTGCAGCATTTGCAAAATAAACCATGCCAATATCGCTATACTTATACTGCTACAGTTGTTGGGCTGTATTTAATGATACAAAGCTCTGCATTTCGTGCACTCAGGCCGCCACAATACAACTGGCCATCATTATAGCCAAAAACGCCATAGCAATCCACAAACCATTAAAAATTTGCTTAGTAGCAAATGCAAATTAGTTTTCAACAAACACAATCGAATAACTCATGGTACTACACGGCCAAAAAAAAATTTGTATTATATGTTTGCATCTAAAAATTTGTATTACTCTTTAATCACTGTTGCCACAATTTCTGGAATTCTATCAAAAACAAACAAATTCTATACACCCAGAAAAAAGTGCCTTCGAAACTAAAAGAAAGAAATGTTCATCAATTTAGTTTAGGCAATTTATTTCCATTAAGTTAAATAATAAAATTTACTTGCTTCAGTAAAAAAATCCTAAACTGAAAGCAGTTAGGAATAGTTCATTAACTAGAACAAGTATATACGGCCGTAAGTTCGGCCAGGACGAAGCTTATGTACCCTCCACCATGGATTGCGTAGAAATTTCTTATAAACACTGCCATCCACATTCGAATTACTTGAGTTGCGGTAACGATTGCCGATAGCAAGGTATCTTAAAACCTACTAACACCGTCTTCTAAATTGTCAGTAAGGTGGTATATATTAAATTAAAAAAATTAAATACGTATATAATTCAGTTTGAGAAAATTTTCGATAGAAATGAAGTTTTGACAAAATTTTCTATAGAAACAAAATTTTAACAAAATTTTCTATAAAAAATAAAATTTAACAAAATTTTCTATAGATATAAAATGTTTACAAATTTTCTTATAGAAATAAATTTTTGACAACATTTTTTATAGAATTAAAATTTTGACAATATTTTTTCACAAAAATAAAATTTTGACAAAATTTTCTATAGAAATACAATTTTGACAAAATTCTCTAATAAAATTTAAACGATTTTTTTTTTATAGAAATAAAACTTTGACAAAATTTTCTATAGAAATACCATTTTAACAAAATTTTCTATAAAAATAACATTTTGACAAAATTTATATAGAAATAAAATTTTGACAAATTTTTCGATAGAAATAAAATGTTGACAAAATTGTCTATAGAAATAAAATGTTTACAAAATTTTCTATAGAAATAAAATTTTTACAAATATTTTTTAAAGAAATAACTTTTTGACAAATTTGTTTTATAGAAATACAATTTTGACAAAATTTTCTATAGTAATAAAATTTTGACAAAATTTTCCATATAAATTAAATTTTGACAAAATTTTCTATAGAAATTAAATTTTGAGAAAATTTTCTATAGAAATAAACTTTCGACAAAATTTTCTATAGAAATAAATTTTTGACAAATTTGTTTTACAGAAATAAAATTTTGACAAAATTTTCAATAGAAATTAAATTTTGAGAAAATTTTCTGTAGAAATAAAATTTCGACAAAATTTTCTATAGAAATAAAATTTTGACAAAATGTTCTATAGGAATAAAATTTTGACAAAAATTTCTATAGAAATAAAATTTTGACCAAATTTTCGATAGGAATAAAATGTTGACAAAATTGTCTATAGAAGTAAAATGTTTACAAAATTTTCTATAGAAATAAAATTTTTACAAATATTTTTTTAAAGAAATAACTTTTTGACAAATTTGTTTTATAAAAATAAAGTTTTGAAAAAAATTTCTATAGAAATTAAATTTTGACAAAATTTTCTATAGAAATTAAATTTGTCAAATACTTTTTAAAGAAATAAATTTTTGATAAATTTGTTTTATAGAAATAAAATGTTGACAAAAATTTCTATAGAAATTAAATTTTGAGAAAATTTTCTATAGAAATAAAATTTTGACAAAATGTTGTATAGGAATAAAATTTTGAGAAAATTTTCCATAGAAATAAAATTTCGGCAAAATTTTCTATAGAAATAAAATTTTGACAAAATTTTCGATAGAAATAAAATGTTGACATAAGTGTCTATAGAAATAAAATGTTTAAAATTGCGACAAAATTTTCTATAGAAATAAAATTTTAACAAAATTTTCTATAGAAATAAATGTTGACAAAGTATCCTATAGAATTAAACTTTGACAAAATTTTCTAAAGAAATAAAATTTCAAAAAATTTCTTATAAAATAAAATTTTGACAAAATTTCCTATAGAATAAGATTTTGACAAAATATTCTATTCGCTCTTTTGGTTAAGCTACTCTTGTTTTAAAATTTTTTTTATAGAAAATTTGTGACAAATTTGTTTTATAGAAATAAAACTTTGACAATTTTTTTATAGACATAAATTTTTGACAAATTTTTTTATAGAAATAAAATTTTGACAAAATTTTCCATAGAAATAAAATTTTGACAAAATTTTCTATAGAAATTAAATTTTGAGAACATTTTCTATAGGAATAAAATTTTGACAAAATGTTGTATAGGAATAAAACTTTGAGAAAATTTTCCATAGGAATAAAATTTCGGCAAAATTTTCTATAGAAATAAAATTTTGACAAAATTTTCGATAGAAATAAAATGTTGACATAAGTGTCTATAGAAATAAAATGTTTAAAATTGCGACAAAATGTTCTATAGGAATACAATTTTGACAAAATTTTCTATAGGAATAAAATTTTGACAAAATTTTCTATAGAATTAAAATTTTAACAAAATTTTCTATAGAAATAAATGTTGACAAAGTATCCTATAGAATTAAACTTTGACAAAATTTTCTAAAGAAATAAAATTTCAAAAAATTTCTTATAAAATAAAATTTTGACAAAATTTCCTATAGAATAAGATTTTGACAAAATTTTCTATTTGCTCTTTTGGTTAAGCTACTCTTATAGTTTAATTAACGCATGGTTTTAAGCCGAGATTTAAACAACAACAACAATGATTGAAAAAAAAAACTAACGATAACAAACAAAATAAACAAAATAAAATGTTGATAATAATATTTTCTATATAAATAAAATTTTTTGATTTTGTTTATAGACATAAAATTTATATTCATCATATATAATATTACAAATACTGAAATAAACTTCTAAAATAGAATAATAAAACATTTATTTCGAAGAAGAAAAAATTTCTTCATACTCACCACAAAAACTTAATAAAAACCTTCAAAATAAAATTTTTTAAATGTGGTAAAATGGTAATTTTTTTAAATGTGGTAAAATTTTATTAAAATTTTGGTACATTATTTTTGGTACTAAATCAATTTTTGTACGCTCCAACATACAATGATGGCATACTAACCTACCATAGGCATTCTGGTCGAACGCATCGAAATTTTGACCTCAGACCTCAAAAGTTTATAAGAGGTCCGATCACCAAATAGCAGCAATATTTGTGGTTTTTCTACTGCCAAAAAGTTGTAAACGTCGAAAAAGTCATATACCTGTATAAAACGTAATAAATGTCAAAAATACTTACAGGGTTCTTAGATTTGTTTTCACAAACTATTTTCAATATCCTAAGGCATGAAAACGTCATATTGAAGTATTTTAGACATTACTGTGGGAAAAATCTGACTAACCTACAACGAGTCGGAATGCAAAATACCAACCACGCCGATTTAAATCTGTAAGTAACCCCGATTTTAATATGGTTACGTGAAATTGAGCACAACGTTTGTCTTCGTATGATTCAGTACTCGATTCTGGCTGATATTATCATATTCTTACTATTTTCTATCGGGAAAAGACATTCGAAAAAAATTAAAAAAGTAAGACATAAATGCTTCTAGAAACGTATGTATATTGAACAAATTCTTATATTGTCAAAAACTAAGTATTTTACGAGGGCTTACGACGTTTTTGACATATTGCCACAAAGGACCTATCACAGGATTAGTACCAGTGCTTCAGTTTGTCGCAATTTTTAAATTTTCATTTTCAATTTATTGATTTATATACTCTCTTGATTTTAAAACCTTATTGGGTTTAGGCATTTACCTGTGGGTCAACATATTCCAAAAGCTTTTCCTTTGTGGTGTGATTGGGATGATAAAAATAAAACTAGTTCCTAAGAGCTTGTTCCAGTCTAGTCCTACTAGTAAGTTCTCACAGGTCATGTCCACATCGTGTCTTGCAGTGTAAATTTACCCCAGTGGCCGGTCACTTCACACCAGGGAGTAGTCCCGTATCGGTTCTCCACCACGCTTGCCACTCGACCCAAAAATAATCTACCAAAATTTGGAGAAAATTTTACCACAAAAACAACCAAACAAAATCAAAATCTTATTTTGCACAATTTTATTTCTTAGAAAATTTTATTTCTTTGGAAAATTTTGTCAAAATTTTATTTCTATAGAAAATTCCCTACGGCAAATGGATCAATCCCAGGACCGGTATAGGGTAAGTCCCTGGTGTGTATGGACCAGTCATAGTTCTGGTTCAAGCGTATGGAATGGACCGGTCACTTTAACATGGGTTTATCATTGGCTGGGAAAATTTAATTGGAAAGGACACGTCTTTGAATTTCTTAGTAGGACTACCCCATAGACACCTGCTCATGAAACAGTATGGGACAAACTATTAGGACCCTATTTCCATCCGTATCGCACCACAAAGGAATGTGTTGAACAATAAATAATTCTGGTAAAGGGTGATACGGTCAAAATTTGTCAAGGGAAAACGCGTGTCAATCGGTGAAATCGTTTATTCAAAAAATCAAATTAAATTTCTTTTTCAAGTTCAATTAGTATAAAATTCAGGAAAAATATTCAGTTAGGCTTCCGCTTTTCCAAATCCGAATCGCCGGGCCCCACGCTTGACACCTGCCATCAGATTTTGTACAGCCACCTTGTCCACCTTCTTCGCCGCAGAAAGCCAGTTTGCCTTGAACTGCTGCTCGTCCTTAGCAGTTTTTTTGGTCTTCTTTAGGTTCCGCTTCACAATAGCCCAGTATTTCTCAATTGGGCGGAGCTCTGGCGTGTTGGGAGGGTTCTTGTCCTTGGGAACCACCTGCACGTTGTTGGCGGCGTACCACTCCATGGCCTTTTTACCGTAATGGCAAGATGCCAAATCCGGCCAAAACAGTACGGAACAACCGTGTTTCTTCAGGAAAGGCAGCAGACGTTTATTCAAACACTCTTTCACGTAAATTTCTTGGTTGACAGTCCCGGAAGCTATGAAAATGCTGCTTTTCAAACCACAGGTACAGATGGCTTGCCAAACCAGATATTTCTTTGCGAACCTTGACAGTTTTATGTGCTTGAAAATATCTGCTACCTTTCCCCTTTCTTTTGCCGTATAAAACTCCTGCCCCGGAAGCTGCTTGTAGTCGGCTTTGACGTAGGTTTCGTCGTCCATTACCACGCAGTCAAACTTCGTCAGCATCGTCGTGTACAGCCTCCGGGATCGCGCTTTGGCCGTCGTATTTTGTTTATCATCGCGATTTGGAGTCACTACCTTCTTGTAAGTCGATAGTCCGGCTCGTTTGTTGGCTCGATGCACAGTTGTAGAGGATACACCCGGGTTATTTGCGGCATCTCAGAGAGAGAGGTTAGGGTTTCGCTTGAAACTAGCGGCAACTCTCTTTGTCGTCTCAGCGGCTTCCGGTTTTCGATTTCCCCCCGATCCAGACTTCCTGGCTGTCGACAAACGTTCCCCAAACACTTTAATTACATTTGTAACGGTTGATTTGGCAACTTTTAGCGATTTCGCCAGCTTTGCGTGCGAGTAGCTCGGATTTTCGCGATGCGCGAGCAAAATTTTGATACGCTGCTCTTCTTGCTTGAACGGCATTTTGACAACTGAAGAGTGAATTCCAAAATCAAAATAGGAGCAACATTCTATACACATACACCTTCAAAATGAGGGGTGTTCAGGTTTTTTAAATGCAAAATTGAAAGAAATACGTCAAGTTTATATTGACCAAACTTTGACCGTATCACCCTTTAGTTGTAGTGTAGTAAAAGTGTGGATTCAAAAATATTTTAATATCAAGTGAGTATAAAAATCAATAAATTATATGACAATTAAAAATGTTGATAAACTGGAGCACTAGTACCAGTCCTGCAATGGGTCCATTAGTGTTTAGTCAAAATTTTATTGCTATAGAAAATTTTGTCAAAATGTTATTTCTATAGAAAATTTTGTCTAAATTTTATTTTTATAGAAAATTTTGTAAAAATTTTATTTTTATAGAAAATTTTGTCAAAATTTTATTTTTATTGAAAATTTTGTCCCAATTTTATTTCTACAGTAAATTTTTAAAAATGTTATTTCTATAGAAAATTTTATTTTTAAAGAAAATTTTATTTTTATACAAAATTTTGTCTAAATTTTATTTTTATTGAAAATTTTGTCTAAATTTTATTTCTATAGTAAATTTTTAAAAATTTTATTTCTATACAAAATTTTGTCAAAATTCGTTACTCAGAAACTCAATTTTTAGAATTTGGGCGTTTCCTAAATTGGATTTTCGCTAAATTCGTTAAGCAGAGCTTCGGCTGTATATTAAAATCGGAATTTCAGTCAAATGTATTAATGAATATTAACATGGTTATAATGAATATTATATTATTGAAAAATAATTAGCTTAATTTTAATGAAATTTTCCTTGTGTATACCCATGTAAATAAATGGGGATTTTTTTGCCGAAAATGACCCAGCTGTGAATTTGAAATGCCCGCCCATGTAAAATGAATCTGTACAAAGCTTTCGGACGATTACTCTATCATTGAAGGCTGTATATGATTCTTTGTTTCACAAAGGGAATGGTAAAATTATTATACCGCCCACCCTATGGTGGTGGTTATAAAAAAAACAGTATTTCATTCTGGGATAAGTGAATTTTATGATATCACAAAATTGCCCTACAAAATTGTTTGTATTGGCACTGATAGTCTATTTAGACACAATGTTTTCATACCTGATTGAATGTTGGGTCATAGAAGATGAGTTAGTGGCGAGGTAAGGGTGAGGAGGTGGGGAGAACGGGTAACACCAAATGGTTTTGGCTGATATCTTTCCGGGAGGGAAAACACACCCAATAGGAAACATATACCAAAGATAATTTTTTCTCCTCTCTGTTTGCTTTTTTTTATCAACAAACATCATAGCTTTTACTGTTCGCTGCCACTAAATGAACATCGCATGTTGAACACGAAATGTGGTTGTCGTTATGGTTGTTGCATCAAAAGCAGGAGTCGTAAGAGTAGCTGATATCGTTATTATTGTTGGCTAACCGGCAATGTTCATCCGAAAAAATTGGTTTATATTTTTCAACGGATGTGGTTGAACTAAAAGTTACTATATGCCCGTTAAGAATACCTCTTATATTTGTATGTGAATACTCATATGCGGGTGATTGCAGCTGTGTGAGTGTGTGTATGCGTGTATCTGCTTGCAGATGACATCGAATAGCAACATTGTGCATCAACAGCAACTACTACTCCATAGGCTATGGACCAAGTGAACAGTTATTGTAACATACATAGTCACAAATATAACTACTCACAGATACGAAGGGCTATAGACGATGCATTGGAAAGGAGTATTCCATTAGGAATATGGCTTTCAAAGTCTTTTACCGCCATTCGCATAAAGCGCCGTTATAGCTACGATACCCAGCAAAAAAAGAACTTCCATAAAAGTAGCTTGGATCCCTAATCTGTGATCCGTAAGTAGTGCAAACTTGGATCATCTCCAATGAATTTTACACGGGCTTGTCATAGGACGGAAGTACTCCCTTTTTGGATCCTTTGCATTGCTTTAGAAGTTGTGCCCTAGAAGTTCATTTGAAAAGAGAAATTTAAAAACGAAAAAAAAAATCAATCAATTTCACTTTTTTTTCATCCATATTTTTTATTACACTGTTAATTTTTATGTTCGGCATATATTGGCGTATAAATAACAAAATAATAAAAAAAATTTAATTCTCGTAATTTGCAAAACCTTCTCAAAAGAACTTCCATGGAAGCGAAAAAGTCAAACGGCACAGGTTCAAATCCCAGCGGGGATGAAATTTATTTTTTTATTTATTTTTTTACTTTTTTATTAATTTTCTATTTTTTTTACTTTTTTTATTAATTTTCTATTTTTTTTGTGAAATGTAATTGTCCAAAATTTAAATTTGCCCTTAAAATAACCGAATTGCGTACTTTCTAATACTTGTCCAAAAGGACTGCATTGGAAGTAGAAAAAAATCATTGGAGGATCCCAATATGCGCTTTAGAAGAAATGTTTGCGGACTTGTCTAAAAGGACTGCACCGGAAGTGAAAAAAAATCATTGGGCGATCCCACGATGCACTTTAACATAGAAGAAATGTTTGTGGACTTGTCAAAAAGGACTTCCATAAGGACATATTCCAAATTGAGCATGAATATTCGACGACTGAACAAGAAATGCTCAATATTCATCCCTAATTGGATTTAGTATTTAGTAGAATTTTGTGTGGAATCCATTCATCCATTCGTATATACTTGTCGCTTTTGAAACGACCTGCTGCCACTCGTGCCAGAAATAATCTACCAAAATTTTAAGAAAATTTTACGAAAAATCTAACAAATTTTAAAAATCCCTTTTTCAGTTTTTGATCAAAGTTTTGTGGTTACTATGAAAAATATCTTTTCTTCGAAAGAAAAGTTTTATTATATTATTTTCAAAGCGTATTTCAGTATTTGCAATTTTATGATCTCTATACAGAAAATTTTGTCAAATTTTTTTCCTATGGAAAATTTTGTCGAAATGTTATTTCTATAGAAATAATTTTGTCGAAATGTTATTTCTATGGAAATAATTTTGTTGAAATGTTATTTCTATCGAAATAATTTTGTCGAAATGTTATTTTTATAGAAACAATTTTGTCAGAATGTTATTTCTATATTTTATTTCTATAAAAAATTTTGTCAACATTTTATTTCAATAGAAAATTTTGTCAAAATTTAATTTCTATAGAAACTTTTGTCACAATTTTATTTCTATTGAATATTTTGTCAAAATTTTATTTATATGGAAAATTTTGTCAAAATTTTATTTCTATAGAAAATTTTGTCAAAATTTTATTTCTATTGAATATTTTGTCAAAATTTTATTTCTGTGGAAAATTTTGTCAAAATTTTATTTCTATAGAAAATTTTGGCAAAATTTTATTTCTATAGAAAATTTTGTCAAAATTTTATTTCTATAGAAAATTTTGTCAAAATTTTATTTCTATAGAAAATTTTGTAAAAATTTTATTTTTATTGAATATTTTGTCAAAATTTTATTTCTATGGAAAATTTTGTCAAAATTTTATTTCTATAGAAAATTTTGTCAAAATTTTATTTCTATAGAAAATTTTGTAAAAATTTTATTTCTATTGAATATTTTGTCAAAATTTTATTTCTATGGAAAATTTTGTCAAAATTTTATTTCTATAGAAAATTTTGTCAAAAATTTATTTCTATAGCAAATTTTGTCAAAATTTTATTTCTATAGGAAACTTTGTCAAAATTTTATTTCTATAGAAAATGTTGTCAACATTTTATTTCTGTAAAAAATTTTGTCAAAATTTTGTTTCTATAGAAAATTTTGTCAAAAATTTATTTCTATAGAAAATTTTGTCAAAATTATATTTCTATACAAAATTTTGTCTAAATTTTATTTCTATACAAAATTTTATTTCTATAGAAAATTCTGCCAACATTTTTCTTAATAGAAAATTTTGTCAAAATTTTATTTCTAAAAAAATTGTGAAAGTTTTTTCTATAGGAAATTTTGTCAAACTTTTGTTTCTATAGAAAATTTTGTCAACATTTTATTTCGGTAGAAAATTTTGTCAAAATTTTATTTCGATAGAAAATTTGGCAAAATTTTATTTCTATAGAAAATTTTGTCAAAATTTTATTTCTATGGAAAATTTTGTCAAAATTTTGTAAAAATTGTATTTCTATAGAAAATTTTGTCAACATATTATTTCTATGGAAAACTTTTTAAAAATTTTATTTCTGTTGTTTTTATTGCAGCTTAAAACCATACATTGACTAAGCTACAAGTGTAGCTTAACCAACAGAGGAAAAGAATGTTTGTCAAATTTATTTGGGCAAAGCCCTTTAGACTGCAAGAAAAACAACAACAATGCTTAAAGAACAAAACCAACAATAACAAAACAAAAAGAAAATAAAGGAAAATTTTATTTCTATAGAAAATTTTGTCAAACATACCAAACAATAAAAAAATTTACCATATTTGCTAGAATTCTACCAACTGAGGCAACCGTGCACCTGTATCATTATAACAACTTATGGTGTATTTTCGGTGGATTGTAAAGACTAAAAGGAATAAATTAGATTGGTTGCACAGAAGGGCACACTTTCGTAGGGTGAGTCGCTAAAGAGTATTTTTTTCATTTTTGGATAATAAATATTCCTTATTGTATAACCCTTTTGGCCCATTAGCAATTGACCATATATATGCTTCTCTAGTACACCATGTCATCCGATTGCAGCTGACAAATGCTGCAACAGGAAATTGAATGAGCTAACTTTTGCAAACTGAATGAGAATGGTGGTGGTGGATGTGTTACAACCATGTTCGATAAGTGGCCAATTGAATTCCATTGCAGGCATTGGAGGATGGTCCTTTTAGCAGCCCAAAAAATGTTCTTTTTTTTTTTTTTTGCCGAATTTTGTTAATCAGAAAAAACAGAAATGCTAGGAGAATTGCCAAAAATGAAACATCTTTAGGCTGGTCATGGAGTAATTTTTGGTACAACACATGGTGGTGGTTAAATATTTCTGGGTCAAATACATAAACTAGATATTGTCAGGGGAAGAGGCAGTCATAATCAGATTGTGTTGGTATTGTTTTCTTTGTATTTTTTTTTTTGAAATTTAAGGATATAAAATGAAACGTTGCCGGCTGGATACATAGAGTTAAATGTTCTTTAGGTTAATTTTAAAGAAACACGGTTATATAATTGATCAGATCATTAGTTTGCGAATTACACCATTTTGAGTTGATGAAAACTTTTTTCCAAAGAGCATTCTCGTGAGATACTGTATTCAGAAATAATAACACGGTTCCATATCCACACTGAAAAAAAGTCAGTGGGGCTATATTAACGTTGTCATTCCATTTGTAACACATCGAAATATTGCTCTAAGACCCCATAAAGTATATATATATATATATATATATATATATATATATATATATATATATATATATATATATATATATATATATATATATATATATATATATATATATATATATATATATATATATATATATATATATATATATATATATATATATATATATATATATATATATATATATATATATATATATATATATATATATATATATATATATATATATATATATATATATATATATATATATATATATATATATATATATATATATATATATATATATATATATATATATATATATATATATATATATATATATATATATATATATATATATTCTGGGTCGTGGTGAAATTGTGAGTCGATCTAAGCATGTCCGTCCGTCTGTTGAAATCACGCTAACTTCCGAACGAAACAAGCTATCGCCTTGGAACTTCGCATAAGTAGTTGTTATTGATGTAGGTCGGTTGGTATTGCAAATGGACCATATCGGACCAATTTTACATATAGCCCCCTTATAAACAGACCCAAAGATTTGGCTTGCGAAGCCTCTAAGAGAAACATATTTCATCCGATCTGGCTGAAATTTGGTCGATATCGGTCCATAATTATATAGTCCCCATATAAACCGATCCTCAGATTTGACCTCCTGAGCCTCTTGGAGGAGCAAAATTCATCCGATCCAGTTGAAATTTGGTACGTGGTGTTATTATATTGTCTCTAACAACCATGCAAAAATTGGTCCATATCGGTCCATAATTATATATAGCCCCCATATAAACCGATCCCCCGATTTGACCTCCAGAGCGTCTTGGAGGAGCAAAATTCATCCGATCCGGTTGAAATTTGGTACGTGGTGTTATTATATGGTCTCTAACAACCATGCCAAAATTGGTCCATATCGGTCCATAATTATATATAGCCCTCATATAAATCGATCCCCAGATTTGACCTCCGGAACCTCTTTGAGGAACAAAATTCATCCGATCTGGTTGAAATTTGGTATGTGGTGTTAGTATATGGTCTCTAACAACCATGCCAAATTTGGTTCATATCGGTCCATACACGCAAAAAAATAATTCTTTACTCCCAAACGAAATTTTAGGCAAGCAAAGTTCGTTTCTCATTTGCTTTTCGCTGTAAGGAAGTGTATTTGGAAGAAAAGTATGTACTTTTTGTGATAAACGTTTATTCTTTTCCAGGATGTAAAAACAATTTCATAAAGACAAACTCAAAAAAAAAAACATTGTTTTCTTGCTAATTGCATTTGCCCTCACATCTTTCTCACATCCACGAGGTTTTTTAGGTCTTAACACCTTTTCCTGTAATACCAACAATGTAGAAGAAATTATACGATTTACTAAATTTTTAAAATTTTTTTACCTTTCGCCTGGACGGAGAATCGATCCGCGGACCATGCACTTTGTAAGCCAACACACTAACCACTGAGCTGTACCTGTTATGGTCATCAATAGATAAATATCCATATAAGTTATATTAATATAGCATAGCTTGCGGCGCCCACGAACCGAATAAACAAAGTTTATTTAACAGAAACAAACATTTAGTTTGGGACCGTGGAGCAGTGGTTGCTACGTCCGACTTGCATGCCAGGGGTCGTGGGTTCGATCCCTGCTTCGGCCAAAGTTTTTTTTTGTTTTTTTTTTTTTTACATATATTCCAGATATGTTCGGAATATTCCGAAGAAATGTTCAACATTACATTGTAGTATATTAAATTTTGAACTGTAAAATGTGTCTTATTAAAGACCTAAAGTCAGAAAAGAACAGTGTTTGATATAAACGAAATGGACTGTGTTGTTGTTTCAAAAATAACTTTTTTTATTGAAAACATAAAAATTTTGTAACAAACGAATTTTTTTTGGTGATAAAAGTTTAAAATTTTCGAAGCAATTCAAAAAACTCTATCAAAAGAAAAACGTTTTCGGTACACGTTTTCCAAACGTTTTTTTTTCTTTGCGTGTAATTACATATATCCCTCATATAAATCGATCCCCAGATTTGACCTCCGAAACCTCTTGGAGGAGCAAAATTCATCCCATTCGGTTGAAATTTGGTACATAGCACTAGTATATGGCCGCTAACAGCCATGCAACAATTTGTCCATATCGGTCTATAGTTATATATAGCCAATCGCTAATCACACTATATCGCCAAAAATAATCTACCAAAATGTTATTTCTATAGAAAATTTTGTCAAACTGAATTACGAGGGCAGTTCGGAAACTTCTTAGCCTAGCGTAAAAGCGCGGTATAAACAGAAAAACATTAAGTGTTTTGGAAACTTCCATCTCTGTTATGAACACATGTTAAAATTTGTTTCGATCTGGCAACTCCTTCATATAGAAACAGGTGTTCAAAAAAGACGCATCCGCAATTTGTTTGCAATGGAAAAGTTAGAAATGCGTGCTGTCATTAAATATTTACATAAAAAAGGTTTATCGGGACAAGAAATTCATAATGATATGGTATGTTAGGTGAAAGTGCTCCTTCATATGCAACAGTAAAAAATTGGGTTGCTGAATTTAAACTTGGTCGTAACAAGTTTAATTTCAATAACAACAGAAATTGTAGCCAAAGTGCATGATATGGTATTAAATGATCGGCGAATAAAAGTGCGTGAAATTTCTAATATCATGGGCATCTCAAATCATCGAGTCCATTTAATATTGCATGAAGAACTACAGATGAAAAAGTTTTCGGCAAGATGGGTGCCGCAATTGTTAACAGTCGATCAAAAACGCATAAGAATGAACATCTCTCAAGCTTGATTGGATCGTTTTAAGCGAAATAAAATGGATTTTAAGCGTCGTTTCATAACTGTTGATGAGACATGTATCCACCACTATACTCCATAGACAAAAGAACAATCCAAACAAAGGACTGAAGCTGGAGGAAGTGCCCCAAAGAAGGCAAAAACAATTCAATCGGCTGGTAAGGTTATGACAACGGTTTTTTTGGGACAAAGGTATTTTATTGATTGACTATCTGCAAAAGGCTAAAACAATAATTTCAGAGTACTATTGCAACCTTTTGGATCAATTAAATGTACAAATTCGAGAATAACGTCCTGGCTTACAACTCAAAAAAATAATTTTTCATCAAGACAATGCACCAGCGCACAAGAGTGTCTTAACAATGGCTAAAATCAACGAATTAAAGTACGAGTTGCTTGACCACCCATCTTATTCTCCTGATTTAGCTCCCAGTGACTTTTACTTGTTCCCAAATCTAAAAAAATTCCTTGCTGGCAAGCGTTTTACCTCAAATGAAGATGCAATTACAGTTGTCAGTCACTATTTTGAAGACCTTGAGGAAAACTATTTTAATCAAGGGATAGAATTGCTAGAAAAGCGTTGGACTAAGTGTATTGAAGTTTCAGGAGGGTATATTGAAAAATAAAAATATTTTTGAAAAACTAACTATTTTCTTTCATTGATAGGCTAAGAAGTTTCCGAACCGCTCTCGTACAAAAGTGTATAGATCCAAATGGAGAATATTAGGAAAAACAATAAACAATAAATTGGTTGTATTCTTTTCTCTAATCCCGAAATATAAAAGACATATTTTTGGTCGTAGTGAAATTCTGGGTCGATCTAGCGTCCGTCCGTCTGTTATTAAAATAACGCCAATTTTTGAAGCTTAGGACTAACTAAAAATTATTTGAATTTATTTATAGTAGCGCTATCTATATGTCAACATGGGAATTTTTCCATTGTATTGTTATAATAAAAATATTTTAATATTTGTTATCGTTTCTTTTTTCAGGGAAGTTCGTCCGCAACAGCTGCCGGTCCTGTTGCCGCTGCTGTACCGCCTCCACCACCGCGTACCATTTATCCGGGAGCTCCACCCCCAGCTCCAACGGTCACTTTAAAAGGGGTCCATCGTCCACCGGCAATGACTAGTCCTGCAACAGCTGTTGCTGCTGCTGCAGCGGGAGGTTTAGCTGGAACTCAATATCGTGGAGCTACTTGGACACCACAGGGTTATACACCAGCCGCAGCTGCAGCAGCTGCTGCTGCCGCCGTTGCCCAGCAAGCATATCGTTATACAGCACCTATGCCGCAACCAACATATGCCGCATATACACCACATACCACAACTACACCAGCTACTACAACGGTAAGTGCAACCATCGTTTACAGTTACTTTTGAAAATTGTAGAAAAAATCGATGTTTTTATAAAAAAAAATATGGAATATGTGCCTATCTTATAATATGTGATTTGTACTATGTCAAGAGTGGAGGGTACATAAGATTCGGCCTGGTCGAACTTATTCACTTGTTTCTCCTTTCGTCGGGGGAATTCACACGAAAAAAATAATTCGTTCCTCCCAAACGAAATTGTAGACAAATAAATTTGCTCTTCGCTGTAAGGAAGTTTGTTTATATATTTTTTTTGTGATCAACGTTTATTCAACTCAACAATTTCATAAAGACTAAATCAAAAAAAAAAAAACAATCTTTTCTGGTTAATTGCATTTTCTCCCACATCCTTCTCACTTCCACGTGTTTTTTTAGTTCTTAGCACCTTTTTCTGTAATAACTACAACCAATGTAGAAGAAATTATTCGATTGTATAATTTTTTTAAATTTTACCTTTCGCCTGGACGGAGAATTGAACCGCGGACCATGCAATTTATAAGCCAACACACTATCCACTGGGCCACTTAGTTGTTATTGTCATCAATAGACAATTATCGTTTTAAGTTATATTTATGTAGCATAGTTTGTGGCGATCCAAAACAAATTTTATTTAACAGAAACATACATTTAGTTGGGCACCGTGGAGCAGTGGTTGGTACTCCGTCTTGCATACCAAGGGTCCTGTTCGATCCCTGCTTCGACCGAACACCAAAATGTTTTTATACCCTGCTCCACACTGTGGAACAGGGTATTATAAGTTAGTGCATATATTTGCAACACCCAGAAGGAGACGAGATAGCACTATAGTCAAGTGTGCCAAATTTTATTGAAATCGGTTCAGATTTAGATATAGCTCCCATATATATCTTTCGACCGATATGGACTAATACGGTCCCAGAAGCCAGAGTTTTACCCCAATTTGTTTGAAATTTTGCACAGGGAGTAGAATTAGCATTGTAGCTATGCGTGCCAAATTTGGTTGAAATCGGTTCAGATTTAGATATAGCTCCAATATATAGCTTTCGGCCGATTTACACTCATATGACCACAGAGGCCAATTTTTAACTCCGATTTAGTTGAAATTTTGCACCGAGAGTAAAATTAGCATTGTTGCTATGCGTGCCAAATTTGGTTGAAATCGGTTCAGATTTAGATATAGCTCCCATATATAGCTTTCGCCCGATTTACACTCATATGACCACAGAGGCCAATTTTTAACTCCGATTTAGTTGAAATTTTGCACCGAGAGTAAAATTAGCATTGTTGCTACGCGTACCAAATTTGGTTGAAATCGGTTCAGATTTAGATATAGCTCCCATATATAGCTTTCGCCCGATTTACACTCATATGACCACAGAGGCCAATTTTTAACTCTGATTTAGTTGAAATGTTGCACAGGGAGTAGAATTAGCATTGTTGCTATGCGTGCCAAATTTGTTTGAAATCGGTTCAGATTTAGATATAGCTCCCATATATATGTTTTTCTGATTTCGACAAAAATGGTCAAAATACCAACATTTTCCTTGTAAAATCGCCACTGCTTAGTAGAAAAGTTGTAACAATGACTCTAATTTTCCTAAACTTCTAATACATATATATCGAGCTATAAATCATAAATAAACTTTTTCGAAGTTTCCTTAAAATTGCTTCAGATTTAAAAGTTTCCCATTTTTTTTACTAACATTGTGTTCCACCCTAGTGCATTAGCCGACTTAAATTTTGAGTCTATAGACTTTGTAAAAGTCTATCAAATTCTGTCCAAATCGAGTGGTATTTAAATGTATGTATTTGGGACAAACCTTTATATATAGCCCCCAACACATTTGACGGATGTGATATGGTATCGAAAATTTAGATCTACAAAGTGGTGCAGGGTATAATATAGTCGGCTCCGCCCGACTTTAGACTTTCCTTACTTGTTTTTTTTTTTGTTTTTTATACCCACCACCATAGAATGGTGATGAAGGTATAATAAGTTTGTCATTCCGTATGTAACACATCGAAATATCGATTTCCGACTATATAAAGTATATATTCTTGATCAGGGAGAAATTATAAGCCGATATAAGCATGTCCGTCTGTCTGTCTGTTGTAATCACGCTACAGCCTTCAATAATGGCGCTATCGTCCTGAAATTTGGCACAGATTCGTTTTTTGTTTGCAGGCAGGTCAAGTTCGAAGATGGGCTATATCGGTCCAAGTTTTGATATAGTCCCCATATAAACCGATTTCCCGATTTGGGGTCTTGGGTTTATAAAAATTGCAGTTTTTATCCAATTTACCTGAAATTTAAAATCTAGAAGAACTTGAGGACCATAAAAAGGTGTGCAGAAAATGGTGCCCATAGGTCCATGTTTTGGTATAGCCCCCATATAGAGCGATCTCCCGATTTTGCTTCTTGGGCGTCTAGAAACTGTATTTTCTATCCGATTTGCCTGAAATTAAAAATCTAGAGGTATTTTAGGAGCATAAAGTGGTGTGTCGAAAATGGTCCGTATCGGTCCATGTTTTGGTATAGTCGCCATATAGACCGATCTCCCGATTTTTATTCTTGGGCTTCTATAAACTGTATTTATTACCCGATTTGCCTGAAATTGAAAATCTAGAGGTATTTTGGGACCCCAAATATGTGTGCGGAAATTGAGGTGTATCGGTCCATTTATTGGTATAGCCCCCATATAGACCGATCTCTCGATTTTACTTCTTGGGCGTATAGAGACTATATTTTCTAGCCGATTTGCTTGGAATTGAAAATCTAGCGGTATTTTAAGATCACAAATATGTGTGTCGCAAATGGTGCCTATTGGTCCATATTTTGGTATAGCCCCCATATAGACCGATCTTCCGACTTTATTTATTGGGCTTCTAGAATCCGTAGATTTTATCCAATTTGCCGGAAATTAGAAATATAGACGTATCTTAGGACCATAAAGAGGTGTGTCGAAAATGGTCCGTATCGGTCCATGTTTTGGTATAGCCCCTATATAGCCTGATCTCCCCATTTTACTTCTTGGGTTTCTAGAATTCGTAGTTTTCACCCAATTCGTCTGAAAGTGGAATTGAAAATCTAGCGGTATTTTAAGATCACAAATATGTGTGTCGCAAATGGTGCCTATTTGTCCATATGTTGGTATAGCCCCCATACAGACCGATCTCCCGACGTTATTTATTGGGCTTCTAGAATCCGTAGTTTTTATCCAATTTGCCGGAAAGTAGAAATATAGACGTATCTTAGGACCATAATGAGGTGTGTCGAAAATGGTCCGTATCGGTCCATGTTTTGGTATAGCCCCTATATAGACTGATCTCCCGATTTTATTTCTTGGGCTTCTAGAATTCGTAGTTTTCACCCAATTCGTCTGAAAGTAGAATTCTAGAGGCATTTTAGGACCATTAAGAGGTGTGTCGAAAATGGTTCGTATCGGTCCATGTTTTGGTATAGCCCCCATATAGACCTAACTCCCGAATTTATTTCTAGGACTTCTGGAATCCTGCTGACCACAAATAGGCCAGCCGAATATGGTGTGTATCTACCCATGTTTTAGTATAGCCTCCACATAGACCGATCTCCAGATTTAACTACTTGGGCTTTTAGAAACCGTAGTTTTTATCCGATTTGCACAAAAATGTAAATATACTGGATTTAACTTCTTGAGGGTACACCCAAAGAAATCATATTTTCCTCCGGAATGAAATTTTAGACAAACGAAATTCCCCTTTCGTATAAAGTATTTTCGTTTAGAGCAAACTAATCCGAATTTTTTATAAGTTCAACGATGGTCTCTAAAATTTGTGTCAAAAGAAAACTTTGCTTTTCTAAAATTTCGTTCCTCAGAAAAGAAAACACTTCATTCAGGGTATAACAGGCGCACTGATCATGAAAATTGCTTGAAACTGAAAGTTGAAATAATGGCGGAAAGAACCTACAGATTTAAGATTTCAAATCAAGGCGTTATTTCATCATATACACAAAATGTTTATGATTTCTCTAAAACTCAAACAAATTTGGTTCTCATAAATCCAGAATCTGATCTGGTCATCATAGATAGAATCTCTAAATTTTTTCTTCGGGAAGCGTAATGGTTGAACTGATTTGCTTGGGAGAAGATTTGTCATCAAACCCCCTAAAATGATATATATTATCAAGTAACCCTCTACGACGAAGAGTTTTCAAAGTAAACTATTATATTTGACTCATGGTGATGGGTATTTAAGATTCGGCCCGGCCGAACTTACTACTGTATATACTTGTTTTTTTTACATATATTCGGAAGTTTCCGAAAAGGTGTTCAACATTACATACTACCATATTAAATTTTTACTATGAAACTGTATTAAAGACTTAAAGTCAGAAAAACCCAGTGCTTGATATAAACGAAATGGACTGTGTTGTTGGTTCAAAAATATTTTTTATACCCTGCGCCACACTGTGGAACAGGGTATTATAAGTTAGTGCATATGTTTGTAACACCCAGAAGGAGACGAGATAGACACATGGTGTCTTTGGCAATAATGCTCAGGGTGGGTCCCTGAGTCGATATAACCATGTCCGTCTGTCCGTCTGTCCGTCTGTCCGTCTGTCCGTCCGTCCGTCTCTCTGTGAACACATTTTTGTGATCAAAGTCTAGGTCGCAATTTAAGTCCAATCGCCTTCAAATTTGGCACAAGTTCCTGTTTTGGGTCAGAATAGAACCCTATTGATTTTGGAAGAAATCGGTTCAGATTTAGATATAGCTCCCATATATATCTTTCGCCCGATATGCACTAATATGGACTCAGCAGCCAGAGTTTTATACCGATTTGCTTGAAATTTTGTACAAACATAACACTTAGTCGTATAGTCAAGTGTGCAAAATTTGATTGAAATCGGTTCAGATTTAGATATAGCTCCCATATATATCTTTCGCCCGATATAGAATTATATGGTCCCAGAAGCCAGATTTTTGGCCGAATTTGTTTGAAATTTTGCACTAGGAGTACAATTAGTAGTACAGTTAAGTGTGCAAAATTTGATTGAAATCGGTTCAGATTTAGATATAGCTCCCATATATATCTTTCGCCCGATATGCACTAATATGGACTCAGCAGCCAGAGTTTTATACCGATTTGCTTGAAATTTTGTACAAACATAACACTTAGTCGTATAGTCAAGTGTGCCAAATTTGATTGAAATCGGTTCAGATTTATATATAGCTCCCATATATAGCTTTCGCCCGATTTACACTCATATGACCACAGAGGCCAATTTTTTACTCCGATTTAGTTGAAATTTTGCACAGAGAGTAGAATTAACATTGTAGCTATGCGTGCCCAATTTGGTTGAAATCGGTTCAGATTTAGATATAGCTCCCATATATATGTTTTTCTGATTTCGACAAAAATGGTCAAAATACCAACATTTTCCTTGTAAAATCGCCACTGCTTAATCGAAAAGTTGTAAAAATGGCTCTAATTTTCCTAAACTCGTAATACATATATATCGAGCGATAAATCATAAATAAACTTTTGCGAAGTTTCCTTAAAATTGCTTCAGATTTAAATGTTTCCCATATTTTTTTACTAACATTGTGTTCCACCCTAGTGCATTAGCCGACTTAAATTTTGATTCTATAGATTTTGTGGAAGTCTATCAAATTCTGTCCAGACCGAGAGATATTTCAATGTATGTATTTGGGACACACCTTTATATATAGCACCCAACACATTTGACGGATGTGATATGGTATCGAAAATTTATATCTATAAAGTGGTGCAGGGTATAATATAGTCGGCCCCGCCCGACTTTAGACTTTCCTTACTTGTTTTTTTATTGAAAAAAATTGAAAAATTTCGTAATAACCGAATTTTTTTAGTGATAAAAGTTTACAATTTTGGAAGACATTCAAAAAACTCTAAGAAAAGAAAAACGTTTTCGATACACATTTTCCAGACGTTTTTTTTTTTTCTTTGCGTATATATGGAGTTTTACTTTGAACCACAATACTGTATAAACTTAACTTCCCTACTTTAAAATTGTCATATGCCTTGTATCGCTATCGCAAATTGGGCCACCATAAACAGATGTTCTTGTAAAAAAAGAAAACTTTTTTAATAAATATTTTTTTTTTTGCCAGCTTGGTATCAATTCCGAAAAATTTTAATAAACGCTGCGACATAATTTCTATTGAGACACAACGAAGTAGTAGTAAACATGAGAACAACAAAGTTTTGCTTAATTTAGTAATAAATTCACAAAAAAGTTCAGCGAGGCTTTAATCTTAAATATACTATCGTCATACAGGGTGACTGACATGTAATACAATAAAGAAAAACTAAGTAACATATTTTTATACACTTCACCACTAATGTATATATAATAATAACCCTGTAAACAAATTTAAAAGCACTTCCAAAAATGTCCTCCCAAAGATGTTCTTTATTTTAACTACACAGGAAGTTATTTTCATTAAATATTTTATAATTCGATTTTTTCACATGTTATACCCTAAACCACATAGTGGTCAGGGTATAATAAGTTTGATCTGTCAAAAAATGTGCCTACCAGAAATATTGATTTTAGACCCCATAAACTATATACCGATCGACTCGGAATCACCTCCTGAGGCGTCCGTCCGTCCATGTAATTATTGTCCGCTGGATTCCGGTCGCAATTATTGACCGATTTTGATGAAATTTATACCAAATTTGGGGGGTTTTTTTTTTGGTACAAAGACAGGGACGCTATTGAATTTGAAAACAATCGGATCAAATTTAGATTTAGCTCCCATATTTATGTATCGCCCGATTTCGATAAATGCATCAAATTTGCTACAAAGTACTCCCATAGACCACCCTTTAGTTATGCCTAATTTCATCGAAATTGGTTCAGATTTAGATATAGCTCCCATATATAACAGGTTGGCTGATAAGTCCCCGGTCTAACAAAGAAAAACACGTTTTTTGTCAAAATTCGTTTTTATTATTCAACATAGTTCCCTTCAAGAGCGATACAACGATTATAACGACCTTTCAATTTTTTGATACCATTTTGGTAGTACTCCTTCGGTTTTGCCTCAAAATAGGCCTCAGTTTCGGCGATCACTTCTTCATTGCAGCCAAATTTTTTCCCTGCAAGCATCCTTTTGAGGTGTGAGAACAAGAAAAAGTCGCTGGGGGCCAGATCTGGAGTATACGGTGTGTGGGGAAGCAATTCGAAGCCCAATTCATGAATTTTTGCCATCGTTCTCAATGACTTGTGGCACGGTGCGTTGTCTTGGTGGAACAACACTTTTTTTCTTCTTCATATGGGGCCATTTTACCGCGATTTCGACCTTCAAACGCTCCAATAACGCCATATAATAGTCACTGTTGATGGTTTTTCCCTTCTCAAGGTAATCGATAAAAATTATTCCATGTGCATTCCAAAAAACAGAGGCCATTACTTTGCCAGCGGACTTTTGAGTCTTTCCACGCTTCGGAGACGGTTCACCGGTCGCTGTCCACTCAGCCGACTGTCGATTGGACTCAGGAGTGTAGTGATGGAGCCATGTTTCATCCCTTGTCACATATCGATGGAAAAACTCGGGTATATTACGAGTTAACAGCTGCACACACCGCTCAGAATCATCAACACGTTGATGTTTTTGGTCAAATGTGAGCTCGCGCGGCACCCATTTTGCACAGAGCTTCCGCATATCCAAATATTGATGAATGATATGACCAACACGTTCCTTTGATATCTTTAAGACCTCTGCTATCTCGATCAACTTCATTTTACGGTCATTCAAAATCATTTTTTTGGATTTTTTTGATGTTTCGTCGGTAACCACCTCTTTCGGGCGTCCACTGCGTTCACCGTCCTCCGTGCTCATTTCACCACGCTTGAATTTTGCATACCAATCAATTATTGTTGATTTCCCTGGGGCAGAGTACGGAAAATCATTATCAAGCCAAGTTTTTGCTTCCACCGTATTTTTCACCTTCAGAAAACAGTATTTTATCAAAACACGAAATTCCTTTTTTTCACAATAACAAAAGTTGTTTCACAAAAGACACTGTATCTCACAAACTAATTGACTTACAGACGTCAAATTTTGATACGAATCATTTGAAGGTTGGTACTATATAAAAATAATATGCATTTAATACTAGCTACGCCATCTATGTGTCAGACCGGGGACTTATTAGCCCCCATTTAAACGGACCCCCAAATTTGGCTTGCGAATCTTCTAAGAGAAGCCAATTTCATCCGATCCGGCTGAAATTTGGTACATGGTGTTATTATATGGTCTCTAAAAACCATGCAGGAATTGGTCAACATTGGTCAATAATTATATATATGGGGGCTATATATAATTATTGACCCCAGATTTGACCTCCGGTGCCTTTTGGAGAAGTAAAATTCATCCGATCTGGTTGAAATTTGGTACGTGGTGGTAGTATATGATATTTAACAACCATGCCAAAAAAGATCCATATCAGTCCATTATCATATATAGCCCCCCCATATAAACCGATCCCGAGATTTGGTTTTGGAGCCTCTTGGAGGAATAAATTTCATCCGAGTCAGTTGAAATTTGGTACATTGTGCTAGTATATGGCCGTTAACAACCATGGCTAACTAGGTCCATATCGGTGTATAGTTATATATAGCCCTCAAATAGATCGATCCCCAATCACACAAAATTTGGTCCATATCAAGTTCATAATTGTATATATCCCCCATATAAGCGACCCTCATATTTCAATTCTGGCTCTCTAAGTACCGTACAGCGTTGCCAGAATTGTTTCACCAAAAACCGCTAGATTTGTCCAAAAAACTAGCCAAAAAAAGCTAAAAAATGTCAAAAAATAGCTAGAAAAAAAGCTAATTTTTTTTGTATCAAATGTCACATTTTTGATTGAAATTTATCAAACTTAAAGCTTTCTTTCACTTAAAACGCATATTATTTTAATTGTATTCATTCATTATAAATGATAAAAAAAACCCATTCTAACTGGCTTGCAAGTTTATACTGAATAAATCCATTCCATTAATAAATAGCAGATTTGTTTTGATCCTATCACAACGATTTTTTTTTGAATGTTTTTTTTTTTTTTTGGTGTTAACAAGAAATAATACCACATTCAAAACTTTATTACTATTATTAAATTATTTCTATGTTGGATTCCAAAGATTTTGTACACTAATGATTTTGGTATTGATTCCGAGTCAAATTTGAATTTATTCGTTTTTTCAGCTTTTTCTTCATGAGCTATCACATTGCTTTGAAAACGTGCTAACGACAACTTAAAGTTCCAAATTCAGACTCGACTTTAAGTAGAAATTATTCTATGTATACGTTTTTAAAATAAAATGTTGAAAACCCTCTTCTATTTTTGAACGCTATTTTGGTTTGTGGTCAAGATACAAAAACTCCACAAATTTAAAGACGATTTCATTAATTTTGAGAATTTTTTAGAATTGACCCTAGAATTGACGACTTTATCGCCTTTTGGACAAGGGAAACAGTTTATATAAGAGAAATTCACAAATGCTATTATAACCAAAATTCGCGTTTGTATTTTAAGGACATGAAATCTTTGGCCTCCACACCCTCAAAAAAAATCGCCTCTCTAACATATGTTCCAAACATATTTTGCAGGAAGCACATATATTATTGGATACTGCCGAAACATTAATATGTTTGTTTTATGTGAACATATTCTATTTTTGGAAGCATTTTGAGCCCAAAAATATTATATGCTTGGAAGAATTTTCCCCAAAGAAGATTGTGCTCATTCCCTAACATAATTTTCACTTCCACGAAATTTTTTAGTTCTTAGCACCTTTTTCTGTAATACAAATAATGTTGAAGAAATTATTCAATTTTATAATTTTTTTTTAAATTTTACCTTTCGCCTGGACAGAGAATCGAACCGAGGACCATACAGTTTGTAAGCCAACACACTACCACTGAGCTACGTAGCTGTTATAGTCACCAGAAGACAATTATCGTTATAAGTTACATTTATATAGCATAGTTTGCAGCGCCCACGAGCCCATGCAAACATAACATTATTTAACAGAAACATACATGTGTTGGCAACGTGGAGCAGTGGTTAGCATGTCTGCCGTACATGCAAAGGGTCGTGGGTTCAATCCCTGCTCCGACCAAACACCAATTGTTTTTTTTTTAATTTACGCATTTATATTTATACTATATTAAATTTTTATAATGAAACTTCGAAATGTGGGTTATTAAAGATTTACAGTCAGAAACAGTGCTTGATATAAACGAAATGGACTGAGCTTTTGGATAAAATATTATTTTTTTATTGCAAAAATAACAATTTTGTAATAAAAAACTGGTTTTGGTATAAAAGTTTGATATTTTGGAAGGAATTCAGAAACTCTAACAAAGGAAGAACGTGGGGTCGAGTATAAACATACATAAATAATTTTATAATATACACAAATTAAATAATATTTAGACTTAAATTAAATAATATTTAGACTTAAGCGTATAAAATTTTTGGCCTTATCATAAAGCAGTTTCCGAAACAACATATAAGCGGTTTCACAGAAATTGCTCTCTTTCGATTCTCTCGCTGTGTTAATTTGATATCTTTCGTCAACCCTCCCGGTTTTTATCTCTATTTCTTTCTCTATACTCTCTCTCTCTCTCTCTCTCTTTCGCTCTCTGAATAAAATATCACAACATATATATGTTTAATCGAAATTTGTAAATTTATATATGTTTACATTCACACATATAATTTTTATGAAACATGCATGCCCCAAACATAATATATTCTAACATATTAACATATGTGTTCCAAACATTTAGTGTTAGTTTGAGAACATTACATGCTTGCACTTAAATATATTGTGTTTAAAAATTGTGCCCGAAACACATTTTGTTTATATCGAAACATATGAAAAACATATTTTTCTAACAGTGCAACAATATTTTTTCAGTGTACAAAGCAATTCACATCTACTATTTTAATTTAGAAATATCATAATAACTTTAGAATATTATAATAACATAAAAAGGATATACGAGTCACATGCAAATATTCCTAATAATTTACTGACAGTTTATAAAGGGTGATTCTTTTGAGGTTAGGATTTTCATGCATTAGTATTTGACAGATCACGTGGGATTTCAGACATGGTGTCAAAGAGAAAGATGCTCAGTATGCTTTGACATTTCATCATGAATAGACTTACTAACGAGCAACGCTTGCAAATCATTGAATTTTATTACCAAAATCAGTGGCAGAAAATCCGCTTTTTTATCGACAAATTTTGTTCAGCGATGAGGCTCATTTCTGGTTGAATGGCTACGTAAATAAGCAAAATTGCCGCATTTGGAGTGAAGAGCAACCAGAAGCCGTTCAAGAACTGCCCATGCATCCCGAAAAATGCACTGTTTGGTGTGGTTTGTACGCTGGTGGAATCATTGGACCGTATTTTTTCAAAGATGCTGTTGGACGCAACGTTACGGTGAATGGCGATCGCTATCGTTCGATGCTAACAAACTTTTTGTTGCCAAAAATGGAAGAACTGAACTTGGTTGACATGTGGTTTCAACAAGATGGCGCTACATGCCACACAGCTCGCGATTCTATGGCCATTTTGAGGGAAAATTTCGGAGAACAATTCATCTCAAGAAATGGACCGGTAAGTTGGCCACCAAGATCATGCGATTTGACGCCTTTAGACTATTTTTTGTGGGGCTACGTCAAGTCTAAAGTCTACAGAAATAAGCCAGCAACTATTCCAGCTTTGGAAGACAACATTTCCGAAGAAATTCGGGCTATTCCGGCCGAAATGCTCGAAAAAGTTGCCCAAAATTGGACTTTCCGAATGGACCACCTAAGACGCAGCCGCGGTCAACATTTAAATGAAATTATCTTCAAAAAGTAAATGTCATGGACCAATCTAACGTTTCAAATAAAGAACCGATGAGATTTTGCAAATTTTATGCGTTTTTTTTTTTTTTTAAAGTTATCAAGCTCTTAACAAATCACCCTTTATAAGGAATTTGTATGGTAATAGTACATTTAATGTTTACGATAACTTTTATGAATACGAAGAAAAAACTTTACAAGGTGTATTTGCTGCAAAAATGCCCGCATAATGGCTGGAATAATTATTAATGTTTCAATTGAGCTTTGAAATATGTGGAAAACCTTATTCTGGCAGCAAGGTTTAAGTTAAAGTGAAGTTTTATCCATATTTCAATAGGAACATGCCGAAAATAAAAAAGCCAAAAATAGCTAAAAGGGTCATGAAAAAAAGCCAGAAAAAAAGCTAAAAGCTAAATGCATTTTTTCCCCGCTAAACGTCTTCAAAAAAAGCCAAATCTAGCGGGAAAAAAGCTAAATTGGCAACGCTGGTACCGTGCAAAAGTCCATATCGATTCGTAATTATTTGTAGACTTACCTTTTTTGTCCAATATATACCACGTATGGACTAACTCACAATTTAGAAAACGATGTTAAGAAGTTTTAAGATACCACAACCCAAGTAATTTGATTGTGGATGACAGTTTTGCGTAGAAGTTTCTATGCAATCAATGGTGGAGGGTACATACACAGAAAAAATATCGCCAAAATATTTCCAATTAAAAAGTTAATTGAAGTTGAAATTTTTTGTCAATTAATAAATTAATTGATACAATTAACTTTTTAATTTAATTCAATTAAATCGGAGTAAAAGATTGGCCACCAAGTTGGGCCAAAACTCTGGCTTCTGGGGCCATATAAGTCCATATAGGGCGAAAACTATATATCGTTACCTTAATATAGAAAGGCCCCAACTCATAATTTTTTGAAATCGTGTTTTTTGTCGATTCTGACAGAGCACCATCAGATACACCTTCCATAAAAAATTTACGGAGTTGCTTTGAAAAATAGCGAAGTTATTAGTTAATAATGTAAAGCCCTAACTCATATCCACACAATATGTACAAAAAAAAGCCCTAACTCATACCCACACAATATGTACAAAAAAGCCTAACTCAATTATTACTGCAAAAACACATAGTAGGCATAGATTTTCTGATTTTGTTTATATTGCTTTTGTGTTATGTATGTCTGTGAGCGGTTATTGCTGTTGTTGTTGTTGTAACAGTTTTTAATGTGGTCTCATCCATTTTGTTCTATGCTTGTGTAGTCCAACTTGTAGCCAGATCAAGGAACTCTGCGACAAGGATGTCCAGAGTGATCTGGTGGTGAGACGGGTAGCTGGGCAAGCAAAAAGGTGACGAGTGCCATGTGGCCCTTGATTGCAGATGTGACACACGTCAGCTACGCTGCTATCAATCACTAATAAGTATGAATTGAGGCGGCTGCACTTGCCTGATCGTAGTTGGGCCAAAACTACCTTGGTCTGCCGTGGGAGGTCTCTCTCCTCCGGTGCTATGGGCGACGGTCGGACTCCGAGAACTGGATTAACCTTGTAGCTTTTCACCGCTTCAGCTACAGTATCCTCATGAATCCTGTTCAGACCTGACATGTCTGCTGCCTGATCTAGAGGCTCTCTTTTGTAACGCTTGATCTCGCGCTCTAGAAGGTGAAGATCAACCCTTACATTCCTGGGTGGAGGTTATCTATCCACAAGATGGTGATTCGGATGGCAACTTCGATGGCAACATGTACCTAATTGTGTCGACGCACTGGGATGATCTTGGCCTCCGCATAAAGGTGATCCAGGGGTGTACAATCTCGACGCTGTCAGATGTGGGTGGAATCGAGGACAGGTAGAGGTTAAACAGTGCCGGAGATATCACCCCGCCTTGGGGAACTCCTTGTTTAACTCTACGGGGTTTTGACTTCTTGTCCCTGAATTCCACGTACGACTGGCGTCCACACATATAATTCACAACCCAACGCTTCGTTCCTGCCGGTAGGGACGTATTCTCGATGTCCTCAAATAGTGTGGCATGGTTGACCGTATCGAATGCTTTCGATAGGTCAAGTGCCACCAGGACCGTCCTATGACACGGCTTGGGCTGATTAAGTCCCCTATTGATATGTGTCAAAATGGCATGTAAGGCTGGGGAGGAGTAGTGCCTCATGTGTCTTGGCTACTGGCGAGAGAAGGGTTATCGGTCTGTGCGATTCACTTTTATGAACAATAACCTTATAAAACCAAAGTTTATATTATCTTCAAATATAAACTGTTTTATCAATTCCAACATTTGCTTTACTTAAATATGAATTGATATGTTATTTTTTTTTTCTTTTAAGTTGAGCAAGAAAAAGCCCCAACTCATTTTTTTGTTCAAAAATTCAAACCCAAAAAGCCCTAAGTCATACAAATTAATTAAAAATGTAAATATTAAAAAAATTATTATAATTTTGAATTTGTCTGATGTTAATAATAAAAACTACATTTTAAATATTTTTGTATCTGGTGTGTTTCTTATTTTATTAAGTTTTTTCCTCCTCCTGTAAACTTCGTTTTTCATGAGTTAGGGCCTTTGTATATTAAGGTAACGATATGGAAGCTATATTTAAATATGAACCGATTTCGACCAAATTTGGCACGCATAGCTATAATGCTGATTCTACTCTCTGTGCAAAATTTCCATTAAATCGGAGTAAAAGATTGGCCTCTGTGGTCATATGAGTGTAAATCGGGCGAAAGCTATATATGGGAGCTATATCTAAATCTGAACCGATTTCAACCAAATTTGGCACACATAGCTACAATGCTAAATCTACTCCCTGTGCAAAATGTCAACTAAATCGGAGCAAAAAATTGGCCTCTGTGGTCATTTGAGTGTAAATCGGGCGAAAGCTATATATGGGAGCTATATCTAAATCTGAACCGATTTCCACCAAATATGACACGCATAACTATAATGCTAATTTTACTCCCTGTGCAGAATTTCAACTAAATCGGAGCAAAAAATTGGCCTCTGTGGGCAAAGGAGTGTAAATCCGGCGAAAGCTATATATGGGAGCTATATCTAAATCTGAACCGATTTGGATGATATTTTGCAAGTTTTTCGAGACTCATAAAATATTCGGATGTACGGAATTTGAGGAAGATGGGTTGATATACACGCCAATTAAGACCAGATCGGTGAAAAATATATATGGCAGCTATATCTAAATCTGAACCGATTTTTTCCAAAATCAATAGGGATCGTCTTTGAGCCGAAGCAGGACCCTATACCAAATTTTAGGACAATCGGACTAAAACTGCGAGCTGTACTTTGCACACAAAAATACATCAACAGACAGACAGACAGGCAGACAGACGGACATCGCTAAATCGACTCAGAATTTAATTCTATGACGATCGGTATACTAAACGATGGATCTCAGACTTTTCCTTCTTGGCGTTACATACAAATGGACAAACTTATTATACCCTGTACCACGGCAGTGGTGAAGGGTATAATTAATTGATTCAATTAACAAATCAAATTCGGAAGACTAACTCAGTTAAAAAAAGTGCTGATTTTTTTTATTTTTATTTAAAATTGTATTTCAAACAATCATTTGTTAATCCAAATAAAAACTCTAAGCCAATTCAGAAAGTAATAAAAAATAGTTGCATTTTTTAAGTAATAAATTAATTGAGTTTTGCAATCAACATCAATTAAATTTTGAATTGAATCAATTAAAAAATTAATTGAAATTTGCTGAAAAAAAATCCATTAATCTTTTAATCAAGAATTTTTTCTATGCCTAATTAAAACTATCATTTTCGTGATTGAAGACATTTCAATTAAAAAATTAATTAGATCAATTAATTTGGTGATTGAATCAGAAAAAAAAAAATTTTGTGCGTAAGATTCGGCCTGGCCGAACTTACGGACGTATAAACTTGTTCTTCCAAATTTTGGTCCCACTAATGTATGCTAAAAGAATAGTAAAACTTTGTTTATAATTTTACAACACATTTTTTCACAGAATATTTGTGGGATCTACTCACACATAAAAAAAATACATTTGAGAAAAATCAGATTATAAACATTATACATTTTGGTCTGTGTGTAGGATATTTCCCTTGACATCATGCCTTAAGAAGATGCAAATATTCTAACAAGAATACAAAACAGAATAAATATAAAATTTCACAACGAAAGCACAAACACACACACACATTTACAAAGTCATTGAAAGTAAGACGAAATAATACGCCTAAATGGGCCTTAATGTTATTTATCTTAACGTATAAATCCTTAGCTGGAATCATAGTCACATACACATACATTCTCTCCTTTGAATACAGCCAACATCTGCATACGCATACATTGATTACATGTACACTCTGCACACATTAAACCATTACCACAAACTGGATGAAAGAGGAAACAGATATGGGGACAAAAAAAAAAATAAAAAAATAAAGGAAACACAAAAAAGTGTTTTAGGAATTGAAGATTGAAATGAAAGCTTTAGAACAAGAGGCTGAAACAAAATAAAAATTGATGACTTTAACAAAAAATTCAAAATGAAAGCTATGAAGGAAAAAAATTACAATCATTCACAGTGGGATATGAATTTCTTTAAATTTACGCTCATGTCATTTAATAGGCTCAAAGTGAACATATACCAGAGACTTAGAGATACATAGGTATTAAGAAAGAATAAGAGAAAGGCTGAAGTTTCTAGGAATCGTTAAAGTCATATAAAATATGGAATTAATGGTCTGAAAATATAAAACAAACTGGTTCTTTTTATACCCACCACCATAGGATGCGGGTATATTAACTTTGTCATTCCGTTTGTAACACATAGACATATTGGTATAAGGCCCCATAAAGTATAAATATTCTGGGTCTTGGTTAAATTCTGAGTTGATCTAGCTATGTCCGTCCATACGTCCGTCCGTCTGTGGAAATAACTTTCGAACGAAACAAACTATCAAAACTTGGCACAAGTAGTTGTTATTGATTTAGGTCGGATTGTATTGCAAGTGGGCCATATCGGACCACGTTTACGTATAGCCCCCATATAAACGGACCCCCAAATTTGGCTTGCAGACCTCTAAGAGAAGCAAATTTCATCCGATCCGGCTGAAATTTGGTACATGGTGTTAGTATATGGTCACTAACAGCCATGCAAAAATTGGTCCACATCTGCCCATAATTATATATAGCCCCCATATAAACCGATCCCCCGATTTGGCTTTCGGAGCCTCTAAGAGAAGCAAATTTTATCCGATCCGGCTGAAATTTGGTACATGGTGTTGGTATATGGTCACTAACAGCCATGCAAAAATTGGTCGACATCGGCCCATAATTATATATAGCCCCCATATAAACCCATCCCCCGATTTGGCTTTCGGAGCCTCTAAGAGAAGCAACTTTTATCCGATCTGGCTGAAATTTGGTACATGGTGTTAGTATATGGTCCCTAACATCTATGCAAAAATTGGTCCACATCGGCCAAAAATTATATATAGCCCCCATATAAACGGACCCCCAAATTTGGCTTGCAGACCCTCTAAGAGAAGCAAATTTCATCCGATCCGGCTGAAATTTGGTACATGGTGTTAGTATATGGTCCCTAACATCTATGCAAAAATTGGTCCACATCGGCCAATAATTATATATAGCCCCCATGTAAACCCATCCCCAAATTTGGCTTGCGGAGGCTTTAGGAGGAACAAATTTCATCCAATCCGGCTGAAATTTGGTACATTGTGTAAGTATATGGTCTTTAACAACCATTCAAAAATTGGTCGAAATCGGTCCATAATTATATATAGCCCCCATATAAACCGATCCCCCGATTTGGCTTGCGGAGCCTCTATGAGGAGCAAATTTCATCCGATCCGGCTTAAATTTGGTACATGGTGTTAGTATATGGTCTCTAACAACCACGCAAAAATTGGTCCACATCGGTCCATAATCATATATAGCCCCCATATAAACCGATCCCCCGATTTGGCTTGAGGAGCCTCTAAGAGAAGCAAATTTCATCCGATCCGGCTGAAATTTGGTACATTGTGTAAGTATATGGTCTTTAACAACCATTCAAAAATTTGTCCACATCGGTCCATAATTATATATAGCCCCCATATAAACCGATCCCCAGATTTGACCTCCGGAGCCCCTTGGAAGAGCAAAATTCATCCGATTCGGTTGAAATTTGGTACGTGATGTTAGTATATGGTATCCAACAACCATGCATGAATTGGTTCATATCAGTCCATAATTATATATAGCCCCATATAGACCGATCCCCAGATTTGACCTCCGCTGCCTTTTGGAGAAGCAAAATTCATCCGATCTGATTGAAATTTGGTACGCGGTTTTACTATATGATATTTAACAACCATGCCAAAAGTGGTCCATATCAGTCCATAATCATATATAGACCCATATAAACCGATCCCGAGATTTGGTTTTGGAACCTCTTGGATGAGCAAATTTCATCCGAGTCAGTTGAAATTTGGTACATTGTGCTAGTATTATATGGCCGTTAACAACCATGCCTAACTAGGTCCATATCGGTCTATAGTTATATATAGCCCTCAGATAAATCGATCCCCAATCACACAAAAATTGGTCCATATCAAGTTCATAATTGTATATAGCCCCCCATATAAGCGTCACCCATATTTCAATTCTGGCTCCCTACGTACCGTGCAAAAGTCCATATCGATTCGTAATTATTTGTAGACTTACATACATTTTAGTCTAATATATACCACGTGTGGACTAACTCACAATTTAGAAAACGATTTAAGATACCACAACCCAAGTAATTCGATTGTGTATAACAGTCTTTCGTAGAAGCTTCTACGCAATCCATGGTGGAGGGTACATAAGATTCGGCCTGGCCGAACTTACGGCCGTTTATACTTGTTAAGAGTTTCATTCGAGTTTTTTATTTTGTTAGTCAAAATATCGATTAAAAATAACTTTTTTGATAGCACTTATAACCGTTACGGTCCCTCGTATATTGTTTCTAACAACCATGCATATGTTAAATGGGTCCTTAAACTGTTTTCCAATGTCTACCAATGTGCTACGTGTATCCCTAGTGTATAGATTTTTTTCTGAAATTACCTTAGAGGTGAAGAGAAAAACTCCATTGTACATTTATTACAAGAATATATCAAGAAATGTTGGGTATTTAATATACAAGCAAATCCCCCTCCACCAACCCATCTGCACCCATATTCATTCATTCATTCTTATGGTTTGGCAATCAGTATTCCACTATGCATTCACAAAAAGAACATTATACCCATTAGTATTCATTATTTCCATGTGCGAATTTCTCTAGAAATCGATGGTTATGTGTTAAAATGTAATGGCTGGAGGAGGGGGGTATCTACATTTCCATATGAATGTGATTCGTTTAATATCGACATTCGCTGAGGGGGGAAAGGAAACAATCCCCAAACAATTCATGTCAAAATCGAATAGCAAATACTATCAACAAATTTGTGTTCGACCCTCCTCCAGGCTGCCTTATATTCCATAGACTCTGGAGCATTCTCATTAAAAGCACCTGCCAAAAGCCACTCAAGGGGCAATTCTTTGCCTATTTCACCTTTACCAATCCTATTATCTAAATGAAAATATATATCTTTTGTTTGAGGAGAAGGACTGGCAAGGGAGAGCGAAAAGAGTGAATAGAGGAGTGGTTAGGCATAATCAATAATCATCACAAACTTAGGCTCTTACAAATGAACTCTCACACACATCCATAGAAACTTACCTCTAGGACCATGGGAAATGAGGCAAACCGAACAACGGTCTCTGAACAAACAAACAAACAGACGCTGGAAAATAATTCAGATGCCCAAACCGGAAATCATACATTACTCAGTATTTGCACCTCATTGAATTTGAAACGATATTCTCTGGTTCTCTTCTTCGCTCTCTCGCTCACTCTTTCTCTAGCTAAGACGGAAACAAGTACTTAGACTCTATTCATGTGCTAATATGCCATTATGAAGAATATGAAGGAGTGTGTGATTGTTTTTTTTTCGAACTTTTTTTATACTTCTCTGCCATTGTTCCCCAAATGTCATCCCATTTTGAGCCCATGGTCACTTAGTGTATGTGTGTTGGTTTGTAAATGAAATCCCTTTTACCCTCTTCTCGGTTAGAGTAAACTCTTATCGTTGATTCAACTTGACTTATGGAACTAAAACCATGGTTATGTCGTTAAGTCACATTCTCTGGCACATTCACATTCAATTTGTTAAAATCGGAAGTATTCATTCATCTGCACGATTGCACACGCACAAATGTCATTTTGACAGTTTTATTTGAATGGCTCGGGTGACGAGTTATGTAGACTTGAGTATCACCGTGTGTGTTTTTTGGGGGAGGGGGGAGATCCCTTGAGTGGGAATATTCATTTCTTCTCATATCCGTTGTGTGTGTTTGTGTGGCGGAATAAAAATTTCTGACACAATTTCACATGAAAATTTTTCTATTCGTCATACACGGACAAGATATATGGATTAATGGCAGAGAATTGTTGTTGGTCTCCCCCAAGGGGATGTAACATATGATATTATTCAGGGTAGCTGATATTGGGCGTTACAAATTCACACAATCATATTTTTTGTGTAAAAATATTTTTGAGAATTAATTCACTGTTGTTTCGATACGACAACAGGATGTAACATCTTATATTATTCTGGGTAGCTGACACGAGGTGTTTCAAATTCATTGGACTATAGTTTTTGTATGAAAATATTTGAGAATTAATTCACTTAAAGGGTGATACGGTCAAAATTTGGTCAATATAAACTTGACGTATTTCTTTGAATTTTGCATTTAAAAAACACCCTGAACACCCCTCATTTTGAAGGTGTGTGTGTGTAGAATGTTGCTCCTGTTTTGATTTTGGAATTCACTCTTCAGTTGTCAAAATGCCGTCCAAGCAAGAAGAGCAGCGTATCAAAATTTTGCTCGCGCATCGCGAAAATCCGAGCTACTCGCACGCAAAGCTGGCAAAATCGCTAAAAGTTGCCAAATCAACCGTTACAAATGTAATTAAAGTGTTTGGGGAACGTTTGTCGACAGCCAGGAAGTCTGGATCGGGGAGAAATCGAAAACCGGATGCCGCTGAGACGACAAAGAGAGTTGCCGGTAGTTTCAAGCGAAACCCTAACCTCTCTCTCCGAGATGCCGCAAATAAGCTGGATGTATCGTCTACAACCGTGCATCGAGCCAAAAAACGAGCCGGAAGGTAGTGACTCCAAATCGCGATGATAAACAAAATACGACGGCCAAAGCGCGATCCCGGAGGCTGTACACGGCGATGCTGACGAAGTTTGGCTGTGTGGTAATGGACGACGAAACCTACGTCAAAGCCGACTACAAGCAGCTTCCGGGACAGGAGTTTTATACGGCAAAAGGAAGGGGAAAGGTAGCAGATATTTTCAAGCACATAAAACTGTCAAAGTTCGCAAAGAAATATCTGGTTTGGCAAGCCATCTTTACCTGTGGCTTGAAAAGCAGCATTTTCATAGCTTCCGGGACTGTCAACCAAGAAATTTACGTGAAAGAGTGTTTGAATAAACGTCTGCTGCCTTTTCTGAAGAAACACGGTTGTTCCGTACTGTTTTGGCCGGATTTGGCATCTTGCCATTACGGTAAAAAGGCCATGGAGTGGTACGCCACCACCAACAACGTGCAGGTGGTTCCCAAGGACAAGAACCCTCCCAACACGCCAGAGCTCCGCCCAATTGAGAAATACTGGGCTATTGTCAAGCGGAACCTAAAGAAGACCAAAAAAACTGCTAAGGACGAGCAGCAGTTCAAGGCAAACTGGCTTTCTGCGGCGAAGAAGGTGGACAAGGTGGCTGTACAAAATCTGATGGCAGGTGTCAAGCGTGAGGCCCGGCAATTCGGATTTGGAAAAGCGAAAGCCTAACTGAATATTTTTCCTGAATTTTATACTAATTGAACTTGAAAAAGAAATTTAAATTGATTTTTTAAGTAAACGATTTCACCAATTTACACGCGTTTTCCCTTGACCAAATTTTGACCGTATCACCCTTTGTGTGTGCAAAATTTGGTTGAAATCGGTTCAGATTTAGATATAGCTCCCATATATATCTTTCGTCCGATTTACACTCATATGACCACGGGGGCCAAAGTTATATTCCCATTTACGTGAAATTTTAACTATGCATGTCAAATTTAGTCAAAATCGGTTAAGATTATATAGCTCCCATATATACGTACAACAAGGTAGAGGAAATATGGTAGACTTTTTCATATTTTAGACCCATTTTCAATGGGATTTTCCTCCAATTATGTTAACTAGATAGCGTAGCCGATTTAAATTTTAATTCTAGGGATTTTGCACAAGTACAAATTGGAAATGCAAACCTTTATATAGCTCCCAGGAAATTTAAAGTAGTTGAGTTGGTAACACAAATGTTGGTCTACATAGTGGTGAAGGGTATAATATAGTCGGCCCGCCCGACATTAGACTTTATTTACTTGTTTTTCTATAGAAAATTTTGTCGAACTTTTATTTCTATAGAAAATTTTGTAAGAAGTTTATTTCTACAGCAAATTTTGTAACAATTTTATTTCTATGACAAATTTTGTCAAAATTTGATTTCTATGACAAATTTTGTCAAAATTTGACTTCTATGGCAAATTTTGTCAAAATTTGATTTCTATGACAAATTTTTTCAAAATTTGATTTCTATGGCAATAAAAATTATGTCAAAATTGTATTTCGGTAGAAAATTTTGTCAAAATTTTATTTCGATAGAAACAATTTGTCAATATTTTATTTCGATAGAAAAAATTTTTCAATATTTTATTTCGATTGAAAATTTTGTCGGAATATTATTTCTATAGAAAATTTTGTCAAAATTTTATTTCTATTGAAAATGTTGTCAAAATTTTATTTCTATAGAAAATTTTGTGAAAATTTTATTTCTATTGAAAATGTTGTCAAAATTTTATTTCTATAGAAAATTTTGTCAAAATTTTATTTCTATAGAAATTTTTGTCAAAATGTTATTTCATTAGAAATTCTGATTTTATTCGATCTTTCTTTTATTCAATAAAAAAACGATCTCAAACTTGAAAAATTATTTTCTATTGAAAATTTTATTTCTATAGAAAATTTTGCCAAAATTTTATTTCTATAGAAAATTTTGCCAAAATTTTATTTCTATAGAAAATTTTGTCAAAATTTTATTTCGACAGAAAATTTTGTCTAAATTTTATTTCTATGGCAAATTTTGTCAAAACTTATTTTCTGTGGAGAATTTTTTCAAAATTTTATTTCGACTGAGAAATTTGTCAAAATTGTATTTCGATAAAGAAATTTGTTGTTGTTTTTGATTTCAGCTTAAAACCCATGATAATTGGTTGATAGTTTTGCTGCAAGTAGAGGATGCTGATTAAGAATGTGGAAACGTGCGTCCATCCAACCATCTTGCAGTCTATAGGACTTTGCCCAAATATATTTGACAATCATTCTTTTCCTATGTTGGTTAAGCTACACTTGTAGCTTAGTCAATGCATGGTATTAAGCTGAAATCAAAAACAACAACAATGATTAAAGGAAAACAGCAACAATAACAAAACAAAGCGAATAAAGAAATTTGTCAAAATTTTATTACTATAGAAAATTTTGTCAAAATTTTATTTCTATAGAAAATTATGTCAACAATTTATTTCGATTGAAAGTTTTTATTTATGTTGCAATTATTAAACCATTTTGATGAAATTTGGTACATGTTTTTTTTTTTTAGCACAACGACGAACATCGGATCAAATTTAGATTTTCACAAATTTTGTTACATTATCCACACTAATTCAGCGAGTTAATCTTTTTATACCCTAAACCACATAGTGGGCAGGGTATAATAACTTTGATCTGCCAAAAAAATGTGCCTACCAGAAATATTGATTTTAGATAAATAATATATGATAAAATATATGCCGATCGACTCAGAATCACCTCCTGAGTCGATCTATCATCTAAATCGGTTCAGATTGAGATATAGCTCTCATATATATGCAGCGCCCAATTTTGAAAAACTTGTCCCTAATAACCTTATTTTGACCATTTATTAACCGACCTTTTTCAAATTTAGCACAAAGTCTCCTTCTTTTTTAATAATGGGCTCAATATTACTTTTATACCAACTCTGTAGGTGCAAAATCAAGTATAGCTAGAACTATATATAATATCAGAAATTTCTGCTCAGATTGTGACAGAACTCCCATAAAAATGTACCCCTTAATCTTCTTAAATATGGAAATGTGGTTTATCTCTCAAACCTATACCAATGTTACCCCACAAATGCTTATGTTTAGTAATTCAGTAGGGGTTGTTTAGGGTATGATATAGTCGGCCCCGCCCGACTTTCTACTTTACTTACTTGTTTAATGATAGACTTAATATTAGTGGCGTACTAACTCATTAGATGGGTATGAGAAAATATGGTTTATTTCCAAACCTATTTCAAAAGGGTACCCCACAAATTCTTCTGTTGAGGATATAATATAGTCGCCCGACTTGTTAATTTATTCGCTTGTTTTGAAAATCGAACCAAATCTACTTTTGATTAAAAAGTCGAAAAATCGACATTGGATAAGACTTAGACTTAAATCTTATCACTGTGCTTGTTATTTCGTATGTTTTTGTAGGAGCATCCTGAACATCTATTTTGACCCAATTTTTCCTACAGTGGAATGCATATCGAACAATCGATATGACAGAATCTGCAAACACACTTAACTGTTTTATGTCAGCTACGAAATTTCTCATATCGTGGTTTTGTATTATTCTTCTTGGCCTGTATCCTCCTTCTCCTTCGAAACGTGTGGTTTATTTCAGTTTCACAATTATAAATTTGATGGATTATTCAATCTATCCAGCAATCCAGATATCCAATACTGCTTGCCATCAATGCTGGTAGCCTCAATTAAGAATAAAGCAAAAAACAAATCCTTGTTGAAGATGAATGAGTCTTCGATGAGAGCTCAAAATTGCTATGCCACTGTCACCAGACAAGCCACAATGAAGAATTTCCGTAATTGTCAAAATAGATGTGGTATCTCTGATGATAATGATGCTAACGGCAAGGATGTTGGCAATGATTTAACATCGTGACGTCTATGGCCAATGATTTTCATCCGTTTTTATTTCTATTAAGATTTTCTTATAGCTGCTATTTCGTCTTATGTATTTCTATAAATGCCTGTTTTTATACGCTCCTCCATAGGATGGGGGGTATATTAACTTTGTCATTCCGTTTGTAACACATCGAAATATTGCTCTCAGACCCCATAAAGTATATATATGCTGGGTCGTGGTGAAATTCTGAGTCGATCTGAGCATGTCCGTCCGTCTGTTGAAATCACGCTAACTTCCGAACGAAACAAGCTATCGACTTGAAACTTGGCATAAGTAGTTGTTATTTGGCTTGCGAAGCTTCTTAGAGAAGCAAATTTCCTCCGATCCGGTTGAAACTTGGTGCGTGGTGTTAGTATATGGTCTGTAACAACCATGCAACAATTGGTCCATATCGGTCCATAATTATATATAGCCCCCATATAAACCGATCCCCAGATTTCAACTCCGGAGGCTCTTAAAGGGTGATACGGTCAAAATTTGGTCAATATAAACTTGACGTATTTCTTTCAATTTTGCATTTAAAAAACCTGAACACCCTCATTTTGAAGGTGTCTGTGTGTAGAATGTTGCTCCTATTTTGATTTTGGAATTCACTCTTCAGTTGTCAAAATGCCGTCCAAGCAAGAAGAGCAGCGTATCAAAATTTTGCTCGCGCATCGCGAAAATCCGAGCTACTCGCACGCAAAGCTGGCAAAATCGCTGAAAGTTGCCAAATCAACCGTTACAAATGTAATTAAAGTATTTGGGGAACGTTTGTCGACAGCCAGAAAGTCTGGATCGGGGGGAAATCGAAAACCGGAAGCCGCTGAGACGACAAAGAGAGTTGCCGGTAGCTTCAAGCGAAACCCTAACCTCTCTCTCCGAGAAGCCGCAAATAAGCTGGGTGTATCGTCTACAACCGTGCATCGAGCCAAAAAACGAGCCGGACTATCGACTTACAAGAAGGTAGTGACTCCAAATCGCGATGATAAACAAAATACGACGGCCAAAGCGCGATCCCGGAGGCTGTACACGACGATGCTGACGAAGTTTGACAGCGTGGTAATGGACGACGAAACCTACGTCAAAGCCGACTACAAGCAGCTTCCGGGACAGGAGTTTTATACGGCAAAAGGAAGGGGAAAGGTAGCAGATATCTTCAAGCACATAAAACTGTCAAAGTTCGCAAAGAAATATCTGGTTTGGCAAGCCATCTGTACCTGTGGCTTGAAAAGCAGCATTTTCATTGCTTCAGGGACTGTCAACCAAGAAATTTACGTGAAAGAGTGTTTGAATAAACGTCTGCTGCCTTTCCTGAAGAAACACTGTTGTTCCGTGCTGTTTTGGCCGGATTTGGCATCTTGCCATAACGGTAAAAAGGCCATGGAGTGGTACGCCGCCAACAACGTGCAGGTGGTTCCCAAGGACAAGAACCCTCCCAACACGCCAGAGCTCTGCCCAATTGAGAAATACTGGGCTATTGTCAAGCGGAACCTAAAGAAGACCAAAATACTGCTAAGGACGAGCAGCAGTTCAAGGCAAACTGGCTTTCTGCGGCGAAGAAGGTGGACAAGGTGGCTGTACAAAATCTGATGGCAGGTGTCAAGCGTGAGGCCCGGCAATTCGGATTTGGAAAAGCGAAAGCCTAACTGAATATTTTTCCTGAATTTTATACTAACTGAACTTGAAAAAGAAATTTAATTTGATTTTTTAAATAAACGATTTCACCGATTTACACGCGTTTTCCCTTGACCAAATTTTGACCGTATCACCCTTTAGTGGAGCACAATTCATCCGATCCGTTTGAAATTTGGTACATTTCACTAGTATATGGTCGCTAACAACCATGCCAAAATTGGTCCATATCGGGCCAATCCGCAATCACACAAAAATTGGTCCATATCGGTTCATATTTATGGTTGCCACTCGAGCCAAAAATAATATACCAAAATTTTATATCTATAGAAATTTTTGTCAAAATTTTATATCTATAGAAATTTTTTTCAAAATTTTATTTCTATAGAAAATTTTGTCAAGATTTTTCTATCGAAAATTTTGTCAAAATTTTATTTCTATAAAAAATTTTGTCAAAATTTATTTCTATAGAAAATTTTGTCAAAATTTTATTTCTATAGAAAATTTTGTCAAAATTTTATTTCTATAGAAAATTTTGTCAAAATTTATTTTTATAGAAAATTTTGTCAAAATTTTATTTCTATAGAAAATTTTGTCAATATTTTATTTCTATAGAAAAGTTTGTCAAAATTTTATTTCTATAGAAAATTTTGTCAAAATTTTATTTCTATAGAAAATTTTGTCAAAATTTTATTTCTATAGAAAATTTTGTCAAAATTTTATTTCTATAGAAAATTTTGTCAAAATTTTATTTCTATAGAAAATTTTGTCAAAATTTTATTTCTATAGAAAATTTTGTCAAAATTTTATTTCTATAGAAAATTTTGTCAAAATTTTATTTCTATAGAAAATTTTGTCAAAATTTTATTTCTATAGAAAATTTTGTCAAAATTTTATTTCAATAGAAAATTTTGTCAAAATTTTATTTCTATAGAAAATTTTGTCAAAATTTTATTTCTATAGAAAATTTTGTCAATTTTTTTTCTACAGAAAATTTTGTCAAAATTTTATTTCTATAGAACATTTTGTCAAAATTTTATTTCTATAGAAAATTTTGTCAAAATTTTATTTCTACAGAAAATTTTGTCAAAATTTTATTTCTATAGAAAATTTTGTCAACAATTTATTTCTATAGAAAATTTTGTCAAACTGAATTATTTACGTATTTAATCGGCCTTTTTTATTTAATATAGACCCCGTATGGACTAACTTACAATTGAGTAGACTGTGTTAAGAAGTTTTAAGATACCTTGCTATCGGCAAGTGTTACCGCAACCCAAGTAATTCGATTGTGGATGACAGTCTTTAGTAGAAGTTTCTACGCAATCCATGGTGGAAGGAAACTAAGATTCGGCCTGGCCGAACTTACGGCCGTATATACTTGTTATACTTCAGGGGTGCTATTACCCCTATTTCACAATTTTTGAGGATACTATTTATGGATTTCCTTTAAGAGCAAATTTATATGGTCTGTCATAGTCCCATGAGAAGGTTGCGAACAATGAATAATGGTGATGTGTTTGAAATCGTAAATTCCTTTTCGGACTATTTCATTTGATGGTGTGCGGTGGGAAGTGTTTGGTAATTTATACAGCAAATGACCGTGAAGAGATAAGAAATGATTTTATATCATTTTACTAATTCAATTAAACTAAGTGATGATATTTTCTAAGCTTTTGAAGTAATCAAATCAATGTCGTTTTTATACCCTGCGCCACACTGTGGAACAGGGTATTATTATATTGACAGGTAGATGACACCAACCTACAAAAACTGGGTAAGTAGTTTAGGTGCCTGTAGCGCCTGTAGGGTGATGATAATAGACATACAGATAGACATAGTTACATTGCCTTAGATTCTTACTTATTTCTGCATAATCGGGAATACTTATTCCTTTTCTGTGTGTAAATAGTGAAACCTCTCAACGTTGGCCACTCTGAAAACCAGACACCAATGTAATAATGGGCTCAATATTAGTGGCATACTAATTTTTTTTATGATACGTTTGATATAATATCACAATAAAATTAAGATTTCAAAAGAGGACACCACATAACATAAATGTGGAAAAATGTGTACCTCAAACAAAAAAAGTCAACGAAAATTTCGTAACTTCCAGTTTAACTTCATACTGGATGTATATACGGGCGAAACTTCAGCCCACCACCATTATACTTCTTTTGTAGTACCCACTACCATTTTTCGCACAAAGTTCTACTAAAAAACTACCATCCACAATCGACTTACTAACAGTTGCAGGGTATCACAAAATCTCTGAACATTATCTTCTAAATTGTAAGTTAGTCCATATGAATCGATTTGAACCAATTGGATGGTTATAGAGGGCCAAATAACAACCGGGTTCCAACATGAGGCTTCTGAGCTACATGTAATTATAGACCGACATTTTGCAATTTTTTGCACGGTTGTTTTGAAGGTATACAATTAAATAACGTAGCAACTTTCCACCGGATAGGATGAACTTTGCTATTCCAAAGTGTTCCGGATGTCAAATCTGGAGATTGGTTTATATGGGCATCGATATGAACCAATTTTTACATGGTTGTTAGAGGGCATATTCTAACATGACGTAAGAAATTTCAACCAGATAGGAATAAATTTAGTCCTCCAACAGGTTCCCTTTTAGATAAATTTAGAACGACGCCAATAAGAGCCCCTTCAAACTACAAGAAAAAGTTAATTTTAAGATAGTTGTAAAAGAATCATTACAATCAAGTAAAATACGATTGTTTAGATGTTTATTACTTTGAATAAAAATGTATAAATTATTCCAGGTATAACATTTTATATGAATAAAAACTGAACATAATGTCTTAAAAAGAGGAATTATGTTGATGTATAAGTTGCAATGCTATATTCGGCTGATGCTCCAGCGTCAATTAGTGTTTATTCTTGATGAAGGCAGCGTGTCTAGAAAAATATCTGAAAAACTATCCTTTATTCCATTTGGAAAGTCGAAAATTGTTCGCCAATATACCTTTCACAATTTTAAGCGTAATAACTATGTTTTTTACACTTCCTTTTTGATTTTATTTAAATAAATAATAATAAGCTAATTGTGCTTGGTATTTCACAAAATATAAAATTGCTCTTGTAACAATAGTGATGGCAAAATACGTTCATGTAAATTTCGTACTTTTCGTACGTAATAACAAATTTCATCCGATCCGGCTGAAATTTGGTACATGATGTTAGTATATGGTCACTAACAACCATGTAAAAATTGGTCCACATCGGCGCATAATTATATATAGCCCCCATATAAACCGATCACCAGATTTGACCTCCGGAGCCTCTTGGAAGACCAAAATTCATCTGATTCAGTTGATATTTGGTACGTGGTGTTAGTATATGGTATCCAACATCCACACAGGAATTGGTTCATATCAGTCTATAATTATAAATAACCCCCATATAAACCAATCACTAGATTTGACCGATCCCCCGATTTGGCTTGCGGAGCCTCTAAGAGAAGCAAATTTCATCCGATCCGGCTGAAATTTGGTACATGGTATTAGTATATAGTCTCTAATGACCATGCAAAAATTGGTCCACATCGGCGCATAATTATATATAGCCCCCATATAAACCGATCACCAGATTTGACCTCCGGAGCCTCTTGGAAGACCAAAATTCATCTGATTCAGTTGATATTTGGTACGTGGTGTTAGTATATGGTATCCAACATCCATACTGGAATTGGTTCATATCAGTCTATAATTATAAATAACCCCGATATAAACCAATCCCTAGATTTGACCTCCGGTGCCTTTTGGAGAAGCAAAATTCATCCGATCTGGTTGAAATTTGGTACGTGGTGGTAGTATATGATATTTAACAAAAAGTGGTCAATATCAGTCCATAATCATATGTAGCCCCCATATAAACCGATCCCGAGATATTATTTTGGAGCCAGTCAGTTGAAATTTGGTACATTGTGCCAGTATATGGCCGTTAACAACCATGCCTAACTAAGTCCATATCGGTCTATAGTTATATATAGCCCTCAGATAAATCGATACCCAATCACACAAAAATTGGTCCATATCAAGTTCATAATTGTATATAGCCCCCATATAAGCGACCCTCATATTTCAATTCTGGCTCACTACGTACCGTGCAAAAGTCCATATCGATTCGTAATTATTTGTAGACTTACCTACACATACCTTTTTTGTCTAATATATACCACGTATGGACTAACTCACAATTTAGAAAACGATTTAAGATACCACAACCCAAGTAATTCGATTGTGGATGACAGTCTTTCGTATAAGTTTCTACGCTATCCATGGTGGAGGGTACATAAAATTCGGCCTGGCCGAACCTACGGCCATATATACTTGTTTTTTACTAACATTGTGTTTCGTCCCAGGGCGTTAGTCGATTTAAATTTTAATTCTAGAGATTTTATAGAAGTACAAAAAATTGTCTCCAAATCGATTAAGATATTTATATCTTAATCGATTTGGGAATATAAACTTTCATAATAACTCCCAAAAACAATTAAGGAGTCGAGATGTAATATAAATTTTGGTCTACAAGGGTATAATATAGTCGGGCCCGCCCGTTTTGTTTTTTTTTTTTTTTAATCTCAACCCACAGTGTCGAACTAAGCGGTTAAGTCAACCAAGCGTAAAACGCAAAACGTCCAACCCTTATTACTCACCAGGAAGCAAGAATCAGACAAAGTTCAAAGGAAAAAGAACAAATATAAGGTGAGTGGCTTAGATGAGGGTGCTACACTTGTTATTTCCACTCCGTATTCATTTACGGCTACGTCATCATCATCGTCTTGATATTCGTCTTGACATGATTTCCTCTTGTTTCCTGCTTTGAATTTTCAGTATTTTTAGAAAAGTTAGACCATTTGATAACTCCTGCTTTATTTTATGTCTTTCTCTCTTTTTACCTTAAAAAGCAATGAAAAAAGGAAACTTTAAACATAAAAACAATTTACTACAATGTTAATACTTTGAAATAAAAAAAAAACATAGAAAAAGGTAAATACCAATTGAAGTTATTTACTTTAGTATGAAAACAGAACAGAAATTATTTTGGATTTCATAAGAACTGTGTTGTTGAATTCTGGAGAAATAAAAAGTGATTTCGATGAAAATGAATTTTATGAAATGGTACAGAGTTTTGCGTTAATTTATTCTATTTGGCATTCACAACCATGGAACACATACAACACTTTTCATAGACAATATCTCCTCGTAATGGATTGTCATATATGGTGAACTCAAACAAAGTGAACCGAAGAGGAAGAAAAATGTAAGTTAATTTTTAGAAATTCTTAAGTAACATATATTACAAACGCCGATATCATAAAAATATGTAAATAGTGGTAGCGTAAATTAAAAATGTGGAAGTTTTTCTAACTGTTCGAGAATATGGTAAAAAAAAAACAAGTATATATGGCCGTAAGTTCGGCCGGGCCGAAGCTTATGTACCCTCCACCATGGATTGCGTAGAAACTTCATCTAAACACTGCCATCCACAATCGAATTACTTGAGTTGCGGTAACGCTTGCCGATGGCAATGTATCTTAAAAGCTGCTAACACCGTCTTCTAAATTGTACGTAAGTCCATACGTGGTATAAATTAAATCAAAAAAGACCGATTAAATACGTATAACATATAATTCAGTTTGACAAAATTTTTTATAGAAATAAAATTTTAACAAAATTTTCTATAGAAACAAAATTTTAACATTTTCTATGGAGATAAAATTTTGACAAAATTTTCTATAGAAATATAGTTTTGACAAAATTTTCTATAGAAATACAATTTTAACAAAATTTTCTATAGAAATAAAATTTCGTTAGATTATTTTTGGCTCGAGTGGCAAGCGTGATTATGAACCGACATGGATCAATTTTTGTGTGATTGGAGATCGGCTATATATAACTCTAGACCGATATGGACCAATTCTGGCACGGTTGTTAGAGACCATATACTAACGACATGTTCCAAACTTCAACCGGATCGGATGAAATTTGCTTCTCTTAGAGGCTCCGCAAGACAAATCTGGGGATCGGTTTATATGGAGGCTATATATCATTGTGAACCGATGTGGAGCAATTTTTGCATAGATGTTAGAGACCATATACTAACACCACGTTGCACATTTGAACCGGAATTTTGCTCCTCCAAGAGGCTCCGGAGGTCAAATCTGGAGAACGGTTTATATGGGAACTATATATAGTTATGGACCGATATGGACCAATTCTGGAATGGTTGGTAGAGACCATATACTAACACCATGTTCCAAATTTCAACCGGATCGGATGAAATTTGCTTCTCTTAGAGCCTCCGCAAGCCAAATCTGGAGAACGGTTTATATGGGAGCTATATATAGTTATGGACCGATATGTACCAATTCTGGAACGGTTGTTAGAGACCATATACTAACACCATGTTCCAAATTTCAACCGGATCGGATGAAATTTGCTTCTCTTAGAGCCTCCGCAAGCCAAATCTGGGGATCGGTTTATATGGGGGCTATACGTAAAAGTGGACCGATATGGCCCATTTTCAATACCATCCGACCTACATCAATAGCAACTACTTGTGCCAAGTTTCAAGTCGATAGCTTGTTTCGTTTGGAAGTTAGCGTGATATCAACAGACGGACGGACGGACATGCTTAGATCGACTCAGAATTTCACCAGGACCCAGAATATATCTACTTTATGGGGTCTTAGAGCAATATTTCGATGTGTTACAAACGGAATGACCAAGTTAATATATGGTGGAGGGTATAATAATATACCCCCCATCCTATGGTGGAGGGTATAATAAACAAACATATTTTGAATTTTATTTATAGATAGATATGTAAAATGACTAAATTATTACATTATGTAAAATTACATATTTTATTTTTAAGAAGGTGGCCAACTAATGGTACGTTTCTGTTAAATAAAGTTGCTTTACATCGCCTCCTGGACGACCAAAACTATGCTATATAAATAGCTATATAAATATAACTGTTTGACGTTGCTTGCGCGTTGACAATAACACCTAAGTAGCCCAGTGGATTGTGGGTCGGCTTACAAATTGCATGATCCGTATTAAAAAAAGTATAAAATTTAATAATTTATACATTGTTTGTATTACTGCAAAACGTGCTAAGATCGAAATAAACCTCGTGGAAATGAGAAAGATATTAGGAAACATGCAATTAGCCAGAAAACAAATATTTATGAAATTGTTTGCACATCCTGTAAAAAAATCAACGTTTATCCCAAAAAGTATATAGGTTTCTTCCAAGCAAACTTCCTTACAGCGAAAAGCAAGTGATAAACGATGGTTGTTTGTCTAAAATTTCGTTTGGGAGGAAAATTTTATTTTTGCGTTTAGATAGTGCGCCTTTAGATTAACATATGTTTTTGTGGGGCTATGTTAAATTATTGACGTCTATACGGACAAGCCTGCTCCAATTTATTCGTGAGATAAAGATTTGTTGTGTTTTGTCTATAACATCACCCCTATCATTATTATCCCACCACCATAGAATGGTGAGGAGTGTATAATAAGTTTGTCCATCCGTATGCAACACATCGAAATATCGATTTTTATCCGGAGCCTCTTAGAGGAGCAAAAGTCATCCGATCCGATTGAAATTTGGTACGTGGTGTTAGTATATTGTCTCTAACAACCACGCCAAAATTGGTCCATATCGGTCCATAATTATATATAGCCTCATATAAGCCGATCCCCAGATTTGACCTCCGGAGCCTCTTAGAGGAGCAAAATTCATCCGATCCGGTTGAAATTTGGTACGTGGTGTTAGTATGTGGTATGCAACAACCATGCAGGAATGGGTCCATATCGGTCCATAATTATATATAGCCCCATATAAATCGATCTCTAGATTTTGCTTGCGAAGCCTCTAAGAGAAGCAAATTTCATCCGATCCGGTTGAAATTTGGTACGTGGTGTCAGCATATGATATCGGTTCGTAATCATGGTTGCCACTTTATTTTTGTAGAAAACATTGTCAAAATGTTATTTCTATAGAAAATTTTATTTCTATAGAAACTTTTGTCAAAATTTTATTTCTATAGAAAATTTTGTCAAAATTTTATTTCTGTAGAATATTTTGTCAAAATTTTATTTCTGTAGAAAATTTTGTCAAGATTTTATTGTATAGAAAATTTTTCCAAATTTTATTTCTATAGAATTGTTTTTCCAAATTTTACTTCTATAGAAAATGTTGTCAAAATTTTATTTCTATAGAAAATTTAAACTTAATTATATACGTATTTAATCGGCCTTTGTTAGTTTAATATATACCACGTATGGACTATGTGGTATATATTACGGTGTTTGGAAGTTTTAAGATACCTAGCAAGTAATTCGATTGTGGATGACAGTCTTCAGTAGATGTTTCTACGCAATCCATGGTGGAGGGTACATAAGCTTCGGCCTGGCCGAACTTACGGCCGTATATACTTGTTTTTACTATACAAAGTATATACACACAAAAAATAATACATTTATTTTATGAATAGTGTTCACAAAAATTTTCCAAACACGGGTTTCATAAATTATATGAAAACAATTTATAGAATAAAAAATACAGGTTTTCAGTGACTACGAATGTATACATAATAAGAATAGAATTTTTAATATTATAAATGAAGTATACATATTTTTATACCCTCCACCATAGGATGGGGTATATTGACTTTGTCATTCCGTTTGTAACACATCGAAATATTGCTCTAAGACCCCATAAAGTATATATATTCTAGGTCGTGGTGAAATTCTGAGTCGATCTGAGCATGTCCGTCCTTCCGTCTGTTGAAATCACGCTAACTTCCGAACGAAACAAGCTATCGACTTGAAACTTGGCACAAGTAGTTGTTATTGATGTAGGTCAGATGGTATTGCAAATGGGCCATACGTATAGCCCCCCATATAAACGGACCCCCAAATTTGGCTTGCAGACCCTCTAAGTGAAGCAAATTTCATCCGATCCGGCTGAAATTTGTTACATGGTGTTAGTATATGGTCGCTAACAACCATGCAAAAATTGGTCCACATCGGCCCATAATTATATATAGACCCCATATAAACCGATCCCCCGATTTGGCTTTCGGAGCCTCTAAGAGAAGCAAATTTCATCCGATCAGGCTGAAATTTGATACATGGTGTTAGTATATGGTCTCTAACATCTACGGAAAAATTGGTCCACATCGGCCAATAATTATATATAGCCCCCATATAAACCGATCCCCAGATTTGGTTTGCGGAGACTCTAAGAGAAGCAAATTTCATCCGATCCGGCTGAAATTTGGTACATGGTGTCAGTATATGGTCTCTAATGACCATGCAAAAATTGGTCCACATCGATGCATAATTATATATGGCCCCCATATAAACCGATTACCAGATTTGACCTCCGGAGCCTCTTGGAAGACCAAAATTCATCTGATTCAGTTGATATTTGGTACGTGATGTTAGTATATGGTGTCCGTCCAGGACAATATTTTGTGAAAGTTAAAAAAAACATCCAAATCGGTTCATATTAAATATTTGTATATGGGAAAATAAACCTTTATATAGCTCCTAACAAATTTGAAGGTTTTAAGATGTTGGTATACATGGTGGTGAAGGGTATAATATAGTCAGCCCCGCCCGACTTTAGACTTTTCTTACTTGTTTAATTGATTGATTGATACTATCATTTCTGTGATTGAAGACATTTCAATTAAAAATAGTTGGTTCAATTAATTTCGTGATTGAATCGAAAAAATATTTTTTTGTTTGTATAATTGTCAAATTTATTTAGGCAAAGTCCTTTAGACTGTAAAATGGTTGGATGGCCGGTCGTTTCGGAATTACCTCATACAGTCCTCATTAGCATCCTCTACATGCAGATAAAATTGAAATTTATTGCGAAAAATTAGTACAAACTTCAAGAGCTTCTTGTGATGATAAAATTAAGTCCATCTCTAGAGGAGGATGTCATTTAAAAGTAATGACTTAGGAAGAACTTCAAACCTTTTTTTTTTTTTTGGGGGGGGGGGGGGGGAGGGTGCGGGGTGTAACGATACGGAAAACCTTATCGTTAGCCAGCAATATGTGGTATATTAGCATTTTTTCTAAAAATTCGAAATATCGATTTGATTACCCCGAAAATAAAGATTTCATAACCACACCAACTTAAATTTTCTGCAAATATTTTTTACTACCATTCTCCCCATAATGGATGGTACAAAGAGGATGGAAAAGAATGATAAACCCTCGTACAGCAACCTAAAATAAAATAAATGAAGGAGGTGTATGAATACAAATTTCAAATAATTAATCTGGAAAGGTAAAAACAACATTTGGGTCTATTCTTTTCACCAAATTTAAGGTAAACAAAATAGAAAATAATATTGCTCAAAAACTAGAGGACGACGCAAGGATCCTAAACAAATGTCTCTAGATTTGATGTAATTTGTTTACAAGAAACACCGAACGTAGAAGGAGACCAAAATATGAAGGTGGCTGCGTTTTGTTTTTCCGTTTCTAGGTGTTTTTCCACTTAAAATTCCAAGTGAGTTATGACAAAGTGGTGGCCATAAGATTCTTGAAAAGAAGAAGAAGAAAAAACACCACACACAATACTCTCAAATTCCCTTTCCGTGTCTCAAAGGAAGGAAGTTTGTCCTTGCTGTTTTGTTTTTATTCATTTCCTTCGCAGTACTTGTAAATTAACTTAACTTTGACCGGACTTCGATGACATGGACAGTAATGCTGCACGTTCGCTACAGCACGATTGGGAAAATAAGAAAATTGTCAAAATTTTTGTATCTTCTACGTGTGGTAAATTTAAAAAAAAATCCCTTTGTAATTTTAAATAAATTTATTTGATTTTTTATTCGTGTTTCTTTTTTATTATGAATGTAAAAAAAAAAAAAACTTTAATGGGAATAACTACACAAAAGTCCATAATGGCAATGTGGAATATACAGGGTGGTTATCATGTCAGGAATCAAAGGCAAACAATTTCGGATACAACGTAAAATTGTATAATCAGTTAAAATTTGTTCGAATTGGCTGTCTTTGGCACAAATTAAAAGTCATTCTCGGCTGGCGTGTGTTGAGTCCTGTTGGAAAGTCAAACCATTACCATCGGCGATGCCTGAGCTCTGGTGGTAAATCGAATATGTACACTCATAGAAAAAATCATGAATGGCGTGGTCATTTCAAAACGATCCGTTCATTAAAGTGAATCAGCATACATGTGTTGTTAAACTGAGAACAGACGGAGTTAATCTGACAACGGTAAAATGACACCATGCGTTGTCAAAACAACAACCAGTGTTCATGATCTGAAGACATAATGGCTACGAATTTACAAACAAAATAAAAAAAAAAAAAATTCCGCTATTGCGACTCGAACCTGTGTGGTCTGCACCATACGCGTTAACAGTCGTCTTAGCACATTGCACCACCGGCGGAGTTGCCATAACAACGTCTAACGATTATTTTAAGACTTTTTATGGCAAAAGAATAATAATAGAACTTCCGTGGACGAAATCGTGAATATTTCGTTTTGATTTTTTTGTGAACGTTTCCATTTTATTTTGTCACCGTCCGTTCACGATTGTGGAACGCAATTTTTTCTATTAGTCTACATTTTCGGTTAGCCTCTTTTGCAAGTAGGTCAGACTAGGTAAGGTATAGTGATCGCAGACCGCAGGCTTTTCGATTGTATACACTAAAAAAATAGAATCCATCGGAAATGAAAATGAAGGTTAATTATTAAAATTTTACAGAACTCTTTTATAATCACTTGCTAAAAAAAGTCTCGTAGTTTGACGGAAACATGTAAGGAAAGTCTAACGTCGAGCGGAGCCGACTCTCAATTGCTTCAAATTTGTTGGGAGTTATACATAAAGGTTTATGTTCAAATATACATATATTTAAATCTGACCCGATCTGGATAAAATTTGTGAGACTTCTACAAAATTTATAGACTTAAAGTTGGTTAACGCCCTAGGATGGAACACAATGTTCGTAAAAAAAATATGGGAAATATTTAAATCTAAAGTCTTTTTTAGGTAACCTCCCAAAATTAAAAATAAGAGCTATAGAAATATTTGAGTCATTTTTATAAGTTTTCGACTTAGTAGTAGCTATTGTACAAGGGCAATCTGTATATTTTGTCCATCTATTCCCAAATTTCTATACAAAAATTTTGTCATAATTTTATTTCTATATAAAATTTTGTCAACATTTTGTTTCTATAGAAAATATTGTCAAAATTTTATTTCTATAGAAAATTTTGTAAAAATTTTATTTCTATAGAAATGTTTGTCAACATTTTATTTCTATCGAAAATTTTGTCAAAATTTTATTTCTATAGAAAATTTTGTCAAAATTTTATTTTTATAGAAAGATTTGTCAAAATTTTATTTTAATAGAAAATTTTGTTAAAATTTTATTTTTATAGACAATTTTGTTTAAATTTTATTTTTATAGAAAGATTGGTCAACATTTTATTTTGATAGAAAATTTTGGTAAAAATTGTATTTTTATAGACAATTTTGAATTTTGTTTTTATAGAATATTTTGTCAAAATTTTATTTCTATAGAAAATGTTGTCAAAATTTTATTTCTATAAAAAATTTTGTCAAAATTTTATTTCTATAGAAAGTTTTGTCAAAATTTTATTTCTATAGAAATTTTTGTCAACATTTTATTTCTATAGAAAATTTTGTCAAAATTTTATTTCTATAGAAAATTTTGTCAACATTTTATTTCTATAGAAAATTTTGTCAAAATTTTATTTTTATAGAAAGATTTGTCAAAATTTTATTTTTATAGAAAATCTTGTTAAAATTTTATTTTTGTAGACAATTTTGTTAAAATTTTATTTTTATAGAAAGATTGGTCAAAATTTTATTTTTATAGAAAATTTTGTTAAAATTTTATTTTTATAGACAATATTGTTAAAATTTTATTTTTATAGAATATTTTGTCAAAATTTTATTTCTATAGAAAATTTTGACAAAATTTTTTATACTTTCTATAGAAAGTTTTGTCAAAATTTTATTTCTATAGAAAATTTTGTCCAGATTTTATTTCTATAGAATATTTTGTCCAAATTTTGTTTCTATAGAAAATTTTTTCCAAATTTTATTTCTCTAGAAAATTTGTCAAAATTTTATTTTTATAGAAAGATTTGTCAAAATTTTATTTTTATAGACAATTTTGTTAAAATTCTATTTTAATAGAAAATTTTGTAAAAATTTTATTTCCTTAGAATATTTTGTCCAAATTTTATTTCTATAGAAAATTTTGTCATAATTTTAGTTTTATATAATATTTGGTCTAAATTTTATTTCTATAGAAAATTTTGTCAAAATTTTATTTCTATAGAAAATTTTGTCAAAATTTTATTTCTATAGAAAATTTTGTCAAAATTTTATTTCTATAGAAAATTTTGTCAAAATTTTATTTCTATAGAAAATTTTGTCAAAATTTTATTTCTATAGAAAATTTTGTCAAAATTTTATTTCTATAGAAAATTTTGTCAAAATGTTATTTCTATAGAAAATTTTGTCCAAATTTTATTTCTATAGAAAATTTTGTCACAATTTTATTTTTATAGAAAGATTTGTCAAAATTTTATTTTTAAAGAAAATTTTGTTAAAATTTTATTTTTATTGTCAATTTTGTTAAAATTTTATTTTTATAGAAAATTTTGTCAAAATTTTATTTCTATAGAAAATGTTATCAACATTTTATTTCTATAGAAAATTTTGTCAAAATCTTATTTTTAGAGAGAGATTTGTCAAAATTGTATTTTTATAGAAAATTTTTTCAAAATTTTATTTCTATAGAAAATGTTTTGTCAAAATTTGATTTCTATAGAAAATTTTGTACAAATTTTAATTCTATAAAAATTTTGTAAAAATTTTATTTTAGGAATGTTTTGCGAAATCTACCCAAACATGAAGAATTTTACCAATCTACCAAACAATAACAAAATCTACCATTTTTGGTAGAATTCTACTAACTGTGGCAACCGTGCTCAGGGGCCGACCCTGAGCATTATTGCCAAAGACACCATGTATCTCGCCTCTTTTGGGTGTTGCAAACACATGCAGTAACATATAATACCCTGTTCCACAGTGTGGCGCAGGGTATACAATTTAGAGTTAAGAATTGCAAAAATATGGTTAGCTCCATGATGAAGGCATTTTCTGGAAAATTTACTAATTATAAGAAATTCTGAACTCGTTTTTGAGAAATACGAATTTAGTTCATTTTCGTGCTTCATTGGTGTATAATTTTCCGCCTTTTTTAGTTCATTGAACAAACGTACACAGAAAACAAGTAAGGAAAGTCTAAAGTCGGGCGGGGCCGACTATATTATACCCTGCACCACTTTGTAGATCTAAATTTTCGATACCATATCACATCCGTCAAATGTGTTGAGGCTATATATAAAGGTTTGTCCCAAATATATACATTTAAATATCACTCGATCTGGACAGAATTTGATAGACTTCTACAAAATCTATAGACTCAAAATTTAAGTCGGCTAATGCACTAGGGTGGAACACAATATGGGAAACATTTAAATCTGAAGCAATTTTAAGGAAACTTCGCAACAGTTTATTTATGATTTATCGCTCGATATATATGTATTAGAAGTTTAGGAAAATTAGAGCCATTTTTACAACTTTTCGACTAAGCAGTGGCGATTTAAAAAGGAAAATGTTGGTATTTTGACCATTTTTGTCGAAATCAGAAAAACATATATATGGGAGCTATATCTAAATCTGAACCGATTTCAACCAAATTTGGCACGCATAGCTACAATGCTAATTCTACTCCCTGTGTAAAATTTCAACTAAATCGGAGTTAAAAATTGGCCTCTACGGTCATATGAGTGTAAATCGGGCGAAAGCTATATATGGGAGATATATCTAAATCTGAACCGATTTCAACCAAATTTGGCACGCATAGCTACAATGCTAATTCTACTCCCTGTGCAAAATTTCAACTAAATCGGAGCAAAAAATTGGCCTCTGTGGTCATATGAGTGTAAATCGGGCGAAAGCTATATATGGGAGCTATATCTAAATCTGAACCGATTTCAACCAAATTTAGCACGCATAGCAACAATGCTAATTCTACTCCCTGTGCAAAATTTCAACTAAATCGGAGCAAAAAATTGGCCTCTGTGGTCATATGAGTGTAAATCGGGCGAAAGCCATATATGGGAGCTATATCTAAATCTGAACCGATTTCAACCAAATTTTACTCCCTGTGCAAAATTTCAACCAAATTGGGGTAAAACTCTGGCTTCTGGGACCGTATTAGTCCATATCGGGCGAAAGAAATATATGGGAGCTATATCTAAATCTGAACCGATTTCAATAAAATTTGGCACACTTGACTATAGTGCTAATTGTTCTTCTTGTGCAAAATTTTAAGCAAATTAGGGTAAAACTCTGGCTTCTGGGGCCATATAAGTCCATAAGCGAAATATATATATGGGAGCCATATCTAAATCTGAACCGATTTCTTCCAAAATCAATAGGGTTGTATTCTGTGCCAAAACACATACTTGTGCCAAATTTGAAGTCGATTGGACTAAAACTGCGACCTAGACTTTGATTACAAAAATGTGTTCACGGACAGACGGACAGACGGACAGACGGACATGGCTATATCGACTCAGGGACCCACCCTGAGCATTTTTGCCAAAGACACCATGTGTCTATCTCGTCTCCTTCTGGGTGTTGCAAACATATGCACTAACTTATAGTACCCTGTTCCACAGTGTGGAGCAGGGTATAAATATTAAAGTCAAGGAAACTTTCTCATTTTGGAGAAATTTGAACTAAAATACAATATTTGCCATGAACTGAACTATGGCGGATTCTCTTTCTTTATAATATAGAAATAAATATAAATACAAATCTTTGAGTTAACTTCCATTTTTTTTGTGTAGTTTGTATCTAATGCTATTCTCCTTAGCAAATTTGCTTATATCAGAATCAATATTAAATTTCATAAGTCGCAGTAATTATATTTGAAATCCCTTTGATGTTTGAAATCCCCAAGTCAAAAATGAAATACACAATAGCTTTCACGTAGCCATGAAAATATCCTAAATCAGCAATACTCCCTTGAAAGAAAAGAAAAACAAATAACAATCTTAGATATCAATGTCTCATAACCCAAGATGATAACTTTCACAAATCAATCCCATCTCCCTACAGACTCCCCAAAAATTCTTCAAATCAGTTTTGGACATTTTGGACGATGGGCCAAAGCGTCATAAAGCCCCGATATTAGACGCAAGCAAAACAATTATGTGGAAAAGAGGGCCCACAAACTTTTTCAAATTTGTTAAACGTCATTGTTTTGTCATTTGTTTCGTGTCACTTTCAATTAAATCCAATCGATATTCCTGTCCAGAAAACTTTTTCAATCGAAATAGTGTTTGGAGGAATGAGAATATCACAAAAGGACGTATGCTTACAAGATACGCATCATTAGTAACAAATTTAGTTTTTCAACAAAATTAATGGTTAACAATTTATCTTTACTAGATGGAAAGAATTATATGTGAATATCTTTTGTGCAAAGTTTTTGTATATAATTTTCCAAAAAGCAGAAGTTTTTGCAGAAGCAGCAATTAGATGACCCATCAAATGGTCATGTCAAATCTTAACCACAAACCCACAGACATTAATATCCACACTCACAGTTTCCTTGTTTTGTTGTTGTTTTTTTCCATGATAATCTTTACTCATAGTATGGCCAATTGTGACCATTATTCATTTGCCTATTGCCCAGGCTGAGAAATTCATAAAATTTTATTGCATATTTTAAGGGTTGCAAAAGAAAATTAAAAAATCGTTATGTTACCTACCTACGTATATGCTACAACAAGCCGGCACATAATTTTCGAACATAAAATTTTAGAAATCATAAAAAAGCCAAATCACATAAAATAAATAGGCCATTTGTTGCAGTGGTCTCACCTTAAGCAATGCTTAACGAAAAAATTTTTTATAGCTATGAAGAGCATAAAAAAGAAAATGAAAAGTATTGAAAGAAATGCAGAGTGGGTCACTCTTGTGCTAAAGGACTTTTTGGTTGAGGGTGAAAGGAATACCAGATTGTGGAGTACGAGTTTTTATGGGAATTTGTAGTTAGAGGGATTTTTAGAAATGATATTATTGTAAAACATAAATTGATTTTAATAAAAAGGAGCACTAAAGCCAATTTGATTTTATTTTATTTCGTGCTAAATATTATGAATGCGTGGCATAAAAGTAGAAAAGAAATAAAAAGGCACTGGTTTAGAAGTTGAACCAAAATATTTGGGCTTTATTTAATCAATTATTGTTCGTCAAACAATATTTACCTTCGTAGAAGCGAGAGAGTCTCAAAAGAGAAAGACAAAAAAAGCTTGGATGTCGAAAGGCGGGGGTTGATGACATTTGACGTTAGAAAATGTCCTTATTTTCGTACCGAAAAGCAGAAAAAGTATAGACAAATTCTAACGGCGGGATTACACTTGAAAATGATTATATGATTTAACAAAAGCTAAGAAAACGGCATTTGAACTTAAACATTGCCGCCCGCCTTGCAACATCCTGCCATGTTGCAAAATTTAAAGTAATATTAATTATATGTTCAATTTAAATAATGAAAGTATACAGAATGTACATTTCAGTTAATAAAAAAAGGAGCATTTTATTTTAGTTCAATTCTGTTTTTTCTTGTTATGGTTTCCAATTCATGTTTCATTTTTTCAAAAACAAATTCATATTTACAAATGTGCTCGTCAAGCACGCGATCGTAAATGGACTCGTTAAGCCCGATCGATTTTTAAATTTCAAATAAATTTGACTCGGAAGAGCCGGGTGTCGAGGACTCGTTAAGTCGGAAGACAATGGAAGATTGTCTTACACCCAATTATATGTTGCATGGACCCGAAATAACCCACCCAAACATTGTGAGTTGGGCCCATGGGAAACCCGGGCTAGAATATGTTTGTGGCCTCATTATTTTGTGGTAGACCTCTGGACCAAGGACAATCGCTACATGTGAAGCTTGATAAAAATGCGGGTCAGCTAACTGTAGCCCGGCAAAGTGATCCTTTAGGGCAGGATTCACGGACTCCGAAGGAGAAGTTATGTGGGTCAAATCCACAATTCTTGCCGATACCCCTAATCGTTGCGATGGGTCATGTGATGATGCGACTGAGACCTGACAGAACACTTCTGAACCCACTGCTACAAGACTTAGCCGAAGTTCCTCGGCCAATGACCGACAAATTAAACTAAGACCTGCGCAAGGGTCCAAAAGCGCCCGGACAGGAACTCGCCGATCATTCAACTCTAGCTGAATGACCATTGTCGGCCCGAGCGTAGCAACGGGCTGAATCGCCATTACGGGTCGGGGAGCTGATGAAGTTGACGGCTGATAAGATCGGACAGAAGGGTCAGACGTAATATGCGGACGAATAGAGGATCTACCAGGTTTTGGAGGAACTCCGGATTTTTGTCTGGGAGCAGACTTTGTAGCAGGGCGGGACCGATCAGCGCTATTCTTTGCATGATTATGCAGCATGGTGTGATGGTCACCGTTACAGTGCTTACACCTGTGTAGACTGGGACAGTCACGAACAAAGTGTGTGGCGTCAAGGCAATTACCACAACATTTATGAAGCGCTACGGTACGCAGCCTTCGTTCAATGCGCATCGCCCTGAACTCTTTGCAATCACGTAAGTGATGCTTTGCCTTGCATATGACACATTCTCTTCTGCCACGTTGAATATTCGAACACTGGTTCTTTCGAACTGGTGCCGAAAGGGGTGGCGAAGCCACAGATAATTCTCCTGGAGGAACTCCAGGAGCCGTCGTCAACGGATTTTTATTGGTGGAAAGGTCGGCCAGAGTGGCAGGATCAGCAGTCGTGCTGATGGTGGATACATCGGCCAGAGGTGCGATGGTTGGATCGATTTCCCGTTCCTCATCAGACATGGGGACGTCGTCCTCAAAATCAGGAAGGGTAGAGGCCATCTTTGCTATGTTTTCCATCTATGAAAATATAGAAAGATTTCGATGACGGAACGGAAAATCAAATTAACAAAATGGTCAGAATGACAAGAAACCGTAGGTCGCCTTACAACTTTCCGTCCTATAGCGATTCGAAACGCGGCCATCAAACCTAAGATTTTCACGCTAGCAAAATCCAGTGAGGACGCGAGTACAACGCAAAATGAACTTATTTTACCTCCGTAAGAGGCACAAGTTTAACTACGGGACGCCGTATAACGCCATTTTCGGTTTTAACATCCGCGACGCGGACTCGACCGTCAGTACCCGGATGAATATCAACAATACGACCTAACTTCCACGAAGTGGGGGGTAATTGCTCATGTCGAATGACAACTAAATCGTCCTTCTGCATATCCCGTTGAGGAAATTGCCATTTGTAGCGTTTATGCAAGCTCTTCAGATACTCGTCTTTCCACCGTAAACAGAACTGTTGAGTTAGAGCTTTCATCTTTCTGTATCTGTTAACAATATGCAAAGGCGATTCATCAATAACGGGCTCCGGAGGAGCGAGGATCGACGATCCAACCAAGAAATGACCTGGCGTGAGAGCCACTATATCATGCGGACTATCATTCACCGGACAAAGTGGACGAGAATTAAGGCAGGCCTCAATTCTAGCCAGAATGGTAGAAAGTTCTTCAAACGTGTATTTGAAGCCATTGGCGTGCTTTCGAAAATGAAGCTTAAAGCTCTTTACTGCGGCCTCCCAGAGACCGCCCATATGTGGAGCTCCCGCCGGAATGAATTGCCAAGACAACTGTTGATACAAATGTGCGGAGCACAACTTATCGCGGCTCTCGCGCAGCACAACCTTGAAATCCCGCTCAATTTCCCTAGATGCTCCAACGAAGTTGGTGCCGTTGTCGGAAAATATTGTTCCGGGACAACCACGGTGGGAGACAAATCGATAAAAAGCCGCCAAAAAGGATGTCGTCGACAAATCAGATGTAGCCTCTAAATGAATAGCTTTCGTAGAAAAGCAGACAAATACGCAAACATAACCTTTGGTTACCTTACAAGCGCGACCTGTAAAGGATTTGACCTCAAATGGGCCCGCGAAGTCCACACCAGTAGTGGCAAAAGGTCTAGAAAGTGTAGTACGCTCTGGTGGAAGCGCGGCCATAATCTGGGAGCAAGACCGCTTCCTGTCCAAAAGACAGCGCTTACAACCATTTATGGTCTTTCGTATCAAAGAAGTCAGGCGGGGAACCCAGTACTCAATCCTCAAAATGCGTAGCATCAATTGATTCCCCCCATGTATGGATATCAAATGGACGTACCTGGCCAAAAGAGCAGCAAACCGACTATTGTAGGGTACAATAATCGGATGACGCTCTGAATATGCCAGTGTAGGGGAACGTGCCAAGCGCCCGTTGAGCCTAAGCACGCCTGATTCATCCAAGAATGGATTAAGTGGCAACAAAGAACTTTTCTGACCAATAGGTTCCTTGCGTAACAAGGAAGCGTATTCCTCCGCATAATAAGCCTTTTGAGCCAGTATAGCCAGACGTCGTCTCACGTTTTTAAGCTCCAAGCTCGTCAAAGCCGTGCTGCGATAAACGTGGTGACCCCTATGGGCAGGATGGGTCCTATGTAAAAATCGAAAGACATAAGACAGAACTCGTAAAGCCCTGTCCAAGGACGAAAATCTCTCTAACACATCCTCATAATTCGAAAAAAATGTGGTATGAACCTTGACAGCGCGCAACTCAACATCTGTATCAAGGGGGACGGAGTCCCGAATATCCCACTGAGACCGATCCTGGCGTAGCCAGTGTGGCCCATGCCACCAAAGTCGGGATCCAGCCAATTCCGAGGGGGTAACCCCCCGGCTACCCAAGTCAGCGGGATTTTCCTCAGAGCGTACATGACGCCAATTCTCACCACCTGTAATATCCTGAATCTTGCTGACACGATTGGCAACAAACGTAGTCCACGTAGATGGAGGTTTGCCGAGCCAGGAAAGGACGATCGTCGAATCCGTCCAACAAAATATTCCCTGAAGTTGTATATCAATCTCGTCGAGGATACTCTTTAGCAATTCGGAGGCCAAAACTGCTCCACACAACTCTAATCGGGGCAGAGACACAGACTTAAGCGGTGCGACTCTGGTCTTACAAGAAAGCAGATGAGTGCATATATCACCATTCGGAGTCAAAATACGAATGTATACCACCCCCGCGTATGCCTTCTCTGAGGCATCAGAAAAAACATGCAATTCTGCGCCACAATCAGGCGAATAGTTAACCCAACGCGGTATTTGAATCGAATTAACGTCGCGGTAACATTCGACAAACCTTCGCCATTCCCGTTCTGTCGTAGACAGAAGCGCATCATCCCAACCAATCTTGTCAGACCAGATCTGCTGCATTATCACCTTGGCAGTAACTATGATAGGGCCTAACCAACCTAGTGGATCAAACAGTTTCGCAATGGCAGATAAAGTATCGCGTTTCGTAAACCGAGACTTGTCCGGGAGCGGACTCATGTCAAAGTAGAATACGTCCAGCTGGGCGTTCCATCTTATACCAAGAGGCTTAGAACTGCTAGCTTCTACAAACGTGAGAAGCTCAGCATCAATCAAATGGCCCGTAGGGAGGCCCTCGAGAATGGTACGATCATTCGCAGTCCACTTTCGCAGCTCAAACTTGGCAGAAGATAGAGCGGCAATTAGCTGATCCCTAGACCTAATCGCAGTATGCAAATCATGGTAGCCGGTCAATACGTCGTCAACATACATGCACCTCCGTAGGATGTGCGCAGCAAGAGGAAAGTCATTCTCCGTGTCGTCCGCCAATTGCAACAGTGTCCGTATGGCTAGAAATGGAGCACAATTTACTCCAAATGTTACAGTTTGTAACTCATAGTCCTGGATAATGTTTTGCGGAGAATCCCGAAATAGTATTCTCTGCAGACAGGTCTGAGACGGGTCAACCCGGATTTGGCGATACATCTGTGTGATGTCGCAATTGTACACGAATTTGTACAACCTCCATCTCAAAATGAGGAGGACCAAGTCAGTTTGTAGAGTCGGACCGACATGTAAAATGTCATTCAGGCTATTGCCGGTAGACGTCTTATTCGAGGCGTTGAAAACCACTCGAAGCTTAGTCGTCCTTTTGTCGGGGTTAATCACGGGGTGATGAGGTAGATAACAAACTGGGGCGTCTGTTGGCGTAGCCGAAACTGGCCTCATATGACCCAAATGTAAATATTCCCGTATGACGTCGTCATATACCGTCTTAATTCGTGGTTTTCGCAAGAGGGATGCCTCATTTCGAAGAAATTGTCTTAAGCAACCCGTCCTTGAATTTCCTAAATCGATTTGTCCACAGAAATCAGTTTTGAGCGGAAGTGTAACAATGTATCTTCCCTCAGAATCCCGTCTAGTCGTTCTCTTGTAATTGTCCTCGCAAAACTTATCTGATGCAGATAAGAGAGGGCGTCGGGGAATCTCCTCAAGTTCCCAAAATCGGAGAAGTGTCTCGTCAAGACCGTTTTCCTCGTGGAGGTCCACTGCAGTCGTGAAGACTGAAATATTCGAGGAAGGGATAGGACCCGTGACAACCCAGCCGAAGACTGTGTTCTGTGCTAGTAATGATCCCAAAATATTCGTTCGCGTACCCTCCAACACAATTTTCGGATAAAGATCCGCGCCCAAAAGCAGGTCAACAGGACGACAAACAAATAAATTGGGGTCAGCCAAACGTAGATTTGGCATACTAGACACAATGTCACGATCTAGAGAAAAGGATGGCAGGTTGCCGGAAATGTTCGGAAGAACATACGCTGTAGTCTCCAGTAGGAGCGACTCATCTAGTGGGGTACCAATGCAAAGTGAACAAAGTTCTCTCGACGTGATCGAAACACTTTGATTCACACCAGAAATTGTAGCCGAAGTCGAAGACGTACTCAGTCCAAGTCGGTTCCGCAATCCTTCCGTAATAAAGGATGATTCCGAAGCGGGATCTATTAAGGCCCTAGCAGGATACGTGATACCCTGGTGAACGATATTCACCATTGCAGTTCCTAATAATACATTTCCAGTACGCGAAGTGTGGAATACCTGTCTACTGGACGTCCCTGACACAATGCCTGTCGATGTAGAAGGTTCATTGGCATCCACTGGCACCGGTACGGGATTCCGTGAAACTGGTGCGGGAACGATAGGAGCAGTCCCGGGACCAGTCGATGTTTCCCTATGCAAAAGAGTGTGGTGTCTTCTACCACATTTACCGCAATCATATGCGCCGGGGCAATTAGCTGCAATATGTCTGCGGGACAGACAATTCATGCAGCACTGATGGCTCCTAATAATATTCATCCTCTCACGAACTGAAAGATTATGAAACCTAGAACACGTTCTGAGGTGATGATGTCGTCGACAGAGAACGCATAATCTGTCAGGAGAGGATTGGGAGGAAGGAGGCGTACTTGATGGGGAACGAGTCGTTTTCGCATTCGTGAAATGCGAGCGAATTCTTTTGTTGGCCGGAGGCCTGGCGTCAATGCCGCGGATATCGCGAAGACATGTCAATGTCTGGATTCTTTCCGTGAGAAAGAAGTCCAAATCTGACCAAGAAGACAAAGCAGACTTGTCCTTAATACTCTGTTCCCAAAGTGTAACAGTACATTTCGGCAACCTCTGAAGGCATAAAAAGACGAGGATGGGATCCCAATCGTCAGTGGCCACATCGTAGATGGACATTGTCGAAATGCATGTCGAGATACCACGTTGTAGTTTCTTCAGTCCTGAACTGGTCTCAGACTCCAAGACTGGCAAATCAAATAATAATTTGAGTTGGTGGTTCACCAAGAGGCGGGTATTATCATAAGTACCCTTTAGCGCCTTCCACGCAAGAGCGAAGCTTCTATGCGTGAGCGGAAACTTCGAAACCACATCGCGAGCTTCACCACTGGTTTTCTTGAGTAAATGACACAATTTTTCAATATCGCTAAGTCGGCTATTGTTAATATATACCGCTGTGAAGAAATCTCTAAATGTTGGCCAATTGAGAAAATCGCCGTCAAAAACATCTATATCACAAGGCGGTAGATTGAGACTATGGGAGGAACTATTGTCTCCCCTAGAGCTAACGGAAGAACTGTGTGAGTCATCGGACCTATGAGAAACATTCAAAAGAGATGTTTGGTCCTCCAACCGAGGCGATTTAGCAGAATGCTTAGATGGTGCACGTAGTGCATCCAATTTACCTTGAATTGACTCCATGACATTCAAGTAACAATTATAAGCCACATCATATTTGCCGTCAGCAGCAGCGGCTGCCTCGGTGGCGTTGCTCTGTGTGGAAACAAAGTCAAGACATTCGTCGAATAAGCCCTTAACCTTTTCCCACAATGACTTAGCCTCGGAACCATGACATTCTAGTCTATAGGCGGTGAGATCATTGTCTCGCAAACTGTGAAACTTCGCTTCAAATCGGACTATTGCGTCAGTTGCTCTTGTGAAGGCGGTAAGTGGTGTAGTAGTCATTATGAAAAAGTACTGGAAAATTTAAAGGGCGAAAAAATTGACACGTGATGTCCAAAACTCTCGAAAAGAGTATAAATCGATCCAAACGCTACTTCGATTTGTCGTCGAACAAATGAAAATGCAGTTTTTTCTCCAGTGTATGCGAAATGTGTATCGTCAACACACAATATTTTTCGCAGTGTACCGAAAGTACCACAAATGTGAACAAGGTAACGTAATTACCACAAAAACACAAAAAATGAGATCAGAAAATTTCTCACAGTGTACGGAGTACAACCAATTTTTTACAGTGTATCGTCGATACACCAATTTCCTCACAGTGTATTGGAAATACCAGCTAAAATCAGCTCTGTAGGGTAAATTATAAGTATTTCAACTTTTTGTAAAAATTGGCGAAAAATTTCTCCAAGTGTATGAAAACACGTAAAGTTTCTTCCAGTGTATCGTAAATACAAGAAACCCTTTTTCGCGTGGCGAAATATATGCAAAATCTTTATTTGGAAAATATTACAATATTTTCCCAGTGTACCCTGTGTTCCAAAAGATTTTTGCAAGTGTATCGTGAATACAAAAAATATTTTCAGTGTATCGTAGAATACAAAGAATAATTTTTGCGTGGCGAATTATCGAAAAAATTGAAAACTTTATATATTACGAGAGAGTTTCTCTCAGTGTATATATTATCCAAATTTTCTCCCAGTGTACGTAGATACACAAAATTTGTGCAAGTGTATCGTAAATATCACTTGCCAAATGGAAAAATTACAAGACAATTTAAAGTCGTGAACTTTAAATTGTAAAATGTCAACTTGACCGATTGTAGGGTGCACGGACTGTAAGATGCACACTACGAAACAGTAAGGTCCAACAACAACAATAATATAAAAAATAAAAAAGTTTCGTGGAAACTCAAATATGTCAGTATTACGATAATATAATATATAATAAATACTGTTATTTTATTGTTTATATCGACCGACCGTAGGGTACACTACCACGTAACACGAACGATAATAGTAAACGACCGATATCCGTAGGAATCAACAATAAATACTTTTCTCAATTGAACTTGCAAAAAATTATTTTTATAATTTCGCGCCGTAAGCGACCCACGCTAATAAACCAACGTGTATGCAGTTCGAACGTATGTTGGATGTAACACCTGTGTGCGTACGTGTGTATAGCAAGTTGAACGGCAACTGTATAACACTTTACTATTGATGCCTATTGGCAAACCAATGCTTACCAAAGATTATAGAAGAGGAAGATGGGAGATTGGCTACTGAGCACATCAAACCATTTACCGCATTAGTTTAATACTCGAACCAAACGCGTATACGACAAGTATTGACATAGCATTAAAATGCAAATAAAAAGAAATTAAGTGCACGAAATAAATTTCCATAAAGGGGAAAATGTAATTTATTTTGTTGTTGGCTAAAATTTAGCATTGTTTCATTAAGAAAATTAAATTTTTCATTTAAAAAATAAAAACGAAAAACAACTAAAAGATTACAAACTTGTATTGAACTAACATGGTAAATGCAACATTTGGTATGATGCATGCCAATTTCCTATCTTCCTCAAGTTTATTGTCTTTGATGCTTACAACCAATGCAATTGTTTTTGTTTTTTCTATGCCGATCAAAAAACCAAAGAAAAAACACAACAATATGAATGTAATCAAATGGAGAAATACAGCGAAATTGAATTCAACTTTGACGTAGAATATTTGGACGAAAACAAAGTGGAATTAAACGCACTTTTCAACACTTTAATGAGAATGTAACCGGGTATTAAAGACCGACGGATAATTTAATTTTTTCTCGTAGAGATTTAATGTACAACCGATATAAAATACGAGTTGTAAAGCGACCGTAGGCGAGTGTCTATTTCTGTTTTATTTATATTTACACCGAAGGATATGCTCACTTTTTAATTATCACTGAAAGTACATACCTTGGTTGTTGATAATAAAAATATTTGTGTAATAAATTGAAAATGCCTCGTAGAGGATGGTGATCGTCGATCGTTTGTTGTTGTTGTTGATTGGCGTAGCCTTTGCCTTCGAGGAAGAAATAAAAAACACCGAATTAATACTTTCCAACAATTATTCGGCTCGAATGGACCAATGAATGCGTGGCATAAAAGTAGAAAAGAAATAAAAAGGCACTGGTTTAGAAGTTGAACCAAAATATTTGGGCTTTACTTAATCAATTATTGTTCGTCAAACAATATTTACCTTCGTAGAAGCGAGAGAGTCTCAAAAGAGAAAGACAAAAAAAGCTTGGATGTCGAAAGGCGGGGGTTGATGACATTTGACGTTAGAAAATGTCCTTATTTTCGTACCGAAAAGCAGAAAAAGTATAGACAAATTCTAACGGCGGGATTACACTTGAAAATGATTATATGATTTAACAAAAGCTAAGAAAACGGCATTTGAACTTAAACAATTATGTTTTACTTGAAAATTCCACAAAATGAGAAAGTATCATTCACTTTAATAAATTTTCATATACTTTAATTATATGGCCTAAACCAGAGAAAAGAAAGCACACATAAAGAAATAAAGCATATAATTTTATTAAATTGGAATTTCGAACAAAATAGCCCAGCCCAATTTAGTAAAATTTAACATGAACCCTTTGGTAATAAAGCTCACGGTCGTCTCTTGGGTCGCCTTTGCTATGCCCGCATTATTGGTTCGGAATCAATACCCAAATCCTTAAAGGAATGTCAATATTTTTGGATCCAAGTTCTTCTACTTTTTGAATGTGAGTGGTTTCACCGTAATGTGGAAGGCCGTTAGCAAGTCCCTTGCAATTGAGCTAAACATCGAATCGAGCAGCACTCAGTGATATTACAAAGGAGTTAATGGTCTAAGGGAGCTTGAAATAGCAGGCTATCACGATAGCTAACCTAACTATGTGTCCAGAATCGATTCCTGATGATTTGAGAACAAATCTGTTCATATTTAGATATAGCTTTGATATACATAGTTTTTCTTTGATTTACTTAAAATTTTGCACAAAGAGTACATTATCAATTTCCTCGTGTGGGTTAAAGTTGGCTGGCAGCTTTACATATAGCTCCCACATACAGACTAGCTTATATGAGATGGAATAACGGTTGCCACAGTTAGTAGAATACTAACAAAATTTGTAGATTTTTTACTGATTGGTAGAATTATTGATGCTTTGGTAGATTTTTTCAAATATTCCTCTTCACACTCAAAAAAAAGTTTACTTGGATCCAAAGATTTTGACCTTCCCTTAACGAATTTGGTATTGATTCCGAGTCAAAGATGCGGCTTCTTTAGAATAACGACATTTTTACGGACCTCCCTGGCTTTAAATCTAGGATCAATAACATTAAAATTGGATACACATCTCATTCATCGAGTTTTTATTTTCTTTTTGCGATATATTAATAAAGGTATTCATTTACAAACAAATTCCAGTTTCAAAATCCAAATTATGCCAAGTACTTCAAAGTTGAAACTGTTTTCTTAATGCTAAAAAAACTTTAAACCAAAGATGCAAATCCTTAAAATAAGTCTTAACCTATATTTGAAGCGTTTTTACCTTAAATTTAAAAATGCAATATGTCAGTTGAGTTAAAGACGATTTCTTTAAATTAAGAATGTTTTTCTTTATTTTAAGGAACATTTGCCTTACTTCTAATATCTACAACAACAAAAAAAAATTTTGACGCAAGGCTTATAAACTTTCTTTTAATTAAAATGTCATTGTTTAAAGAATTTTGTCCTTAGCATTGCATACATTTTGAGTCCTAAAATTTAAGTTGCATAATCATCCATATTAGATCAATATTTTTTTCAGTGCAACTAAGCGGTACTTCACAAATTTTCTATAACAAAATAAACTTTTGACAAAACTTTGACAAAAAAAATACAATTTTGACAAAATTTTCTATAGAAATAAAATGTTGCAAACATTTTCTATAGAAACAAAATTTTGACAACATTTTCTAAAGAAATTCAATATTGTAAAAATTTTCTATAGCAATAAAATTTTGTAAAATTTTCTATAGAAATAAAATTTTCTATAGAAATAATATTTTGATAATATTTTCTATAGAAATAAAATTATGTGAAAATTTTTTATAGAAATAAAATTTTGACAAAATGTAGAAAAAACAAATATATACAGCACTAAGTTCGGCCGGGCCGAATCTTAAATACCCACCACCATGAACCAAATATTAGGGTTTCCTTTGAAATTTCAGGAGGGCTTGAGGACTTGAGGACACTTCCCGAAGATAAATTTAAAGATTTCACCTATGAGGACTATATCAGATTCTGGATTTATAAGAACCATTTTTGTTTGAGTTTTAGAGGAATCATTAACATCTCTTGTAAGTGTGCAAGAAAATTATAAAATAACGTCTTAATTTGAAATCTTAAATCTGTGGAAGTAAAATCTGGAAATTTTACATTGAGTTTCAAGCAATTTTCATGATCAGTGCGCCTTCTACACCGTCAAGAAGTGAAGTCGGTCTATATGGAGGCATTATCAAATGGACCGATAAAAACTTAATCCGATACACGTTTTTGTGAGCCTAAAATATCAGAATATTTACAAATTCAGGCAAATCAGATAAAAACTACGGTTTCTAGAAACCCAAGGAGTTAAATCGGGAGATCGTTCTTATGGGGGCTATACTAAAATATGGACCGATACTCACTGTTTTCGGCACACCTCTTTATGACCCGAAAATACCTCTAGATTTCCAATTTCAGGCAAATAGGATAAAAACTTCGGATTCTAGAAGCCCAAGACCCAAAATCGGGAGGTCGTTTTATATGGGGGCTATACCAAAACATGGACCGATACTCACAATTTTTGGCAGACGTATTTGTGGTCCTACAATACCTCTAGATTTCCAATTTCAGGTAAATTGAATAAAAACTGCGGTTTCTATAAGCCAAAGAAGTAAAATCGGGAGATAGGTCTATATGGGGGCTATACCAAAACATGGATCGATACTCACCATTTTTGGCACACCTCTTTATGGTCATAAAATACCTCTAGATTTCAAATTTCAGGCAAATTGGATAAAAACTACGATTTCTATAAGCCCAAGACCCCAAATCGGGAGGTCGGTTTATATGGGGACTATATAAAAACCTGGACCGATATAGCCCATCTTCGAACTTGACCTGCCTGCAGACAAAAGACGAGTTTGTGCAAAATTTCAGCACGATTGCTTCATTATTGAAGACTATAGCGTGATTACAACAGACAGACAGACAGACAGACAGACAGACGGACAGACGGACATCGTTATATCGTCTTAGAATTTCTCCCTGATCAAGAATATATATATTTTATATAGTCGGAAATCGATATTTCGATGTGTTACAAACGGAATGACAAACTTATTATACCCCCATCACCATTCTATGGTGGTGGGTATAAAAATGTTGACAAAATTTTCTATAGAAATAAAATTTTGCAAAAATTTTCTATAGAAATAAAATTTTGAGAAAATTATCTATAGAAATTTTGGACATTTGGACAAAATTTGCTATAGAAATAAAATTTTGCAATTTTGTTATACCCTACACCATTTGTTATTCCGTTTGTAATACATCGAAATATTGCTCTAAGACCCCATAAAGTATATATATTCTGGGTCGTGGTGAAATTCTGAGTCGATCTAAGCATGTCCATCCGTCCGTCTGTCTGTTGAAATCACTCTAACTTCCGAACGAAACAAGCTATCGACTTGAAACTTGGCACAAGTAGTTGTTATTGATGTAGGTCGGATGCAAATGGCCCATATCGGTTCACTTCTACGTATAGCCCCATATAAACGAACCCCCAGATTTGGCTTGGCATCCGATTCGGCTGAAATTAGGTACATGGTGTTAGTATATGATCTCTAACAACTATGCAAAAATTGGTTAAATCTGTCCATAATTATATATGGAGCCCATATAAACCGATCCCCAGATTTGGCTTGCGGAGCCTCAAATAGAAGCAAATTTCATCCGATCTGGCTGAAATATGGTACATGATGTTGGTGTATGACCTATAACAACCATGCCAAAATTGGTCTGTATCGATCTATAGTATATATAGCCCCCAAATAAACCGATCCCCAATCACAGAAAAATCACGATAATCTTCAAAAATTTTATTGCCATAGAAAATTTTGTCAAAATTTTATATTTCTATAGAAAATTTTGTCAACATTTTATGTCTTTTGGAAATGTTATCAAAATATAATTTCTACACAAAATTTTTGCAAAAATTTATTTTTATACAAAATTTTATTTCTATACAAAATTTTGTCAGAATTTTATTTCTGTAGAAAATTTTGTCAAAATGTTATTTCTATAGAACATTTATGAAGCATTTCATAGTTGAAGGGGAATATTTTGCAAAATCTTCCAAAACATCAAGAATTCTACCAATCTACCAAACAGTAAAAAATCTGCCATTTTTGGTAGACTCGTGTTCATAATTGTATATAGCCACCATATAAAGCGACCCCATATTTCAATCTGGCTCTATAATTACCGCACAAAAGTTCATATCGGTTCGTAATTATTATCCCTATATATACCGATACAACGATTATAACGACCTTCCAATTTTTTGATACCATTTTGGTAGTACTCCTTAGGTTTTGCTTCAAAATAGGCCTAAGTTTCGGCCAAATTTTTTCCCTGCGAGCATCCTTTTGAGGTCTGAGAACAAAAAAGTCGCTGGGGACCAGATCTGGAGAATACGGTGGATGGGGAAGCAATTCGAAGCCCAATTCATGAATTTTTGCCATCGTTCGCAATGACTTGTGGCACGGTACGTTGTCTTGGTGGAACAACACTTTTTTCTTCTTCATATGGATTTCGACCTTCAAACTCTCCAATAACGCCATATAATAGTCACTGTTGATGGTTTTTCCCTTCTCAAGATAATCGATAAAAATTATTCCATGCGCATCCCAAAAAACATTACTTTTCCAGCGGACTTTTGAGTCTTTCCACGCTTCGGAGACGGTTCACCGGTCGCTGTCCACTCACCCGACTGTCGATTGGACTCAGGAGTGTAGTGATGGAGCCATGTTTCATCCATTGTCACATATCAACGGAAAAATTCGGGTGTATTACGAGTTAACAGCTGCAAGCACCGCTCAGAATCATCAACACGTTGTAGTTTTTGGTCAACTGTGACCTCGCGCGGCACCCATTTTGCACAGAGCTTCCGCATATTCAAATAATTTGGCATACCAGTCAATTATTGTTGATTTCCCTGGGACAGAGTCCGGAAACTCATCAAGCCAAGTTTTTGCTTCCACCGTATTTTTCCCTTCAGAAATCAGTATTTTATCAAAAGACGAAATTCCTTCTTTTTCCATTTTTTTCACAATAACAAAAGTTGCTTCACAAAAGACGATCTGTCTCACAAACTAATTGACTTACAGACGTCAAATTTTCACACGAATCATTTGAAGGTTGGTACTATATAAAAATAATATGCATTTAATACTGGCAACGGCATCTATATGTCAGACAGGGGACTTATCAGCCAACCTGTTATATACGTATTTAATCGACCTTTCTTTTGTCTACTATGGTGGTGTTACTAAGATGGTGTTAATAAGTGTTAAGATGCCTTGCCATCGGCCGCAACCCAAGTAATTTAATTGTGGATGACCGTCTTTAGTAGAAGTTTCTACGCAATCCATGCGTACATTCGGCCCGGCCGAACTTACGGCCGTATATACTAGTTTTATTTGGTATGTTTTTCTCCAAATGTTGTTAGAATATTTTTGGCCCGAATGGCAACCGTGGATGGAATTCAAACGTACTCAGCAAAAAAATTTTGAAGTTCTTCCAAAGGCACAGCTTTAAAAGTACTTCCAAAAGATGCACTCCCAATGATGTTCTTCATTTGAACTACCCACACGCAAAGGAAAAAAAAAAACGTTTGGAAAACGTGTACCGAAAACGTTCTTTTCTGACTTTAGGTCTTTAATAAGACACATTTTACAGTTCACAATTTAATATAGTACAATGTAATGTTCAACATTTTTTCGGAATCTTCCGAACATATGTAAAAAAAAAAAAAAAAACAAAAAAAAACTTTGGTCGAAGCAGGGATCGAACCCACGACCGTTGGCATGCAAGTCAGACGTAGCAACCACTGCTCCACGTTGCTAAACTAACTGTTTGTTTCTGTTAAATAAACTTTGTTTATTCGGCTCGTGGGCGCCACAAGCTATGCTATATAAATATATCTTATATGGATATTTCTCTATTGATGACCATAACAGGTACATAGCTCAGTGGTTAGTGTGTTGGCTTACAAAGTGCATGGTCCGCGGTTCGATTCTCCGTCCAGGCGAAAGGTAAAAAAATTTTAAAAATTTATAAAATCGTATAATTTTTTCTACATTGTTGGTATTACAGGAAAAGGTGTTAAGAACTAAAAAACCTCGTGGATGTGAGAAAGATGTTAGGGAAAATGCAATTAGCAAGAAAGCAATGTTTTTTTTTTTTTTTTTTTTGAGTTAGTCTTTATGAAATTGTTATTACATCCTGGAAAAGAATAAACGTTTATCACAAAAAGTACATACTTTTCTTCCAAATACACTTCCTTACAGCGAAAAGCAAATGAGAAACGAACTTTGTTTGTCTAAAATTTCGTTTGGGAGGAAAGAATTATTTTTTTGCGTGCAATAAGTTCTTTTAATTAAATTTTTATAAGTTTGTTTTTTTTCGTACTTTTAATGGGTAGTTTTAACTTTTTTTGTTTCAAATAAGTTGAAAACAGAGTAAGAATTCATGAAGTGGTACAAATCATTTAAATTTTGTCGAAAAAAAAATACTAAATCCAATCTTAAAAAATTGTGAATTTTTGAAATTGAGGTTAAACGTTTCCGACAAGCGTTAGAATCGATTATAAAAAAATAATTTATTTGATAAAATATCACAGAATTTTTTTATTTACATCCAAAACATTGAATTCGGATCACACCTAAAGAAGTGATGCAAATTCAGTGCAACGGCTGTTGAAATGGAGGACTTCCGTCCTATGACAAGCCCATGTTAAATTCATCGCTTCTGCGTCAATTTTGCACCACTTCCGGATCCGAAAAGAACATTTTCATTACTTTTTGGCGATGCTTTTTTTGCTGGGTAATAGTGTGATAGTGTGTCTGTGTTTGGCAGGAAACCCCCACGTAACTATCAGTAAAGCCTTCCAGCATTTAAATGTGAATAAATGTATTGTTTCTCGTGCCATTGTTCGTTACCGTAGTACTGGCAGTGTTACACCGCAGTGTTCTCGCTCTTATTCATTGGCATGGGATCAAAATAAATGTCGGATATTATCGGAAAATGTCCCAAAGATAGTACACTCAAAAAAAAAAAAAAATTTAGTTTATTAACGCTAAATTTAACTTATTTTTATTGCAAAAACTTGACAAAAAATATTTGTTTCAAGTTGAATTTTATTACTTTTTTCGTAATTTTCCACATCCCAATGAAATTTACCTTTTGTTAAGTATGTCTCAAACATTTTATAAAATAATCACCATACACAAAAGTTCAATATGAACTAACGCAAAAGAAAATTTTCGTACGATTCCCAAAATTAGTAAGAATGAACTATTGTATGGTTGAAATGACCTCATGGTCATTTGACGCCAATGATTTTGTTCTTTATTTTTAGTTCATTACATCTTCTATGAGAGGATGTAATTTCGTGAACGACAGTTAAAAAATACAAGAGGGCATTAAATTTTCCTGGTTTTAAAAACGCTTTGTGAAAATCTCAAAATGTGGAGTTAATTTAGTTCAATTTTCGCACTGTTGCTATAAAACAGTTTACTTTTTATACCCAGCGCCACACTGTGGAACAGGATATTATATAACTTATAATATCCTGTTCCACAGTGTGCATATGTTTGCAACACCCAGAAGGAGACGAGATAGACACATGGTGTCTTTGGCAAAAATGCTCAGGGTTGGCTCCTGAGTCGATATAGCCATGTCCGTCAGTCCGTGTGTCCGTCTGTCCGTGAACACATTTTTGTAATCAAAGTCTAGGTCGCAGTTTTAGTCCAATCGACTTCCAATTTGGCACAAGTATGTGTTTTTTGTCTCAGAATAGAACCCTATTGATTTTGGAAGAAATCGCTTCAGATTTGGATATAGCTCCCATATATATATTTCGCCAGATATGGACTTATATGGGCCCAGAAGCCAGAGTTTTACCCTAATTTGCTCAAAATTTTGCACAGGAAGAACAATTAGTACTATAGTCAAGTGTGCCAAATCTTACTGAAATCGGTTCAGATTTAGATATAGCTCCCATATATATCGTTCGCCCGATTTACACTCATATGACCACAGTGGCCAATCTTTTACTCCGATTTAATTGAAATTGTGCACAGGGAGTAGAATTAGCATTGTAGCTATGCGTGCCAAATTTGGTTGAAATCGGTTCACATTTAGATATAGCTCCCATATATATCGTTCGCCCGATTTACACTCATATGACCACAGAGGCCAATTTTTAACTCCGATTTAGTTGAAATTTTGCACAGGGAGCAGAATTAGCATTGTTGCTATGCGTGCCAAATTTGGTTGACATCGGTTCAGATTTAGATATAGCTCCCATATATATGTTTTTTTGATTTCGACAAAAATGGTCAAAATACCAACATTTTCCTTGTTAAATCACCACTGCGTAGTCGAAAAGTTGTAAAAATGACTCTAATTTTCTTAAACTTCTAATACCTATATATCGAGCCATAAATCATAAATAAACTTTTGCGAAGTTTCCTTAAAATTGCTTCAGATTTAAATGTTTCCCATATTTTTTTACTACAATTGTGTTCCACCCTAGTGCATTAGCCAACTTAAATTTTGAGTCTATAGATTTTGTCTATCAAATTATGTCCAACTCGAGTGATATTTAAATGTATGTATTTAGGACAAACCTTTATATATAGCAGGGAGCCACCGTGGTGCAATGGTTAGCATGCCCGCCTTGCATAAGTCGTGGGTTCGATTCCTGCTACGACCGAACACCAAAAAGTTTTTCAGCGGTGGATTATCCCACCTCAGTAAAGCTGGTGACATTTCTGAGGGTTTCAAAGCTTCTCTAAGTGGTTTCACTGGAATGTGGAACGCCGTTCGGACTCGGCTATAAAAAGGAGGTCCCTTGTCATTGAGCTTAACATGGAATCGGGTAGCACTCAGTGATAAGTGAGAAGTTCACCACTGTGGTATCACAATGGACTGAATAGTCTAAGTGAGCCTGATGCATCGGGCTGCCACATTGCTTGAAACTTTTATATATAGTACCCAACACATTTGACGGATGTGATATGGTATCGAAAATTTAGATCTACAAAATGGTGCAGGGTATAATATAGTCGACCCCGCCCGACCTTAGACTTTCCTTGCTTGTTCTAACTAACATTGTGTTCCACCCTAGTGCATTAGCCGACTTAAATTTTGAGTCTATAGATTTTGTAGAAGTCTATCAAATTCTGTCCAGATCGAGTGATATTTAAATGTATGTATTTGGGGCAAACCTTTATATATAGCCCCCAACACGAATGTGATATGGTATCGAAAATTTAGATCTACAAAGTGGTGCAGGGTATAATATAGTCGACCCCGCCCGACTTTAGACTTTTCTTACTTGTTTTTTTTTATAAATCAGTTTACTTTTTTTCCCTGTGTATACTTATACCGATTTTAATGCTTATGTGCTTAGAAATAAAATTTTAAATATTATTTGTCGAAAATTAATAATCAATCTCTATATATTTTCTATTCTCCCTAATATTAACTATTGAAGATATTTACTACTTTCTGTAACCTAAGGTGCCAACATGTTATAATTAAAACGTGTAAGTAGGTGTGTGTGTATGTGTATTTATGTACCTCCATGCATTGTACTATGCAATTATGTTGTTATAAATTATCTGGCGCTGACGTAAATACCAAGCGAAATGCATAAGCTAATGATTTATGATAATCAAATGCCTTCTCTCGCATTCACATTCACACTCACACTCACACAGCCACACCCACACATTTAAGCTAGTCCATACATGAGTTATTACCTTGAGATATGACCCAAGCGTCCGCTTCATACAACACCACAATAAAATTTCATATTTTGTTGCCAAAGGAAGGTAAAGTACACATCATAATGGGGTTAATGTACTTCATGCTTATGCTTTCGGCGAAGCATCCCAGTAAAAAAAGCGTCGCCAAAAAGGTACTGAAAATTTTATTTTTGGATCGGGAAGTGGTGCAAAATTGGCGAAGAAGCGACGAATTTAACATAGGAAATTTGTTAACTTGTGTCAAATAAGTGATTTTTATCATTTTTAATGCATTCCAAAGCTTGTCTGCAACATTTGATCTCGCATATTTTCAAAAATTCGTAATTTTTATACCCACCACCATAGAATGGTGATGCGGGTATAATAAGTTTGTCATTCCTTGTGTAACACATCGAAATATCGATTTCCGACTATATAAAGTACATATATTCTTGATCAGGGAGAAATTCTAAGACGATATAAGCATGTCCGTCTGTCTGTCTGTTATAATCACGCTACAGCCTTCAATATTGGCGCTTTCTTCCTGAAATTTGGCACAGATTCGTTTTTTGTTTGCAGGCAGGCCAAGTTCGAAGATGGGCTATATCGGTCCAAGTTTTGATATAGTCCCCATATAAATCGACTTCCCGATTTGTGGACATGGACTTCTAGAAACTGTATTTACTATCCGATTTGAAATCTAGAGGCATTTTGGAACCATAAAGACGTGTGTCGAAAATGGTCCGTATCGGTCCATGTTTTGGTATAGCCCCCATATAGAACGATCTCCCGATTTTTATTATTGGGCTTCTATAAACTGTATTTATTACCCGATTTGCCTGAAATTGGAAATCTAGAGGTATTTTGGGACCATAAATAGGTGTGTCGAAATTGAGGTGTATCGGTCCTTACTTCTTGGGCGTCTAGAGACTATATTTTCTAGCCGATGTACTTGAAATTGAAAATCTAGAGGTATTTTAAGATCACAAATAGGTGTGTCGCAAATGGTGCCTATCGGTGCATGGTTTTGTATAGTCCCCATATAGACCTATCTCCCGACATTATTTCTGGGGCTTCTAGTCCCCGTAGTTTTTATCCAATTTGCCGGAAATTAGCAATCTAGAGGCATTTTAGGACCATAAAGAGGTGTGCCGAAAATGGTCCGTATCGGTCCATTTTTATACCCTTCACCACTACTGTGGTGATTTTGGAAAAAAATCGTTTCAGATTTAGATATAGCTGCCATATATATTTTTCACCGATCTGATCATAATTGGCGTGTATATCAACCGATCTTCCTCAAATTCATATTCATTCGTACATCCGAATATTTTATGAGTCTCGAAAAACTTGCAAAATATCAGCCAAATCGGTTCAGATTTAGATATAGCTCCCATATATAGCTTTTGCCCGATTTACACTCATTTGCCCACAGAGGCAAATTTTTAACTCCGATTTAGTTGAAATTTTGCACAGGGAGTAGAATTAGCATTGTAGCTATGCGTGCCAAATTTGGTTGAAATCGGTTCAGATTTAGATATATCTCCCATATATAGCTTTCGCCCGATTTACACTCATATGACCACAGAGGCCAATTTTTTGCTCCGATTGAGTTGAAATTTTGCACAGGAAGTATAATTAGCATTGTAGCTGTGCGTGCCAAATTTGGTTGAAATCGGTTCAGATTTAGATATATCTCCCATATATAGCTTTCGCCCGATTTACACTCATATGACCACAGAGGCCAATTTTTTGCTCCGATTTAGTTGAAATTTTGCACAGGAGGTATAATTAGCATTGTAGCTATGCGTGCCAAATTTGGTTGAAATCGGTTCAGAGTTAGATATAGCTCCCATATATAGCTTTCGCCCGATTTACACTCATATGACCACAGAGGCCAATTTTTAACTCCGATTTAGTTGAAATTTTGCATAGGGAGTAGAATTAGCATTGTAGCTATGTGTGCCAAATTTGGTTGAAATCGGTTCAGATTTAGATATATCTCCCATATATAGCTTTCGCCCGATTTACACTCATATGACCACAGAGGCCAAATTTTGGCTACGATTTAATTGAAATTTTGCACAGGGAATAGAAAATGCCACTAAAGTCGCACAGTGGTAAAACTGAATTTGATAACAAAATTGAGAGATATAGTTTTTTGCGTCCTTTGTAAAATATCATGTTCAGGTAGAAAAATCCCAAAACTTTCAAAAATTGTCAAAATTTTAATTTGCTCATTTTTTTGTTGTTTTTAGTTCAAAACCCCCACCAATACATACGCAAAATATTTTACTATTAACCGAAATAAACCTAATGTTAAAAACTTTAATTTTTCTTCTGTTTTTACTTATACTAAAAGCATGTAAAACAAAAATTGCCATTTTGAAAACCTACCTCAATTACTTTAAGAGCTATATGAGCTTGTTCTGAAAACTTGATTCTTGAATTGTGACCAAATGGTCTTACGAAAATAAGCGCTATTTGTCCTATAATATCCTTCAAAGTGTGAGAAAAATACAGAACCCGAAAAAGTATCAGCTATAGTTTTTGTATGAATGTCCGTCCATTTACTAGAAACATACAGTAGAACAATTTCCTCAAATTTTCGTATTTGTCGGTTATTGCTAAATAAGTTTATAAAAATGTATTTTAGACCTCACCAATATGGAAAATAATTATAGCTTATTAAGATTAAAGCCTCTACTTTAAAATAACATCGAGAAATAAATCGAAATTAAGTGGGGAAATAGAATTTGGTGTCTTTTTCGAATGTCCTTCGAAGTGGACATCGGTAGTGAAAGGGTTAAAATATTAAAATATTTAAAAACACATATTTTTGCCTCTTTCGAAGTAGCGACCCGTTTATTGTTCCATTCATATAAATTTGCGGTATTTGGAGCATATTGTTTTAAATATGTAGTTTATTATTATATATATTATTATTATTATATTAAATATTTTATTTATTTTATGTACTTGCCTATTTATATATGGGTTTTTACGAAATCATTAATACAAACTTTAATTTTATTTCTTTTCAGGTAAGTTCGACGAATTTTCATTGTATATTAATAAAGTTGGTAAGTATGAAAACAAATAAAATAAACTTTGCGTAAATTATATGACGAAAACTCATACCGTCTACTAATATATTCTACTGAAGAAAAGCTCTAATAAATGTACGATCAACATCTTCAAACGTATCACAAAAAAACATCTGAGGCACAATTTAATTTTACTCCTTAAAAATATGCATCGGTTAAAATTTAGGTATAAGACCCATACGTCTCCACACGCAAAAAAAAAATAACTCTTTCCTCTCCCATTTACCATTCGCTGTAAGGAAGTTTGTTTGGAAGAAAAGTATATAATTTTTGTGATAAACATTGATGTAAAAACAATTTCATTAGGACTAAATAATTTGTATACCCTTCACAACTACTGTGGTACAGGGTACAATAAGTTTGTGCATTTGTATGTAACGCCAAGAAGGAAAAGTCTGAGACCCATCGTTTAGTATACCGATCGTCTTAGAATTGAATTCTGAGTCGATTTAGCGATGTCCGTCTGTCTGTTGGTGTATTTTTGTGTGCAAAGTAAAGCTCGCAATTTTAGTCCGATTGTCCTAAAATTTGGTATAGGGTCCTGTTTCGGCTCAAAGACGATCCCTATTGATTTTGGAAAAAATCGGTTCAGATTTAGATATAGCTGCCATATATATTTTTCACCGATCTGGTCATAATTGGCGTGTATATCAACCGATCTTTCTCAAATTCCGTACATCCGAATATTCTATGAGTCTCGAAAAATTTGCAAAATATCAGCCAAATCGGTTCAGATTTAGATATAGCTCCCATATATAGCTTTCGCCCGATTTACACTCATATGACCACAGAGGCCAATTTTTAACTCCGATTTAGTTGAAATTTTGCACAGGGAGTAGAATTAGCATTGTAGCTATGCGTGCCAAATTTGGTTGAAATCGGTTCAGATTTAGATATATCTCCCATATATAGCTTTCGCCCGATTTACACTCATATGACCACAGAGGCCAATTTTTAACTCCGATTTAGTTGAAATTTTGCACAGGGAGTAGAATTAGCATTGTCGCTATGCGTGCTAAATTCGGTTCAGATTTAGATATAGCTCCCATATATATGTTTTTCTGATTTCGACAAAAATGATCAAAATACCAACATTTTCCTTGTTAAATCGCCACTGCTTAGTCGAAAAGTTGTAAAAATGACTCTAATTTTCCCAAACTTCTAATACATATATGTCGAGCGATAAATCATAAATAAACTTTTGCGAAGTTTCCTTAAAATTGCTTCAGATTTAAATGTTTCCCATATTTTTTTACTAAAATTGTGTTCCACCCTAGTGCATTAGCCAACTTAAATTTTGAGTCTATAGATGTTGTAGAAGTCTAGCAAAGTCTGTCCAAATCAAGTGATATTTAAATGTATGTATTTGGGACAAACCTTTTTATATAGCCCCCAACACATTTGATGGATGTGATATGGTAGCGAAAATTTAGATCTACAAAGTGGTGCAGGGTATAATATAGTCGGCCCCGCCCGACTTAAGACTTTCCTTACTTGTTTTTTATACCCATCACCATAGAATGTTGACGGGGGTATAATAAGTTTGTCATTCCGTTTTTAACACATCGAAATATCGATTTCCGATATTTCCGATAATGAAAATGTTCTTTTTGGATCCGGAAGTGGTGCAAAATTGACGCAGAAGCGATGAATTTAACGTGGACTTGTCATAGGACGGAAGTCCTCCATTTCAACAGCCGCTGAATCAATTCTTTAGATGTGATCCGAATTCAATGTTTTGGGTGGAAAATAAAAAATTCTGTGATATTTTGTCAAATAAATAATCATTATAATTTTTAATGGATTCTAACGCTTGTCGGAAACGTTTGACCTCAAATATTTTAAACAATTCACAATTTTTTCAGATTGGATTTTGCATTTTTTTCGACAAAATTTAAATGATTTGTACCATTTTATGAATTCTTACTCTGTTATTAACCTATTTGAAACAAAAAAAGTTAAAATTACCCATTAAAGGTATGAAAACAAAACAAGTTATAAAAATTTGAATGAAAAGAACTTCCTGTGTAGTTAAAAAAAACACCATTGGGAGTGCATCTTCTTGGAGTGCTTTTAAAGTTGTGCCTTTGGAAGAACTTATAAATTTTTTTACTGGGGAGTAAATTCCGACCATCGGACCAAATTTAAAAATTAAAAATCATTTGGACCAAAGTGGCAACTCTGAGTGTGTTTTGACTTCCTCTAAATTCATAAATCATTTACTATAGCAATGCAAAATTTTTGCCTCGAAAAGAAGATCACAAACGAAGTTCGTTTGTCAACATTTCATTTGAGAGGAAATATTTATATTCTCAAGTTATATATGTATCGCCCGATATCTATACATACCGTTATATTGGAATCATTAATTGACCTACAGAGATTTTAGTCTGTATATCTGTATATGCTATTTCATACTTGTCAATGTCAGGCATGACTTAATGGATCCGTATGTCTTTTGAGTGATTGAAAAATAATTTAATTACATGACAGCAGCACATTATCCTGGATTGATGCAAACAAATTATTCGCTATTATGTCCATGTGGATACACAGCATTGCACTCGAATATATGTTCATTTATTAGGGATTGCAATTTTGGTTTCGGGTAAAGAAAGAAACTTTTTGGCTCCGACTGGGGGTTTGTTGGCTACATAAAAGAAAGCCTTAGCACAATCTTCCATAAGACTCCTATTCCAATATTTGTGCTATGAACGTAATGTGACACCAAATCAAGGCTTTCTAACTTTCTAACAACTTCTCAAATATCTTATTATGAATACCAAATCAAAGTAAAAATCTGGACTCAAATCTCATCAGCGACAGATTTTTTTTCATCAGGATCCGTTTTTAATGGGCCGGGTTTGGCTGGTTGGTGATAAAAAAAATTATCTATCTCTTCTCGAATGTCGATGGAAGAGACACATTTATACAAAAATATACGCTGAATATAACGAAATTAAAAATCCTTTTACTGTGCCTTCCCGATTTTTATACCCTCCACCATAGGATGGGGGTATATTAACTTTGTCATTCCGTTAGTAACACATCGAAATATTGCTCTAAGACCCCATAAAGTATATATACTCTGGGTCGTGGTGAAATTCTGAGTCGATCTAAGCATGTCCGTCCGTCTGTTGAAATCACGCTAACTTCCGAACGAAACAAGCTATGGACTTGACACTTGACACAAGTAGTTGTTATTGATGTAGGTCGGATGGTATTGGTCCACTTTTACGTATAGCCCCCATATAAACGGACCCTCAGATTAGGTTTGTGGAGCCTCAAACAGAAGCATATTTCATCCGATCTTGCTGAAATTTTCTACATGGTGTTTGTATATGGTCTCTAACAACCATGTAAAAATTCGTCCACATCGGTCCATAATTATATATAGCCCCCATATAAACCGGCTGAAATTTGGTACATGGTGTTGGTATATGGTCTCTAAAAACCATTCTAAAATTGGTCCATAATTATATATTGCCTCCATATAAACCGTTCTCCAGATTTGACCTCCGGAGCCTCTTGGAGGAGCAAAATTCATCCGATCCGGTTCAAATGCGGAACGTGGTGTTAGTATATGGTTTCTAACATCCACGAAAGAATTGGTCCACATCGGTTCACAATTATATATAGCACCCATATAAACCGATCCCCAGGTCTGGCTTGCGGAGCCTCTAAGAGAAGCAAATTTCATCCGATCCGGTTGAAATTTGGAACATGGTGTTAGTATATGGTCTCTAACAACCGTGCCAGAATTGGTCCATATCGGTCCATAATTATATATAGCCCCCATATAAACCGTTCTCAAGATTTGACCTCCGGAGCCTCTTGGAAGAGCAAAATTCATCCGATCCGGTTCAAATTTGGAACGTGGTATTAGTATATGGCCGCTAACAACCATACCAAAATTGGTCTATATCGGTCTATAGTTATACATAGCCGATTTCCAATCACAAAAAATTGGTCCTCATCGGTCCATAATCATGGTTGCCACTCGAGCCGAAAATAATCTACCAACATTTTATTTCTATAGAAAATATTGTAAAAATTTTATTTCTGTAGAAAATTTTGCCAAAATTTTATTTCTGTAGAAAATTTTGTTAAAATTTAATTTCTATAGAAAATTTTGTCAAAATTTCATTTCTATAGAAAATTTTGTCAAAATTTTATTCCTTTAGAAAATTTTGTTAAAATTTTATTTCTATAGAAAATTTTGTCAAAATTTTATTTCTATAGAAAATTTTGTCAAACTGAATTATAGACATCGGTTTTTTTATTTAATATATACTACGTATTGGACTTACAATTTAGAAGACGGTGTTAGGTGGTTTTAAGATACCTTTTCCTCTGTTGGTTAAGCTACACTTGTAGTTTAGTCAATGCATGGTTTTAAGCTGAAATCAAAAAAACAACAACAATGATTAAAGAACAAAACCAACAATAACAAAACAAAACGAATGAAAGAAGAGGAAGCACGCTCAAAGTAAACCCGGCCAACTGCACTCAAATCGATGATTTGACGGTGGCAACGGAAAAGAGATATGTTTGTACGAATTTATTTCGGCATTAGCCGGCTATCATGTAAAACCTTTTTTCGGAAGGTTCAAGTGTGGTTTATTGTTGGGTTTAATGAACTGCCTGAATTTATTCTGGTAATTGGTTGATAGTTTTGCTGCAAGTAGGGAATGTGGAAACGTGCGTCCATCCAACCATCTTGCTTTGGCTTTGCCCAAATAAATTTGACAAACATTCTTTTCCTCTGTTGGTTAAGCTACACTTGTAGTTTAGTCAATGTATGGGTTTAAGCTGAAATAAAAAAAAAACAACAACAACGAAATAAATTTTTGACAAAATTTTCTATAGAAATAAAATTTTGACAAAATTTTCTATAGAAATAAAATTTTGACAAAATTTTCTATAGAAATAAAATTTTGACCAAGTTTCCTATAGAAATAAAATTTTGACAAAATTTTATATAGAAATAAAATTTTGACAAAATTTTCTATCGAAATTAAATTTTTACAAAATTTTCTATAGAAATAAAATGTGTGACAAAATTTTCTGTAGAAATAAAATTTTGATAAAAATTTTCTATAGAAATAAAATTTTGACAAAATTTTCTATAGAAATAAAATTTTGACAAAATTTTCTATAGAAATAAAATTTTGACAACATTTTCTATAGAAATAAAATTTTGACAAAATTTTCTATAGAAATAAAATTTTGACAAAATTTTCTATAGAAATAAAATTTTGATAAAATTTACTATAGAAATAAAATTTTGACAAAATTTACTATAGAAATAAAATTATGACAAAATTTTCTATAGAAATAAAATTATGACAAAATTTTCTATAGAAATAAAATTTTGACAAAATTTTCTATAGAAATAAAATTTTGACAAAATTTTCTATAGAAATAAAATTTTGACAAAATTTTCTATAGAAATAAAATTTTGACAAAATTTACTATAGAAATAAAATTATGACAAAATTTTCTATAGAAATAAAATTTTGACAAAATTTTCTATAGAAATAAAATTTTGACAAAATTTTCTATAGAAATAAAATTTTGACAAAATTTTCTATAGAAATTAAATTTTTACAAAATTTTCTATAGAAATAAAATGTGTGACAAAATATTCTATAGAAATAAAATTTTGATAAAAGTTTTCTATAGAAATAAAATTTTGACAAAATTTCCTATAGAAATAAAATTTTGACAACATTTTCTATAGAAATAAAATGTTGACAAAATTTTCTATAGAAATAAAATTTTGATAAAATTTTCTATAGAAATAAAATTTTGACAAAATTTACTATAGAAATAAAATGTTGA